>NW_010972798.1:3133669-3476346 GCF_000737465.1 Haliaeetus leucocephalus | reverse complement strand
GTTCACCTGATTAAATATAACAATGAAACCTCCATTATCTTTTCTTCAAAGGATTTCAAAACTCTTTTTAATTTAGCTTTCATTGTGTTCTAACATTTTCTGCCTATACATGTGGTATTCTGTTGAAATACTACATTTCAGAAGCAAAATATAAGCAGAGAAGCTCCATGCATTTTTCCCATTGTCTTAGGCAGCCTTAAAGCACTGTTTATAATTAACACATACAAGTTATCCTTAATAATTTTCAGTCCCTTCTCCTTTTAAAAGAAATAAAAAGGAAAGACTCCCTACAGCTCCCTCAAAGAACCCCCCCTTCCTTGCTCATTTCTTACTTCAAGATTAGAAGTACACTACAGCATTGAACTGTCCTTTGTTCCTTTCTGCAGTGTTAAATGTGGAGAGCTCGCCCAAGTCACAGGCAAATCAGGAAATCCATTCTTCTTCTTTTCCTATTTTTACAGCAAAGAACACAGGTTAGAAGAATCCCAAAAGAGCAGTGGAGGAGAAGAAATCAATACATAACTAGTTTCATTTTGACTGTTACCCTGAAGTTTAATGAATTTTAAATGATACCTAGCAGCATATAGAATATATACAGACTGACAGAAATGCCTATGCAAATCCTACTCTTCATAGCATTTGCACTTCAACTAAACCACTGAACACAAGGCAACTCCCCTCTTTTTTTCTTCTTTTTTTTTCCTCTCTTATAAGAAGAGTGGTACTGGAAGAGAATATAATAATACACTACAGAAGATATTCCAGATTCGCCACTTTCCTGTAAGTACTAGCAAAGAGCTTGCAGCAAGTCAATTGTTTTCACAAGCTGAAACTGCAACAGACCAGACTGTCTTCTGTAAAACCACGCAAGTCCATGGAAGAAACTTTAATCAAACTATCGGCAAAAACTGTACCAAGAAGAGGAGCTCTTTATGCTACAGGTCAGTACCAAGCACAACATTCCTTATTGCATTTTTTCATCGATGTTACAGATATTTGCAATGGTGGTATCTTGAAAACTTCATAAATGTGGGTGGTGCTAATAAACGTTCTCCCTTTCAGTGGCTTACTGTTAAAATTTATTCTCCTGTGATATCTCCAAGGACTATCCCTGTCTCTGAAGACGGGACCTCAAGGTTTCAAAGATCCACAGCATCCACATCTATCAAGAAGACTCTTGAAATGCCTGAAGTTAGATATACAGAAACACACATGAATTCTAAAAGTACTTGGGACTCAGAACTCGCGTGTGTCTGGATCTTAGAGTAAAATCTCCTCACACAGGCTTCTGGTTTAATAACTAAGTGTGATGGCACAGCTACCTAAATAAGACTTTATTATGGCCTACAAATGCATGCATGTGCACGCACCCCCCCCCCCCCAAACCCTATGCCACATGAGCTAGAGCTGCCACTGACAGTGACTGCTCCAGAACTAGAAGCAGCGTAGTCATGTTTCTGGAGAGCATAATCTGGGCAAATAAATCTTACCCATGAGTAGAGTTAACAAGCTCTGACATGTTGTTGTACTAACATGAGCTTCACCAAGGATTTTTTCAGTCGGAAAGACACAGCATTACTCTCCCACATTACTTAATCACTATTGTGAAGTTCATTCAGCAGTTACTTCAAAATATGTTTGATAATCCAACACTCAATGTTGCCTCTATTCTGATTCTACTATTTTGCTGTCACAATTCAGTTCCATGGATTTTTTGCCTCAAGTTACACAACGTTGCACAAAGCTGGTAAGCTATCACCACAACTTTACAGTAGATAATAGATGCTCTTGACTCCATCATATTGATAGGCAAAAGCACAAACAAATATACAAAAATATGGTTCACTGACAGAAATTAAGAAATACAAATAAAAAGAGCACATGGACTATTATAACACCATGGGTTAAAGCAGTTATTTTCATAAAAGGAATGTGTCACAAGTAATCATCACTTCCATGTTATTTCATCTCCTTCTCAGTACTGGTAGAAATAAATAGATGCCACATTTGTAAATTCCATTGGCACTGTTCCATTAAAGTGACACTTGATGTATTATGTGATTGCCTCTACAATATGTAACATCATTTTTTATTGTCACAGGTACTGTATTTCATGCAAGTGTGCAAACTAGCATTTGCAGTTTTATAATAAACTATTTCCTGCCAATAGTGTTGTAACAAAGTTGCAATTTGTGCCTCAAGTATCTGTTTTCTGCTCAGAAAAAATATCTATAGCCACTCAAAGACCAAATATTATTTTCCCATGTACTTGCTGCAGAGCACACATTTCATTCTCAAACATGGTATGCTGTATGAGAGCACTTAAGTCAGTGAGACAGAACTGACTGAACAGTTCACTTGTCCATCACTGTTCATTATAAGGCCAAAATTCAAGTATTCCTTGACATGATTTCAGGTTACCAATTCATAATTTCATTTTATTGCCTGCAGTTCAACTGGAGTAAACAAGTCTAATATTTAAGTAATAACAGATCAGAGGGCAAAAATACTACTTTAGTCTGTAGAGAGAGCTGATCTTTTTTATTGTGCTTTTACTTCATGTGTGGCTTTTACACGAACATCAGTACTATAATTATATGGAAAAGATATTAAATGTCATGAAGCAAGCAAAAAATTACTATGTGAAAAAGCACAAGCTGTTACTTTGGTTACGATTCTATTTTAACTAAAATTAAGTTTTATTCAATTTCGGTTTAATCTGGTGAAGCAATTCTAAGTCCTGTTAACCTCTAAAAATGAACTGAAAATGTAGCTCAGGACTAAGCATGGAGAGGGCATATGAAAGATGTTCCATTACTTTCTTGACAGTCCCAGTCATCTCACTCATCAGTGCTGAGTACATAGTCACAAAGCTAGCCGCTGAGAAGATGCTAAATATATTTTAGTTAAGTAGATGTATATATGAAAGACTGTGCATTCTGCTTGCACAGATTTGACAGAAAACACAAAAGTGAAGGAAATACATCCTTTTTAAAAATCTGACCCCTTACTTGATTCAGTTTTCACAAAAATCCAGTCTTACTTATGAATGGCAGTTGAAAAAGTGGCACTGACTCTTGAGAAGTGTTAAAAGGCTAAGAGAAAACATAGGAAAAGCAAACCTGGAACAATCAATCACCCACATTATTTAATATATTAATATGATTTTGCTACAGTCTAGTATTTATCTTCCTTACAGAATTCTCTTGTATATATAATTAGATAGTACAGGACCTGTATTGATGAAACTTCAAGTATCTATAAACCTCTATAACTTAATCACAAAATTAGATTTTTGAGTCATGTATGCAAACTTGCTTAAATAATAATTTTCCCATCAGAGCTTATTGAGCAGAATAAGGTATTGCCTTAGATTAACTGGGCTAATTATACTTCCTTTAAAATCTGTTCAATAATTTTCTGTCTCCTACCATAAGTAAGTAAATATTTCCAATTTTGTTTGTTAACCTCTAGCTTAAGTCCCCAAGAAAAAAAGCCAGAAACAAATCTATTTAAAAGCTAATGAAAAGTGGTGTATTTTTCTACCACTGGTTGGAAGTGTACTCATTATGTGTTGGTTCCCTATATTCTGAATAGTGAATTTTAAAATGAAAGAATTTTCTTCTGTTCCTAGAAAGTCTTCATCAACACAATACAAACCTCTACAACCACCCACAAATATGAACTCAATTACTACTGTTTTTTTTCTATCCTTAACCTAACTTGAAGTCCTTCATATTGATGTGCTCTTTGGACTCTGCATACAATTATATTTTTCAAGCTGTAACTAAAAATGTGTTTTCTTAAGAATATGTATCTCATGTCCAAGGTTGAATGCTGAATCCTCCTTAACCCATTTCTTAACCATAAACACACTGAGATATGCATATGGTACCTTTTGCACGAGCTGTTGCAAACCTGTATTTTCCCTACAGGAGAAACTTATTTTATCACGGTCAGATAACTTGACACTTTCAAAAATGGCCAACCACCTGAATTAGAGCTACAGGTGGAAATTTACTCAAATCAGATAAGTAAATAGAGTAAATAGTCCACTGAATAATCAAGAGACTGAAATAATTCAGACTAATTTCCGAAACTGCGAGTGCCTCTTCATAGCAACTTCTATAAATATAAACCCCTCATTAGCTTTAGCGTACCTCCATAAAGTTCTACACCAAGGATACTGTCACCTGTGGTGCTTCCTGTCTATATACAATTTAAAAAGAATACTGAAAGCTGTATCAGAGGTTTGCTTCAGGTTGACAGATGCAGCCATTCTATATGGAACACCTGCAATTAATAACCTGAAGGTATTTGTTTAAAATGCAAAATACTAGAAGCACTCACTCAGAGGCACTGCAGAAGCACCGAAGATAATCAAGACCTATTGCATTTTTAAGATACACACTAAAATTAATTATGAGCTTGATGGCACAATTATTTGGCTTGGATTATGTACAAAGCCAGTCGTGCAATTACAATTGCATTGTTCCACCCTAAAATTACACAAAAATATTTCTGATAAACAGTGTACACGTATCTTGAAATGGCAAGAGGAAATTAAACTACAACTACAGTATGGATTAGTTCTTGTGACATTAGCGTTCTTCAAATCACTCTGGCAATTCTTTAAAAATGTAGATTTAAAAAAAAAATTAAGGATAATACAAAATATTATGTTAAGAGTTAAGTCACACTTTGGCTTTGTGAAAAGTAAAGCTATTTCTTCTGGGACAAGTACTTGACATTACACAAGTTCTGAGAAGTTTCTTGTCAAATCACAGGTTGACAAAATTAGCTACCTCAACTTAGTAATTATTGGTAACTCAGTATACAAGTCATAAGTTTAGTCAAACTCTAAAGCAATACGATTACAATAAAATTTCTTACAGCTACCAACAATGATCTATGTGTGCTAAGAGTAAAGCTATGCCAACTTGCATTGGAATACCACTTTACTTGACCTACCCATAATTATACCAGTGACTTGAAGAACATAAAGTGATAACAGAAAAAAATGTAACTGCAAACTTTTCATTTTTTCCTCAGAATACGCAAGAGATTGAAGTCAGTAAAGCGACCTTGCAAATCCTCAATTCAACAACAAGCAATATGTATCTATTTACTGCTCTGCTCAGGTTCATTACGTGTAAGTAATGTTATTAAAAACTAACAAACATGCACGATTCAGACTAAAAATCCAGAAAAATGCTTAATATGGTCAAATGACTAACTATTTCTCTGTTTGGGATTAATTCAGCAGTTGTGAAATTAATGGCAACCCTCAGCAAGTGCTTTCATGCAGACTCAGACTTCAACCTCTGACTGTTTTCAGTTCTTATGACAAAGGGGTATTAATATTTATTTCACTGCTCATTACTTACTATTGCTAATCATACACTATTATTACTATCAAGAACTTTAAGATCTTCCAAAGGAAAACAGAACAAAATGTTAACAAACTATATTAAAAAATCCTATACATTTAAGTGTTTACACACAGTAAGATATTTTTTACCACAAGGGTTCTGAAAATCTTTTGCAGTTTTGAATAGACATATCCAGGACATGACAGGAATTCTGCTACCCATCAATCCAGCACATCAAGCTTGTAAAGTGAAACAGCACATTCTAACTTCTAAAGTAACCAAACCAACAAAAATTCAGTGGTCATTGAACTACACAGTATGCATTAAAATATATACCAAGCATGATCAAAAGAGAATAGAAAGGCTGACACCAATATAATTTAAAATGCAGGGCAAATCAGATTGGCCAAGGATACCTTCTCTGAAAAGTGGCAAAGAAGGAGATTTACATACATTAGACAAAAATGTCTCTTCACTAATGGTCAAATATATGTGTATTAATATCAAATCTTAATCACAAATGACAGTGTGGGCATTTGTAGAACCTGACAACTGGAATGTCTCTGGCCAAAAAAAAAAAAAAAGGGATTCTTATATATTCTACAGAAATCTTAACCTTATTCTTGAAAATGAAATGGGGAAAAAAACCACGCAAACGCCCAAAAAACGCACAACACCAAACCCCCTCCCCCAGAAACCAACCTCTTCAGTTAAATTACTTATCTCCAGAATGATCCATAAAAAGGCCAGGACAATATATTTAATTACAATGACCATTTTAAGTAAATAGTACTTTTAAAAGAATGTCAAGAAGCTATCTATGGATCAGTGTCATCAGCAAAGCTGGAAGCTTAAGCTTAACCCAATTCATGTGTGCTCTGTTCCTGCCATGGCTATATGACAAAGCTACGTAAGTGAAAAGAGAATCCCAAATGACTTCTGGCAATGTTTTCATCAATAATACTCCAGCAACTAGGGAGCACAGACATCAACAAAACTCTGCATTTAGAATCTAATACTAAGGATTAGGATGCAGCTCACCTACATTCATTTGTAAAGTTCTGGAAGGTGTCTGTAACTATACTTCAGGACACTCAGATAAAGAAATCTGGTACACCAGGTAAACTGTCACTTTTAGTGAATAAGGATTAGAAATGCACTGTGGGAAGAGGGGCTTTTGTATTCCTTGGATCTGTAGCTAGAACCTGTATTAATGTAAATGGATTGTCACACTCTACATTCATATGAATGAGTTCTTAAGTAAAATCCAGAGTTGAGTCAAGCTTAGTTATTTGACAGAATGGCTAATAGAAAACTTACTGACAATGGAGACTTTTCTACATATTCATGCCTTTTCCAGTTCAAAGTCTCATCTAAAAGCTCTCTTAAAAGCAATTTATTCAAGCAAAGAGGGGGAAATTGTCAAAGCTTTTACAATGGTAAACATCTGTAGGAACCGAATTCAAGATTTCAAAAGTGGTGCAGCTTTTCAATTCTTTTCACTTCAAAGACAAATCACCCAGACCTACCTTAAATTATCTAATAGTCATCTTCCTCTTTTTTTCAGTTCTGAATGTTTTCAGTTCAGAAGGAACTTTTCTTTAAATAAACAAATAATAATCAGTGATCACTTATATTATGTACCCTCCCTGTAATGTCAAAGGTTTCTTACACATCACTTAAGAGATGCTTTCTTAAGTTGCCTCATAGTAACATTTCTTTCCCTGTTCCTCCCTTTCATTGCGGGAGGCTGTCAAGCCATCAGAGTTTCTACTCAAAGTCTCTCCATAATCCATAGTCCCTTGCTTACTTCAGGAGGACTCAATGGCACATATATTTAAAAGGTCGCTATTACTGAGCATCTGATGCCAAATATAAACATTCTGTTATGCATTAAGATAGTTAATCTTTGTTTTCCAGGTACTACTGTACAATGTTGTGTTTCAAGAGCTATATAATCTGAGTGTATGTTCACAGTCACAGGATCAGATAATTTACTAGTATAAACTACAACATTTTTACTGCAGTCAATTTACACCTGCTTATGACTGACTGAACAAATATTCGTATTATCATTCTTAGGTCAGGATTCTGAAAATGCAACTGGAAGTATAGTGTTTAGCCTGAAGTATTTTGAGGAATGCTCATTTTCAAAAAGCATTTTAACCTTCAATGAAATAAGGACTTAAAAAAACAATTTCTGAAAATGAAGCTGAATCGTTAATATTATTTCAAAACCTTGAGTTAAGTATCTGTACGTGGTGCTCAGTGTGTAGGTAATTACTCTGAGGTTGACGTACAGACATGGACTTCACTATACTGTCAAAATAATTAACTCCAGAGAACTATAATACAATCATAAGTACTCTTGGTACTTCCAAAGCCCAACTTCTTCTCAGGTGGTTTTCAAATGGCAGGTTAACTGAGTAAAGTTGGATTTGTTAATTATTTTGCAATACTGTGCATAGTGGTGTATCGGTATTAACTACACTAAGTATATGTGTCTTTTTTAAGTGGGATTTCAAGCAATCAAATGCTAATCTGCAATACTAAAATGCTATCTCCTACGTTATTTGCGCTCATTATTAGGATGAATTACAACAAATTTGTTGTGTTCTTTCTATTTTTCCAATGTAATGTTACTGAATCATACAGAACTTGGACAAAATACAATCTAGTTACATACATAATCATTTTGTGTTCCATGGTTCTTAAAGATCTTCATGGGACAATGTGTTCTTAAGTTCAAGCACTCAGAAGATGCTGAAGTATCCACTCTGCACTTAATTATTAATTACTAGAAAATCTGCTGATATTGAAACTCTTTTTTTGTCCCCAAGAGAAATGAAATAATGTTTCTCAGGTACTAAAATTATTACATACTAATATCCTCACTGCTCCTTTCATGGTCAAGAGCCGTAATACTTTTTTCATAAATAGGCAGGGTTATTTAAACGAATAGTGTACAGATAACAAACAGTTGCAATGACTAAATGGGAACATGGCAAGGTCAGGTGTTCAAATATACCCCAAGGTGACCCAACCATGTTAAACTCTGCGGCTGTCCTTCCTAAAGCAAGGGATTGAGTTTATCTTGCACCAGCATAGCACCACCAGCAGCTGTAATATAACCCTAACTTGGCAATGGTACTCCTGGTTACATGTCCCTCAAAAGGCAGAGGAGATGGCCTTTGCTCCATTACCTTAGTTCATCATTTCAGAATAAAACCCATACAATTTACTAAAACACAACTGATGGGTATTTTCTGCATTTAATAAATAAATCAGAAGTATAAAATACAAGTTACCTGGAGATTAACAAAAGAATTACTGCTCTTGCATTAGAAAAAACATTAAATTATATAAAAATTATATTTTCATGCAAAATAAATAGAGGTATTTGGAAAATACTTCACCTCTAGAATGGCATTAACTGTGTCTTCAAAAGAGAATTAATATTCATTGACTGTAAAAGTAAATGTAGATTAAAGTAGCACGGGAAAACTTGCTAGTTCTACAGAGTGCTCCTGTTGAGAACAGAAGTTTCTCTTTCAAATAACTGTGGGGCTTAGTCTACAATAAATAACAAGTAATGGACAATAAACAGCAGAATGTCATTTGTAATGACAGACTACAGTGAGCCTTTCTTTGCTACTGTCATCAAAACACTTACAGGAAAAAAGTTTTAAACAAAAACAAGCAAGCAGTATAAGGAAGGGCACAATTCAGCTGAAATTTTGCCTATTTGAACAGACGCTAATTTAGACAGCAATTTTGCTATTAACAAGACCAAGGGAGTTTAGCCAGGTCTTACAGATTACTATCCCTTCTTGAAGTAATATTGCAGACCTCACCAAGGAGTGGATGGATGGATAAATATAGTCTGAAATATTTTACACTACTAATGGTGAAATTTGCATGCACCAAAAATAAGAGTCAACTACAGACAAAATAGGTCTTGAGTATTAGACTAAAAAATAAAATCAAATATATTGCAACAGCTATAGCTATCAACAACTTTTTCAAATGGGAAAGAATGAGTTCCCTCTATTTCAGAGGGATTTTACTAAATCTTACCAGTTCGTATGAAAATAGGAAATAGTATCTAATCCAAAGGGAAGACAGGCTCTTTATGATAATAGAGAAAAGATGTAAGTAGAGGTAATGACAGCAGAGAAGGATGTGTGGACATGCATTGGCCAATTGAATTAATTCCCGAACACCCAGCTTCAAAACATTTTCTGAAATGCCGTTGCACCAGCTACACAGATGTGACATTTTTTTATCTCTATTAACTTGACCTTGCAGTGAATCAGAGGTGGAAAATTCTGACTGAATTCTGACCCTAAAGTCAACTGAAAACTCCTAAAAATTTTAAAATGGCCAGAACTCTAGACTGTATCTCCAGTCCTAGGCATCTCTCCATTATTTTTATCCTATAAAAAGGAATAACAGGTGTTTATTGAAATTTTTACTCTATAATCTTTGTTGACTAAGAAATTAAAGTCCTTTTCATTTTTCATTAAATACAACGATATTACCTTTGCAAATACTGTTTATATGTAATACAGGTTTTTTTCCAGCCATAATTTGGAAGAAGGAGCATATAGTCTCATGTCTACTTGGAACATAAGATGTCACTCTTCAGTATGTGTTCTGGCTATCATAAAATGCAAAACAGTTTTCCAGTGAGAACCTTAGGAATTTAATGTATCAGACAAATTAAAAGGACACCTGGTAAACACCTCACCTTAAACAATGTCTAACAGAGGGTAAGAAAATAACATGCTCTTGCTCTAGCTTCCTGGATAGAATTTGACAGATTTGAAGGAGTCAACTCTGTTATCGTTCGAGTGAAATAGTAATGAACATCAAAGATTACAGTGTGGAACAAAAGAACTCTGAGTTGTCAATACGATGCTGGTACAAATATATGGAAAACCACATGCCACTGACATGCTATAACATTTATCTCAACCAATACAGCAACCAGATAAGACTGAACCTATTTTAGGTAATTAAAAGATAAAGTACTTTGACAATAAAGAGATAAATTTTATTGTTGCCTATATGATTCCTAACACGTATAACTCAAAGTTTGTCTAATTATCCATTCATTTCAAATAACATATGTAATGGTGTTGACATATTGATACTGTAAAGAATTCTGTTGAGTAATCTGCACAGTGTACAATAGAGACATACTATTTTGACCTCAGAAAGAAAAAAATAAACACCAAAATGGCATTCTTAGTTTTCAAGGCAAATTTTTCTTCATAAAGAATGACTGCCAGATGGGGAAGGTTAAAACTGATAAGACAGTATTTTTAAGCTTCTAAGAATAGATAATAAGACACTAAGAACTAAAGAGAGAGAGGTATGTTATTTAAAAGAAGTGCTACCCTGTTCTTACAGTAAGAATACATTTAGCAATCAGTGCAAAACAAAGCAAGTACTTAATCCTTGCAGGTGTGAATAACCAGCCTGATGCTACACCACTGAAGTGCATAGCAGGCTAGGATTTCTATACCTGTTGTCATGGTTTCAGCTGGGACAGGGTTAATTTTCTTTCTAGTAGCTGGTATAGTGTTATGTTTTGGGTTCAGTATAAGAATGTTGATAACACACTGATGTTTTCAGTTGTTGCTAAGTAGTGTTTAGACTAAGTCAAGGATTTTTCAGCTTCTGATGTCCAGCCAGCAAGAAGGCTGGAGGGGCACAAGGAGTTGGGAGGGGACACAGCCAGGACAGCTGACCCCAACTGACCCAAGGGATATTCCAGACCATGTGACGTCATGCCCAGTATATAGACTGGGGGGAATTGGTCTGGGGGGGGGGGGGGGGTCATTGCTCGGGAACTAACTGGGCATCGGTTGTTGAGTGGTAGAGCAATTCAATTGTTCATCACTTGTTTTGCAATTATTCCAATTCTTTTATTAGTACTGTCATTTTATTATTGTTATTATCATTATTATTTTATTGATTTCTATCCTTTTAAACTGCTCTTGTCTCAACCCATGAGTTATTCCCCGCCCCCCCCCCCCCGATTCTCTCCCGCATCCCACTGAGGGGGGAGAAGTGAGCAAGCAGCTGTGTGGTGCTTAGTGGCTGGCTGGGGTTCAACCACGACAAACCTGTTGTTCTGTTACAGTCAATTAAAATATTCCCAGAGCACAGTTTGAGAGCGTGAGAAAAAGAAAATATGCTTCCCAAGAGAAAAATCTCAGTCAAAGTAGCACCTTTCTTCTGAAGACGCTTGAAGATCTATTTATGAAGATCTGTATTTATTCCTTGTGGCCACTAAAGCCTTAGTCAAAGAAATACCCCAAATTTCCACATATAGTTTACCACCACAGCGTTGAAAAGGAAATAATACACTGATTTCTTTTTTAAGACCACTGTAACTGGAAAAGGAATATTTCAAATATGTACAGAAGTCTGGCAGTACATCTTTGGTTTTGATTCATTTTGGGAGACAATATTATATCCACGAATCAATTGAAAATAATATTACTCATTAACTACTTGCTACACTGTAATGATCATAGTATTGCATACTGCAGAAAAGTACATTATAATGAAGTCTAGATTTTTATCTTGAAGTTTGTATAACAAAGTTTTCAATTGTTTTTCTCCACTTGCCATTTAAGACTTTCATTTTGAATACCTAGAATTATTAGGTATCCCCATAAAATGGTTATATGTATTTTCTGCAGTTACAAATATTTCAACGTACTTTTAACATACTAAAAGCACCTTTTGTACATGAGGTAAGGACAGTCCAATCGTATAATCTAAAACTGACCAAGGCAGAATTAAGGATATGCATATCTTGGGCACTGATAATACTACTTTCTTACATGTTATTTTAGACACTTAAAATACCTTTCTAAGGTTACAGGAATGGGGGCTAATATATGGGAGTTAACAGCATACCGGTATCCACCACCACCAAAAATCTGTTGACACACTATGCAATCATAAATGTAATTGTTTAATTATTTATAAACCACGTAAGGGCAAAGCAGAAAGCTCAGAAAGGGTTTTCATTTAATGGGTCAAAGTACACAATTTCAGATTCTGACTTCAACAAAACAATCTCCCTTAAGGTAATTCAGCTGTTTTCCCTGGAAAGAAAAACATAACCTTTTTAGAGTACCATAGGTATTACAATATGGGTGAAAGCCTACAAGATGGAATATGAACTGACATGTTTTATCAGTAATACTGTATAAAAAGAGTTTCAGTGAGTATCTGCAAATATTTCAGGCTTATTTTAAAAAACTTTGTCAAATCACAATTTTCCCACTAGAATTTTATTTTTATTTTATCACTTCATCTTGAAATACAGAAGTGCAAGGAATACTGTCTTTGTGAGAACACACTAAGAAACCTGCTGAAAACTGCTGTTAAGTTTAAGCTGTAAGCGACATTTCTTTTAAATTTTACATACAAATATTTTTAAGGAATTGATTTCAAAATATGTAATGAACTACAGTAAAAATTATATTTTAAGTAACAGATTAGATTTATGGATTTCTCATTTTAGGACTGTTAAAATATATCCTTGGGAAAAAAACCCTATATGCTATGCTAGTAAAAATAGCTTTTGCTCTTTGTTTTGGAAGATTAACTATGGATAAAATAGTAGAGGAAAGCCACAAGAGATCTGCTTTTAACATTTTAGTTTATTTCTTCTGTGTAGAATGAAGGAAGCAAGTCTTTAGAGGATCTGTAAGCCAGGACAGAAGAAAGAATCATTGCCCAGGATGATGGGGCAGATAAAGCAATGGGCAGCCAAGGGGATAAACCAGATGAAAATGAACTACCACAGGGCACCTCCACATTGAGGTCATAAGAAACATGCAAAGTTGGTCATGGGATAATTTAACAATTGAAACTGGCTAAATAGTAACCTGGCATTGAAAAAGTGTTACCTAAAAAAATCCAAACTTTCGAATTAATTAGTCAGAGGTGAATGGAGTTTCCTCTAATTTGAAATAATATAAATTATTCTTAGATGAACTGAAACTCAGGTACTTGCTGCCATTAACTAAAGTCACACATTTTACAACTGATTCTGAAATCAGTTCTCCAGATTTAACATCATAAATTTAATCAAAATGATCTTAACCCTAAACTATCTTTCATCAATGTCATGACTGAATTGTAAATACATTTAAAAGCAGTTATTAATTATCAAGCTTTCCAGTACAGTAAACTAAGACAGGACTTCCAGTACTATCAGGTAATAATATCCTGAATGTCATATTCTGAAGAACTACTACGTCCACTAGCTCTACTGTTTTATTAAATCTATGCAGAAACAAAAATACGTAGACACGTTTTTGAAGGCCGTCTTTTAAAGAGCATTAATGAATATAAAATAGGTATCCAAGTATATATATGAAAACTCTGCTTTCTAAACAGAATTGCAACTGTACCCTCACATATACACAAATAAGTTTTTATCCTGAAAGCAACTGTGCAGCATGAATCACCTACATGGACTACATTCACAGCTCAGTTATTCAAGCACACAAAGTCTCAGCTGTACTATTGTTCTCATTGTTAGCCCTCATGCTAAAAAATCCTGCAGTTGGGTAAAACATAACAGTCAAAGGAATTGAAGAAGGATGATGTAATCTATAGCAAGCATTTAACAGTGGGAACGTTAAAATTTCCTTTACCAACACAAAAATAAAAGACACTAGATGATAATTCAAAGAAAAATACTGATGGAAGCATAAGAAAAACATACCATCAGTGGAACATAGAAAATCATTGGCCTGATATTCTCAGACCTGACATTTTGCCTGACATGTCTGAAAACTGAAGCTTCCCTTCCACAGGTGCAGGCATTTCCTTCCTCTCTTCAGTCAAAGTAAGTGGCAGAGATGCCTTGTGAATTGAAGAACTTTTCTGGATAAGTGCAGTCAGTCTCTGCAATTAGAACCACAACAGCCTCTAGTTGAGAACAATTTACTGAATAAAGCTTATTCTTTGCAAATTACATATGCAAGATGCTGAACAGCCACCAGTCTCAATCAGATCAATGGACTGAAGAGTCATCAGCATTTTTTAGGAAGCACTCCACAACAATTAGAGCATCATTATCAATATTGGAAAGACAATGTTGAAAGGTATTTATTAGAAGCTGCAACGTATATTGCCTTCAATACACTCCTTCTAGAAGTGACTTTTCCTACAGGGTCTGATACAAAGCTCAGTAACAAGGAAGGTAGCACCTGCAACAGAAGTAGGCAAGTTTGCTATACACTGCCTGAATAGCTCTGAGCTCTAATTACCTATTTGTGCTTCTGGACATCTAATTGATCTCACAGTCAAATCACCAGGGGCACGAGTACTTCAAATTAGCACCCACATCCAGTCAGAGATACAATGTATGGGCACAATTACAGTTACAACAAGAAAGGTAATTCAGCTGCAAAAGTGCTCCCTCAAGCCTTAAATCATGCTGGATATTGCTTGGTAAATCCTACTAATGTAGTTCAGTAGAAGCTCGAAATACACAATCCTTTCCCTCACTGAAATTTAAGACCATAGACTCTTTCTTCTACCTTAATTAAGAGTGGATATATGAAAAACACCCATCAAGTTCTAGCTAAAGGGAAAAGCACTTTTTTCATATTTGGAACAGAAACAAGCTCACATCAAAATCTAGTCCAGTACACATTAGTGCCTTAGGTCTGTATGTGGATGTTTTATAGATATTTATTTAAACATTCAGTTTCTTTTATTCCCTGTGCTTTATTCCATTCCTTTTTTTGCAGGCTAAGGATTTCAACATGAGTTTAAATTCAGCCTCACAAATAACAGTTACAACACATGTTTGAGTTTGAGGCAATTTCTATTATAATAATTACTAAAATATTAAACCACTCCAGTTTTGAAACCATAAACATTTTCACTAAGCTAAAACCAGCAAACCTGTAATGATATCTGTGTCATGAAGACATCTTTTGGCCACCCCATTTACCTTGGCTATTAGGTGCTCAAATCCATACTGCAAGATAAATTATCTAATTCTTTAACTTGTTTTAATTAATCAGATAAAGTATTATTGTAATTTCCACTAAAAGTAAAAAAATCTCCAAACTTCAAAGACCATGTAGAAGTCCTATCTTTGTGATTGCCTGATGCATAAGCATCACTAAGAGTCAGCTATACTATTGTAATAGCCCACTCTTACTGTTCTTTATCATATTGAAACTTTCATGAAAAGTAATTGGTGTAAGAAATAGATAAACAGAAAACAGACCCGTTCATGAACTAAGTAAAAAAAATATAAAAAAAAAACAACTAAAATGCCCTTTAATGTAAGGAAGCAGAATGAAGAGAAGCATGACTGAAGAAAGAGTACAATAACTTTGTTTTGGACTTACACTAACCACAGTTCATCTGATTCAACAACAATCTGGCACAGACCAGTAACAGACTATGGTGTTGAGCAGCACAGCTTGACAATATTAAAATAAGTATCGTTATTATGAATTCTGCTAATCCCATTTTCCATGACAGGTAAGAAACAGGCAACACATTAAAATGAAAGGGATATATTTTAGCTAAAATAATGCGCATCCAGATTATCCACATAATCAAACCTGCACTACTATTAAAGTAACAAAACATCTAGGGCATGGTAATGCTTAGATTTTTCTCCAGGGAGCAAGTATGAAATTCTTACCAGGACCCAAAAAAACCATAAGCATTCCATTAAAATGTAATTATGCCATAAATCATTTTAATGCCTAAAAAAAAGTCCATGGGCTGGTACACAAAAATACATCTATGTGTATTTATAAATATACATGTAAGGATATACATTTCTTTCACTAGCTTTTTAAAATGACTTACTTATAACTAATCAAACTAGATTTTTTTTAAAGCAACATGTTCTGAACAGTGTTCATCAAGAGTTTATCTTTGTTTTGGATACTGCATCGTTCAGAAACTAATACAGGCTCTTTTTTGGATAAACTGTATTTTCATCAGAGGCCAACAAACAGTTACCTGGGCATAACACATACTCATTTCAAGTTCTAAAACAAATTACATACTATAATTTTGGTGTACTGTTGGTGTAAGTACATGTTTTCAGCAACATAAAACAAGGTTCAAAAAATCATAAATGATGAACAACTGATGTCACTCACAAGAAAGTGGCAGTTTTAATAACATCATTTATGAAAGGCTTGGCAGAGGAAAATATATTGCAAAAGCAATAAACATTTTTGTAGGAATTATTCTGCCCATAAGGGAGAGAGCCAGGCCAGCAGACAACTGTTAATATTACAGAACAGCAGTTTGTCTTCATCTTGGAAAGGTGCTCTGAAGAGTTTCTAGAAAGCTGGAAGTGCCTCTGAACCAGACTTCAAGTCCCATGGAATTTTTGAATGTGTTCCTAAACCACTTTTTCCACTCTGTCTTGTCAACCAGTTGTCAAACATCACCATCAATTCCATTTTTGACAGGTACATACTATACCTAGCTTCAATGTGTCTTCCCCCCCCCCCCGCATCTGACTGATCTTACCTTCAGGGAAATGCTTGGTTCATTTTGTCAAAGGACAGAGCGATTAAAAAACATGCCTTCAATTGTACATGTTTTAAAAAGTCTCCTAGTAATTAAGTTTGCGCAGCCTAATGGCCAATGAATACAAAAGATACCTCCCTGTAAATCTACTGAAGCCACCCTAAATAGGAGATCGGGCATTTCTATTACCCACAGGAATGTTCCCAGTCTACAAAGAATTCCATTTGAACATCATCCACTACCTTGAGAAAATGTACAGGGGGTTGTTTAGCCCTAGACCACCTACCATAATTTTAGTCTTCAAACAATTCAGGCTGCAGGGGGAATCAAGTAGTTTTGTCCCACAGGACTTCATCAAGCATTTCTAAAATGCTTCCTGGGGATGAGATTATTTTTAACAAGGAGTCTTCCCTCAAAGGACTTAATAAAACAACACATTTTGATCCTGTGGGGTGAAAATCAGAGCAGTTTTTCAGTCCTCTAAACTGCCTTTGCCTCTGTCTTACTGGTATACTGAATTAAAAGTTTTTATATGGAGACTGCTTGAGATCCAGCATCAAATTCAGGACATGACACAGCAGTCATGGGAGAAGACTGTGTAAAATGAACACACTAGGGCATGACAGATCATCAAAACAGATGGTCAAATAATCAGGTCAAATAATGGGGAAGTGGCAAATAGATTAAAGATCATCTCTTTGATAGATGTTGGTATCCTAGTGATACCTCACTTGAGTCTTCTCAAAACAAGACAGTCACAGCAAGAAAGGATTTTGAGAAATCCACTTATCAGTCAACCTCGTGTTTGTGTCCTTTTGCCCATATCCTGAATTTCTCCTACCATTCCTGTGTTACCCTAGTATTAATGTCATTCTACCCTTGCAGTGTTAACATGGCAAGGCTTAACTAATCTCCACTTTCATTTAAACTATTTTTCTTTCTAGACTTCAAATGTTTAAAAGTTTTAAGATATTGGAGGGGAGTAGTTTACTGGGATTAAAATTGCTAAATTATATTTGAGCACAACACTGCTGTTATTATTATGTTCTAGTACAGTTTTTTTCCAAAAAAATAGAAAAGGGAGGAATCAAGAGATTAAATTAGTACATCAATTTTCTTCTTCTTCCAAAGCCATAATGTCTCTACATTCATGCAGCAAATAAACTAAAAGGAGTGCAAAAGAAAAGCAGCATATTCCAATGGATGAAAAAGAATGAATCCAGAAATTGGTGTCTCTTGACTATCTTTATGGTCAGGAAGGACAAATCACTTCATCCCTGCACATTTCTCTGCACAACTCATGAAACGGGAACAGTAAAATCCCTTTCTTCTGTTCAGGAATTCCAAATTTCAATATTTGTTCTTTATACATGTGACAGCCAATAATTAAGCATTGTTCTAACTTGTCAGAACAATTATATTAAAAAGTCAATAATTGTCCAGAATAGCTTTTTTTTTGTTTTAAACCTGCAAGGCTTCCTAGATAAACTTTGTATGCAATACACATCAATTTGCTGCTCAGGTTATCTCAGCCATTTAAAGTTTTTTTTTAAAGAACCTAAGAAACAATAATTATAACAATTTAATACTTATTATACAGTTTAAATACTTTCCATTGTGTTGATATTGCATTAGATGGACATGTTGAATCAACTGAATCAGTCACTTTTTCCTTTGTGCCAATTACAATAGGTGTCACAGAAGCTTTCCCCTATTTTAATACCAGATCAAGGTCAATTTAAATGGCTACATACTACCAACACACACAGCATCTTGTTCTTTATCCTCAGAAAGATTGAAGTCCCTTAAACTATTGATCAAGAGTGAAGACCAAGAAATGAAATGTATGACATAGTTGATAGTAAGTCAATTCAAATAATAAAATAATTCTGTAATAGATGATTCAAAAAAAGCTGAGTTTTCGTTAAAATGGAAAAACATATTATACTTCTGCCAAAATCATATTTTATTCCCACATCTCATTTTGTTGATTAATGTTTTGGGTCAGAATTTAAACATGGCAAAGGAAAAGACTATGCAGAAACTCTTCAGGCCTGATTTCTTATATTTAGCCCAGTATTTTGTTTCCCTTCCTATCACAAAGATGTGTTTTCCAGAATTGTTACAGACAGCCAGCTCTTATCAGCTGGACTATTAGGGAGAACATTATAAGGTATACTCTGGGGCTTTCTGGCTTTGTGTCACAATTCCCGGGTTCTTTTAGGCCATCCAGTCCTAGATCACTTATATTATTTTTTTTCCTTAATATCAGTGTCAACAAAAAACTGGCTGTCAGGCTGAATTTATTCTGAAATTTTTTACCTGCTCACAGAATCTTACAATAGTTTACACTGGAAAGGAACTCTGGAAGTCACCCAGTCCAACCTCCCCGCCCAAAGCAGTGTCAGTTGAATCAAGTTGCTCAGGACCATGTCCAGCTGCATTTTGGATATCTTCTCTGGGCAACAATCTCTCTGGGCAAACCGTTCCAGTGTCTGGCCCCCCAAACAGTAAATACAGTATTCACAGTACTCATACATTCAAAACACAGTAAATCCAAAGAAAAGGCACTAAAAAAATTAAAGCTAGGATTTTTCTCATTTTAAGGTGAGACAAGATGTTAAAATGCCTTTTCAAAAACCGATCCACAGTGAGGTGTGCATACTATGATACAAACATCTTACTAAATCACAGTACTTTTATGCAAGTTTCAGTTGCCCATTTGTGCTCTAATACAACCATCAGGGAACAGCTTTTGTAACAGCTTCTATGAATGGCAACTCCTCTCTCTGTTCAGAGGATAACGTGTTTTTTGGTTTTTTTTTGTTTTGGTTTTTTTTTTTTTCCTATGAAGTTGAAGGAGAAACTGAGACAAAGAAAAGTATTTTAATAAATGTAAGTCGTGCAGAAACAAATCATAAAGAACCTGACCCAGAACAGATATTAAAATTCAAGAGTTGTCTCTGCTATGATCACAGAGATTTTAACTTAGAAATTAGTATAGATTTGCATAGCTAAAAAATACTTTATTAAGATTTATGTTACAAATTGTAAATTTCTTGCAGCATTTCTACACATGCTTTAGGATTTGTAAATCTATTATAGGATTTGCAATTCAACTTTTCATCTTACAAAGCGAATGAGAGAAGTAACTGAATCCTATCTTAAAGCACTGATTCCCACATCAGGGCTTCAGAGTTCAGAATTACAGGTCCATTGTATAAATCAGAGGATAAATCCAGACTCTAGAAACAAGAGATGTGTTTCATCTAACAGGACAAAACTTCCAGAAACTCAAAACACAAAACTGAAGCTGTAATTTCTAGAAAACACTGTTGACCAGCTTAGGACTACTGCTCCTGCCTAAGTGTTTTAAGCATGCCTCTTTTCTATGCTTTGATACGTTGTACTATGAAATAAATTGTTTAAAAAAAAGCATGAGTAATGCCTAACAGTTATGAAACCTACTTAAAATCCATGGATGTCTTCCTCATTTGCATTCTGTATTGGGATTTTTTTTTTTTTTATTAGACAGCAGTCAAGCTGCACTTCTACGTGTCCTCCAGTATCCTGAAGCTCACAATGTAATGCTTTCACTTAAAAAATAGAATGCTAATATCAAAAAAGTGGTAAGAGCTTTGAAGGACCTAAGGCTTACAAACCTAATATGACTACAAAGTAAAATTAACCAAACACAGTAGTAGCTATTTGATACTTAGATTTTTGGTATTACTGAATTTCTCACCCCCACCCCCCCAACCCCTTAAAAAAAAAAAACAAAAAAACCCCAGAAATACTCTTATGAAATTATCTATATAACCTTTATACAACTCTTCGTACACCTGAGTCACCTAATTTTAAATCATTAAATACTCCACGCACGCTATCTTCGCAAAGCCTATATTCTCTCTTTCTGGGGAACTTTTAAAACATTCCTCAAGGTAGTCCACGACAGGTGATGTACCTATTTTTTCAATGGATTAGCAGCACATAATACCACAGCCCAGAGAAAGTCGTATCTAATACAGGGATTCTGAAAGGGAGCAAAGGTAACTGACAACGGAATTAATTCTAGTTTTACCTCACCTTTACACTTCATTTACTACTATGAAAGGCAAAATGGATTTTATACTATGCAAAAAATACTACCACGCAAGTTTTAACTGCTAAATGCTTGGCAATGTGTGGTTCAGTTCTCTCAGAGTATGCAAAATATTGCTGAAAATCCCTTGCAGTCCTGGATTAAACTAGGCTTGGCAGAAATCACACAGTGGACTAGCTGAAAGACTGCTGATGGTTGGAAAGCAAGAAGGAAAAAAAAACCAACAAAAAAACCCTAGGCATTTTAACACATGAGTAGGCCAGCTGTTCTAAAATTAGTCTCTTGTTATAAGCATTATACCAGAAAGGAATAGATTGTCACCACGTGTCAGCTTTAGCTGACATCTGCTATAAGAAAAAAATTTACCTCCCAAGTAGACAGCACAAGCATTTGTTCACTACATATTTTGTAAAGGGTGGTCCCTGTAGCACGATATTTTAAATAAATATGCAAATCATTATATCACTGTTCTAAAAGATCTATGACTTCAATGAGGTTTTAAATAACCCAAGAGGCTTCCCTCTTTTTTTTTTTTTTTTTTTACTAACACAATAGACCCACCTGTCAGCTATGTAAAATTAGCATATAAGAGGTATTGGAAGTTACACACATTTTGTGCATATACTCGTCCTAATTGAAATTGAAACAGTTATCAAAGTTTCAAAGGTTTATTCAAATCATTCTCAAAGCCTAGTTTTGCACATCAAAAACATGTCAGATAACAAAAGCATCTGGCGACAAACTGATTGTTTCTCATTCTGGCATTGTACCCATCACACAGCAAATATTGACTGGCATCACTGCATACAGGACTACTCCAAAAGCACTGAAGAAAGAAGCTTTCTAAGCTGTGACTGCCTCCTTGTTACAGAAATTCTCCCACATCTATGAAATTCTCTTTTATTGTACAGCTGGCCCTTGGCCATCTCTACCCCCAAATACTTTTTCCAGTACCATCCCTTTCCGAAAATGAAGCTCCATGCTTTCACAGAACAAACGTCAGAGCATTTCAAATTGTTTTAGTAGAGGAAAGGACAGAACAGCTTTGCATCGAAACTGATGCAGTCTCTTACAGAAAGGAATCTTGAAACTTTGTACCAGCAACAGTACGTGAATCTAATGTCCCTTAATAGAAAGGAGTCACTGTGTTGAGTCATATTGAGTGTACGTAGGCAATATGTCTACAGTGGTTCATAACATTACACCTAAAGACCATCCAGTGGAGGTTAATCAGGCAGACGAAGCTCCTCTTATCCACGGAACACCACTGGACATGATGCCTTGCTTCTTCCCTGCTCCAAATGCATTTTGTAAGGACACATTCTGCCATACCTAAGAAACCTCATCTACCACTACTCTTCAGCATCCAAACTACAGTAACAAGTGTAGCTTGTGGTACTGAGAAGCATGACAGAGGGAACAAATAGCGTAAGAGCGCACTAGTTAGAGGAAGATGTAAATTCACCCATCAGGGCAAGCTCTGGTGGGCTGGGAACCCTGAGTGATGAGGGAGCTCACGGATGTCATTGTGAGGCCATAAAAATCTTAGAAAGTTCATGGTGATGGGAAGAAGTTCACGAGGACATGACGAAAGCAAATATCACTCCTATCTATCACCTTCAAGAAGGAGAACCTGGGATCAGCCAGCCATACATTAGTCCCTGGGAAGGTGATGGAGCAAATAATCTTGGAAATAATTTCAAAAAATATGAAGGACAAGAAGGTCATTGGCAGTGGTATGAATAGATTTACAACTGGGAAATCATGTTTGAGCAGCCTGATAGCCCTCTACAATGAGATGACTGAAAAGTTTGAAGAAGATACAAAACTGTGAAGAGTGGCTGATAGACCAGATCACTGTGCTGCCATTCAGAGGGACCTCAACAACCTGGAGAAACGGGCTGCCAGAATCTCATGAAGTTCAACAAACGGAAAGGCAATGTCCTGTACAGGGGAGGAACAAGCCTACGCACCAGTACCCGTTGGGGGATGATTGACTGGAACGCAGCTTGGCAGAAAAGAACCTGCAGGTCCTGGTGGACGACAAGTTGAGCATGAGCCAGCAACGTGCCCTGGCAGCAAAGGTGGCCAGCAGCATCCTGGGCTGCATTAGCAATAGCACTGTCAGCGAGTAAAGGGAGAAGATTCTTCCCTTCCACTCAGCGCTGGTGAAATGACAGCTGGAGCGCTGGGCCCAGTTCTGGGCCCCCCCCGTACAGAAAAGACGCGGACATCGCGGAGCGAGTGCAGCAAAGGGCCATGAAGATGACTAAGGGATTGGAGCATCTGACATACGAGAAGAGGCCGAGAGACGTGGGGTTGTTTATTCTTGAGCAGAGAAGATTTGTGGAGATCTTACCAATGTGTATAAATACTTGGTGGGAGTGTACAAGAAGATGGAGCCAGTTTCTCCTCGTGTGGTATTCAGGGGATGGAGGAGGAAACTGAAGTACAGGGAATTCCCCTGAAGCATAAGGAAAGCTACTTTAGGGTGAGGATGGTCAAGCACTGGAAGCGGTGGCCTAGAAAGGTTTTGGAGTGTACTTGGAGATGCTTGAAAGCCAACTGGGCAATGTCCTGGGCAACCTGCTCTCGTTGACTCTGCTTTGAGCTGGCGGCTTGTCCTTGAACAATCTCCGCATGTCTCTTCCAGGCTCAACTATTCTACAATTCTTTTCTCCTGTGCTAAGGGCTGTGAACCCTTCACTGACATCAGTATCAGAGTCATCCCAGACACTCCATGATACACCATGCTCTGAAAGAACGTGCACTGTCACTGAAATCACACCTCCAATACGTTTAGACTGTTTTGACCACTTGATGTACTCATAACGTTTACCCTGTTGTCTCATAAGCTTCCTTCACCACTCATGTGCTCCTTAGCCAAGCAACTAAACCATCCCAACAGCTTCTCCTCTCTCTTCTCCCCCACCCCCTTATCAGTCCCCCTAGGTAGAGCGTTCTTCTGTCTCTGAAGGGAAGGAAAACAGTGCCAGTCGGAAAAAACCTCTGAAAAGTACAAGTAAAATGCTTCTGAAAATTGGCCAAACCCAAACTGTGATGAATTACTTAACGTCTTTTAGTGTTCTGCAGAACAGTACTATATAATATGATAGTACACATTTATGTAACGAAAAAGTATTTTCCACATCTCCATTTTAACATGATTAGGTTTTCTTCTGGGGGAGTTTCTACCTGTCTGAAAGTAGGAAGAGGTACTATTATCTTTTTTATGCAGCTGCTGAATATGGTAAGCAGTGGGCTGGAACAGAGATCAAGTCGAATTAAAGATGGTTTGGTTTATTCTGGCTTGCAGTATTCGAACTGCACTAGAAAAAATTCAATTATAAAACCAATTACATCTTTAATTGCTTAAACAATCAGCCAGCTGACTTTATGGTGCTCTTGATACTATGCAGGTGCACTTGCAGGTGTTAACTCTGCAATATGTAAGAGTTACATCGTAGTATCCCAACTTGTGCACAGGAGTTCTAAGAGGATAAAATACCATTGTATTACATACACACACACAAATATATGGGAAAGCTAACCAAGTGTCATTAGCAAATACAATTCCTTTAGTTATACGTATACAGCTACTATCTGCTTTATCTTCCTGTGAGAGGGTACCTAAACTGCTTTACAATCATTCTGGTTCTGATATTTTTACCTTTAGCTTCTACATGACCAAAATTTTTGGTTGAATCTGACCAGAATTTGTACTTTGAGACAGTTGTATTTCTGGCAATTAAAGCAGCATTAATAACAAGTTCCACCTACTAGAAATGCCTGCCTTTTACTCTGAGGTGTCATCTTAGCAGTACGCTCGAGTAAAACATAGTCATCTCCAAAACAGGTATTTGCTTTGGATATACAAAATAAATTAAGAAAAAGGCACAACTAATAGTGAATTGGGCCCATTATGTTCAAAATGTTCAATCACTTAAGCCTTTTGCCTGTTCCCTATATTTCATCAACTTTTAAATAAAAGGGAAAAGTTCAATTTTTTTAAAATTTAAAAATTATATTAATGACTTTTTAAAATCCCCTTTCCGGGTATAAAACTAAACACTAAAGTCACCCTAAATTCACAAACATATTCTGCCTCCCAGCATTTCTTTTAAATGAATTTAATTCTTCATTGAAAAATTAACAGCCAGTGTTAAATCTAAGCTGCCTAAACAGTCATATTAAGAGAGAATCCTTGAAATTTTGACAAGTATCATTTTTCAGAATGTGTATCACCTGAAATGACAAATGGTGATAATTAGACTCAACTATCAGAAACACAGGAAAAATAGGCCTACGACACTGAGGTTGTTTTAGTGTAATACTATAACCAGAGTTTTGGAGCCTTCAGAAAGAAGTCCCCTCAAAAGGTAACCACCTACTGTTCTAAGCCCTTTCTGGATCCCCAAACACCAGCAATACCACTGTTGCTTGCTTGCTTGCAATGGGGAGGTGTAATCACCAATTTGATATCGGTCTAAGCAAGTGTTTCAGTTGCAGTGAACAAAGAAATTTGTTTACAGGCTGCAGTTAGCAGAAACCTGAAAGTGACCGTACGGGTTTGCTTTTTCTATAAACTCAGATTTCATGTACAAATACTGCTCAACTTTCCTGCCCATATGCTAGACACTGCTGGATGAAAAAATCTCAAGTAACATTAGCTTAACTGGTTTCTGAAAGGCAACAACCCCCACCTGAAAGACAAAGAAGCCACTGGAAAAGGCTGTGAAAGATACAGGATTAGAAGAAACCACAGTAATGCGCAGAAAAGGGCGTTCAGGAGCAAATGACTGGCAACAGAGCAAGTGGTCCATAAAATTGGCCTCTAGCTGACAGTCAGTTCGGAGCTTAGCTGGTTCTTTAAATGGATCATTATATACTGCTATGTGAGCAAACGTGCAACAGAGTCCTCACAAAAATTCCTGATGCTATAAAAGCAGCCTCCTGTCCTGGATTCTCAGCCCATGCAAGGACAAATGATTTCAGCTGGACTCTGCAGGCACCCATGCTTTTGTAGTAGCAGATTCCAATATACCAGCTAGACTTACTGCCATACAGTGATGTTTGCTGTTTCGTGAGCACATAATAAATTAGCACATAACAAATTAGCTCTCGCACAAATTACGTTGAGCTGAAATATCATGTCAGTAAAGCTATGGCAGGAATATTTTCAATTATGATTGCACAAAAAATTTAAATATGCTAAACTCACTTGTGAGTTGAGTAGCTTCAAAAATTTAATCTGGACACCATTTAAAATGCTATTTTTGCTGGATGAGAGACAAAGTGGCTTCACTGGAAAATGTTCTGTAGGGACTCAAGCCTGTTTAGTAGTTTGAAACTGTCTGAAATGTCAAAAATACTGAGGAGTCCCCTCCAACTTCTAAGGCGTCAGGAAGTATTTAGGCAATATGTTTTCCACTGAACTAACTCTGCAGCATAGGAAGCGATTTGTTTTTCAAACAATTTGGTGTTTACCACTTGTACATTCCACTACTCTTTTAAATTCACTTTTTTTTGTAATTTTCTGTTTGAAATTGAGAAGTTTTGACCACATGGTTCAGTATGGCATTTGCAAGAGCCAAATGATACAAGCGTTGCTAGCAAGCTATTGCAGTACCATTGGTAGTAATTTCTCCCCTCCTCTTCTAATACTTAATTGATAAAATCACTGCATTTTCAATTCAAATTTGTTTCCTCCAAGATAAAATTATAGGTAGCTTAATAGAAGATAAAATGATATCTTATATACAACACAGAGATCCATACGCTCAAACTTGTAAGCCTAAAATACCTTGATGTCCAACTGATTTTCTCAGTTTTAAATACATGCAACACCAATTGAAAGCCAGACAGGAGGAAAAACTAAAAACCACAAAACCCAAAAACCTCAGAGCATGTAATTTGGTACTTAAATACAAATTTAGTTGCTTCATTGTATCCTGCGAAATCTGAAAAGGCATATTATGGATTCAGATACCTTTTGAACCCTTAGTGTTATTGAAAAACTGCTGAAATTATTACTTACTGTGGTCACTATTCCAAAGCCAGTATTTTCCAAAGATTTACCTCTCTATTGCATTAGCATAGATTTTTTTTCATACAGAAAATAACACAGTATATCAGATAGAGCGGTGCAGTTGGTAATGATAAGGTGTGGGGGGGGGTTGTTTATGGCAACCACTAAAATTATTTCAAAAAAAAAAAAAAAAAAAAAAAAAAAGATCAAAAGTATATGTACACATATATACACACAGCCCTAAATTAAAACATGGCACTGTAAGCTTTTCTTTCTCCCCAGCTTCAGTCTGCCCTTAAGGAAAAGAAAAGAAAACAAAAAACCCATCAGCCTGAATGTAGACAGTAATTTTACACCAAGTTATCTTTGCATTTCATTTATCTGATGCTATTAGCAGAAAGTAAACACAAATTTTGGAGAAAAAAAAAAATTCCCAGGATCATTTCCACAGCTGCCAAGGCAAGCACAGAAAAAACTATCCTTGTAACTGTGTTTTGTTCTTTAACAGAACAGACAAACCTGAGCTCAGGACATCTTGTAAAAAGTCACGATGATTTATAACAAAACATTTCAGAACATATGTTGCATATGCATGGTTAAAACCGTTACACAACATTCTATTTTCTAGTTAACTTCTGCTCAGCTGGTTGCTTCATAGGACTAAAATATTGTGAAGTAAAGGACAGTAAGGACAAACTCAGATATGAGGCAGGAAGCACATAAACATACAGAATCACAGGGCTGACTAAAAGTAAAGTAGGCATACATTTCCATCACAGCATACACATATTTAGCCATATTCCAAGTAGTAGCAGTAGTTCCTTGTGTTCACAGAAGAAGAACTGGCTAAGCTCAATTAAAGAATGACACATGACTAAAGAGGTATAAGCCATGGGCTTTTTATGATGCATATTTGGTGTTCTTTAACTTTTGCTGTAAGTTATCAAAACATGGGGAACCCAATGTGGTGGGTCAACCTTGGCCAGCTTTCAGAGACCTACTCAAGCCACGCTCTCACTCCCCCTACTGAACAGGATAGGGAGAGAAAATAAGATGGAAAAGCTCATTGGTCAAGATAAAGACAGGGAAAACACTTAACAATTACCATCATGGGCAAAACAGTGTCAACTACTGTCAATTAAACTAGATGTGGATAGTGAGAAACAAACCCCAAAAGATTATAACAGCACCTTCACCCTGCTTTCTTCCAGGCTCAGTTTCACTCCCCTGCCTGCCCAGCATTCTTGTCCTTTCTAAAATGCTTTCAGAGGCACCACCAACCTCACTGATGTGCTCGGCTGTGGCCTGCAGCGGATCAACACCTCACCAACTCCTTGTCTTCCTTGTCCCTTCCTCTGAAATCAAATCCTATTAGCAATATTTGAGGAATGCTCATGTCAATTCCTCTGCCTGAATAATGTTCACTATTCACAATTCTAGGGACACTGTGCATTTCCCCCGTGTTACTGATTTTTCACCCAATCTCTGTAATATGGCTCACATGACTAGCTGTTAACAATGACCTGAAGCATGGACTACTTCCAAATATACCACTTTGCCTTACTGTTATAACCTCTGCATAACAATTCTCTAAAACAACATTACACTTGAAACTCCATCTGATAGCATAAGATTATATTTTACAGCTGTTATATTTCAGCATTTTTAAGCATACAGTATTTTCTATGATGCTGTCTGAATTCTTCGTGAAATAATTTCTATTCCATCTCTGCACAGATAGGGATTCTATTATGAGGTACCTTATCTTGGCGGCAGGGTTCTTAATGCTTATCACAATGCCACTTTTCTATTTACATACTAGGATTGACAAATAGGTTCTATCCATATTTTTGTTTACTGAGCCATTTCCTGTGTGAAAACAAATTGGATTTAAAATGGCTCTGAAGTCTAGCAATGGAGAAATCTAATATGTGTCTGCTGTACAAAGGTAGGTGAAAGGAACTGCAGCGTTCCAAAAGTCAAAATGGAAAAAAAAAAGTAGATGGAGGAAGTCACTCAAGTTTTATGCTATTATTCTAAACTTTATTTTCAGGATAATTTTTGTCACATAAGTCTCTTATCTCCCTCTCAAGCTTCTTAATCCCATATGTTTAACTCGTTGAGTCCCACCCACTGGATCTATTTCATTTCAAAAGCAGGAAGAGAGAAGAAAGATTTCTAAAAATGGACGATACTAGTCTTTGGCAATCAGAACCAAGAACACAGAACTGATGCTCACAGAGGCTCATATGATTGTTTCAGGACTCGTATGACATAGGATTAAGAGAGTCTTAGGAACAGAAGAATTAAATTATCAAACAAAGCTGCAGAAACTTTTACATAAGTGCTGTTCACTTCCCTTTCCACATCATTACTTCTTTCCCTTTATTAAACAGAGATCAAAAAAATCATTCCACTCATAGGTAGGAGGCATCTCACACCCATCCTCGAGCTATTTCTGTACATTCTAAAATAATTCATATGCAGAAGCACAGCATTTAATCTTCACGAAACAGAAAATTTGAGGTAAAACCTCACGAGAACTCCAAAGTTCTCTCTGAAGCGTTAACATAAACCCCATTTGAAAATGTTGTCAATTTTGAGAAGAGATCTGTAAATGGTGGTATCTCCTGAAGATTTTTTCCCTAGGAAAAAACCTGGAGCAGTCCAATACTCTGACGTCACAGAGAAATTTGTTTTCAGACTAAAGGAATGTGAGAAACATAGGCAGTGGCATGAAAATACAAGTTTCCTACCTTTTATTCACCTAGTGCAAGATTAACTTTGGATCACTCATCTTACTAGGAACTGCCTAGTAAAAGGGAGAACGGTGGTAGGAGCAGTCCCTGAGATTGCAATAGTAACAGTTCTTTTGGCAATGTGTGAAGTGCAGATGGTATCAAAGATATGCCAATAACATAAGCAGGAGCTTCCAATAAAATCTCTCGTAGTGCATGTTATACTCGGTGAATCAAAGTGGTAAGAGGCAACCCTGGGTATCTGGGACTTTTATTCTACATGTAGTCAGTTTAACTACCTTATATGCAAGCGCATCCCTCAGGCAAAAGTCTGCGCTCCAGACGTATGTATTTGTCGCAGGCATAAGTTACCACTAACCAGACTGATTCATAGTCTCCAAAGAAGAAAATCATCATCAGAAACACAGAAATTACTTCCATCTGATCTACCTTCCAGTGACAGAACCATAAAAAAGAGTTTCCTCAAGTGTTCCTTTGAGCTCCTTCCAGCTCATCATTGCTTTCAATAATCAAAATATAAATGATTTTAGGAACACGATAGCCTATTCCTGCTTACGAATGTTGCACGGAGATTTAAAACTACAGGCAAGCCATACTAAGGGTTCTAGTACAAACCATCCACGTACTTACATCACCATTTTCCATATAATTACGCTTCTTTCTCTCAAACTGGAGATTGGAATGCACACTGGCAACGAGATCATTTACTGACAGAAAACCAACGCATGAGGTTTAGACACTGAAGTGGCATCTTCATGTTGGTGTATCTGTTTTAATTAGCTTTACTTTTCATGTAGGGTAAATAAAACATTAAGGAGTCAGCCAGACAGATAAGCGACAAACTGTTTTTTGAATAGCTCCATGAAATGAGCAAGAATAAAGCTTAAAGAGTGTTATATTTACCTCTGTAGCTCCCAGGGCACTTTTAAGAACACTGGGTCAGGTACACTGAGACACTGAGAAAATGTGCAATTTCTTTCCCACTGAGCTGTCAAGGCATTCATGCTGTGAACAGCTAACACCCTTCTTTGACAACCAGGCAAATATTTCTATTTTCTGCCATTCTAGTCATGAAGTATCTCAGCGTTGCCTCAGTTGATTTAGCGCCAATTCAAGTCAGACTTTAGATGTCTAAGCTAGTAACCAGACCAAATATTCTTGATGAAGCCATGTCACAAACTCATAGACTGCTGCTTAATACATTTCCAAATAGTTAGATAGTAAAAAAGGTTGTAAAGCTGAAAAGGCAGCAGAGATGCAGAACACACATTCACTGAACAGCTAGAATGGAAATTTAAGTAGTACATACAAGTCAAATATGCTGCCACTTCTATTTATTGCTAGCATTGCTTTAAAAAAAAAAAAAAAAAACAACCCTTAAACTTATAAAAGACTGTGTAGTTCCTTAATATCAATTCTTTATTTCCCATACTTCAACAATACATGTATTTCGAAAAGCCTAATTGATAACCAGTCTATGCAGGCAGAACTGAGACAAGGCTAAATGAACACACCCTATTCAAGTGTAATTGCACAAAGATACTACAAACATTAATTTTTCTTAAATCTTTTCAAATATAAACTTCTGATTACATTGCTATTGACCAGAAGTTTCCAATACCAACACCATGAAGGTGGAAGACGGAATGAAGGGAAGAATACTTCTTTCAGTGGGGACAGATCCCATGGAGCCTGCTCAGAAACCACTGGATTAGTACTTCACAGCTTTTCTTTTTTTTTTTTTAAACGGGATATGAATAAGCAGGCAGGAATAATGGTTCAGTGTGTGAATACACATATACAAAAAGCAACAAAGCAAATTATATAGAGTACAGACTTTGTGCCAAGAGTTTAGAGTAAAGCACTTTCGAGATTGGATTCCATCCTTTGAGCCATGCTGCATTACACAGTATTCCTTTACTCAGTTTCTATTTCAGGCAGGATTTGGTTTAGTGTTTTAACTCCCATACTTATGATCTACAAAGAATTAAAACGTCCATTAATTGAATATGCCTTGAACAGTACTTACCAATACTGGCATAACCAGGTGTTGATGGATCTCCTCCACCGTTCAAGGAAACCATAAAGGCTTTATCAGCAAGATCTGTAGTCTTTGGTAAGTCACAAGGATCAATGTAAAGAAGAACACCACCAAACCCTGCATCTTCTAACAGAGAAAGCTGAGGATAAAAAAACCAACATAGGTGGCTATTAACAAAAATGATGGCCGAACACATTATTATTTATTTTAATAACTGTTGATATAGAGGCTTTATCATGCATCAGGCTCTCACCATCCTATGCTCTGTACAAACCAAATAAAGACAGGTGAAGTTCCAAACTCCTTGTAATATAAAACCAGCAGCTATTCTTTGAAAAGACAAAATCAAAACCCCACAAAAATAATTCAAAGTCATGTTTCCCAATTCAGGTCAAAAGCTACTTTTAAGGCCTAACAACAAAAGAATTCTTACTTTTAAATTATATGTAGCATGTTGAGGAAACACAGTGCTAACACTCACTACAGTTGCATTTGAGATTTGCAACTGTTTCATCTTCACCTCTTCTATTATGACAGTCAGATAAGGCTGGTGGGTTGGAGATGATATTCAGATGAGGTACTGGCCATGATTCAGTAACATACCTAAAGAGATACAAGTGGAGCCACCTTTCTCCCTGCTCATTGGACACTTGCTAGATTTACAAGCCTAACATATTTTCATGTGGTATAAATACCATCCTGAAAATGCCTTTAGTTTTGAAACTAATCTCATTAAAACATCTTCAGTAGATCTTCCATATTTTCCCTATTATTAGCAGTATGACATTCCTGCTTAGTTTACCTCTTCAAGGACATGCTTAAGTGTGTATAGCGTGTACTCGATGTTTGCATACACTGGCATCGGTCTCGAACGGGATTTCTGGAAACAGTTAACTCTTCAGTTAAGAGAGAAAACAAAAGGAGTTTACAGATTTAAAAAAAAAAAAAAGCAAGCAGCAGTCTAGCTTGCCCAAACTGTGGTATCTGCCTCCTGTCAAACAGACAGCTTTTATTCTGTCTCATTAGAACATCACAGCTTGAGTTGGTAATGGTAATTAGCCTTTCCAAAAATCTGTAGATCTGGGGCAGCAAATCAGGCAAACTTCCCCAAAGTCAAGGACGAAAGCATCCAAGCACCACAACTTGCAGCAGCCTATAGATCAATTTTGACTGAAAAACCTCAGGTTTACCCTTTCATAGAGAACTGAAAAATAAGCAGATTTTATTCTGAATCAGATGAAATCAAACTGTAACATGGCAAATACTCCTATGAAATGAGATGACCTTTGTGTGTAATGCTCTGCATATTTGGAATTGACTGAAGACTACAACAATGACACAAAACTATATTAATATTTTCAGACAGAAGTAGTTCTGGTATTTAAGGTTTATCTTACTATTCACTACGCTCTACTGATGACTTTCCAAATGGTCTCAGGAATGACTGCAAGTATATGTTGTTCCTGGACTGCACAACTCTCATTCTTTAGGAACCCCAGAACTTGTTACTATACCTCCATTTCTCAGTTCCATTGTCCTTCTCCTTCTGTCTTTCAGACCGTTCATTTTTTTTTCTGTGTGTATATATGTATATATTCAGTTTAACTCCTAGCTGTTGGTTTTAAAGAATGTTTATGCATAGCTCTTTGTGGCATTACAAGTATGTAAATTACATCAATATATGGCATTCAGTTTAAGCCTCAAAAGCATTTGATGTTTAGTTCTGCTTTTCTTGAAAGTTAAGATGGAAAAAAATGTATAAAATAGCAGCCTACTATTGTGATTTGCTGAGATTTTGACACTATAATCTGAATTCAGATAAACAGATGCTAGTGAACCTGTGAATCACTTGTGTAATCTTACATATCTTATTCAAGCAACCCCGAGATGAAAAGGGATAGTCTCTTTGAGAGAACTCTATTCAGATTAATATGAGTGTGCAGAGCGAGAACGCGACTAGCACAGATGCTTAGAAATGTAAAAGGTTAAAAATGTATTACAGACCTTAAACGTAATGCAAGAAAAAAAATTTCCAAAAATTTCCAAAATGGTAGGTTCATTTATTATTGCAATGTTCTGTTTCCACTTTATGTTCATATTCAGATATTCAGCCAGGATTTCATTGCACAATAAAAGGGGTGGAGACACTATACAAAAAGCAGGGCGCATCACAGCTAAATGATGCAACAGCCAGGATTTAAAATAACAATTGTCTTGTTTTTTCCTGCATCCATAACCAATATGTTTTTATTCATCTCTAGACTTATTTAATAGCATAGAAGATAGGAAACACAGATGCAGTCTTTTTTTTTGAAGAGAGTTTTAAAAACTTTGTACTTAACAAACCACTATTAAATTCCTCTGTTTCACTGAGAGAAGGCAACTACACGGTTGTTATTCACAAAGTGCAGCAACCACTGCTGCCATGGCTACCATCTCTAGTGAAGAGTTGTGTTGTACATGTGAAATTATAAAACAGCTTTCAGGTTTCACCTATAAATGCTGCTTTTTAACTTCCCAACATTGACATCACAACTGTGTCAACAATAAATAAGTACTGTTGCTTCCATTTTCATCTTAAAGAAGTCAATACCTTAACAGCCATAAAGTGCCCTAGCACAAAGAATCTGAGGAAGGTACTGAGTATTTTTTTTCATGGCTAAAGACGGTAGATTTAAGTCCTTCAGGTAAACTGGTACACATCTATTCAAATCAATGGATTATCTTGGATCGTAGAACCAACCGACAGCAGAATCTGCTCCTTACGGTTTTGGGTGTATGCCTCCTCCCTCTCCCAGAGCCACAAACATCTCAGAATAAAATGGAAACAGCAGAACCCTTGACAAGAAAAGAGATGCTGGTGTCCACTGTTAACCCTTTCATTGTTTATGGCTGCTTAAATCCTCAGTTTTTAGTCACTTAAAAAACAGTAACTCTCTCAATCCAGTACATTAAACTGCCCCATAAAACATTCTAGACTCAGTTTAATCTAGTATGAGACACTTGCTGCTTTATCAAAGGCTCTGTTGTGTAACTGGGGACAGATTAGCCTTGTAAACTCTACACACCATAAGGCACCATTAAATTGCCTTTTAAAGATGATGTGGCTGAAGCAGTGAAAACACACATCTTTATTTTAAGTAGTGACTACTGATTTTGGAAGCCTTTATTTTACTCAGGGACATTCTTATATAATAAGGTATTGCTTGAATGTAAAGTGCAATAGCTACAACATCAACAGCTTTAGATACATTAAGAGGGCACCCTAATAACACATTCAAGTTTCTGGACAGGAGAGCAACATAACTGACCTGGAAGAGTAAACAAAACCAATTCTTTATACAGGCAGACAGCAATAGTCTAAAGAACTTTGTTTTCCTCTAACAGGAAAACTCAAAGCTACTTCTCCATTTTAACCGCACCATCTCTGAATGTTGCAGAGGAAACAGTTGCCTTTTGTATGGGCACACCGGTAACAGAGAACAGGCCTGTACTCCACATTTGAGCCAAGCTTTACTGTTGGCCTTTGGCCACAAACCTACTGGCAGATAGGTATTAAGTAAAAAATAAGGAAGTTGAACACGACTCTTTGCTGGAAAAAAGAAGCAACAAGAAGCAGGGGGCCAGTGCCTCTCACAGATTACTTTAATGTGCTTTATCTCACCTGAGGCTAGCGTGCGCCCGAATGAGTGCTTCATTAGGGGGTTATGTTAGTGATCTGAATGCAGGAACAAACCTACCGAAGAGAAGCAACTACAGCCTCTCTGTATGAAACTCCAGTATAATGCATAAGAGCTGTCCTTAAATGACTGGTTATAAACATGGAAGCAATGCAGCAGGCACTGGCTTCAAGCTGTATTTGTTATCTTTCAGCTGAGAGCAAAGTCCACCTCACTGAAGATCACTTCCCCTGCTCTCCTCTTCCCAACTGAGACTAACCTTGCACCCCCCAAGCATCAAAAAGCACAAGAACATTGAGGTAATCAGGCTTCTGTCTTGTCCAGAAAGTACATTGGACTGGTTACCTGCTAACCACAGAGCCCCAGAAAGATTAAAAATATGCACATTGAGGCATGTAGCTGTTTAAGTAGTACTCTCACTTTCCAGCTGAAAATAAAGCCTGACAGCATCAGCACTACTCTGATGTTCTGTTAATGGGAGCCACAGGCAGGGTTGAGTTTCAGCTGTTATTTTCTGGGCAGAGAGCAGAAAAGCACATCACACTTTGGTCTAATCTGGATTACAGCAAGTGCAGAGACAGCTGAGAAAGGGCTTCCTAAACTATTATCTCAGTGCATCCGAACACCCTATCTTCTCGGATCCAGCAAGACCCTAATGACTTAAAGACAATTAAATGAGCATGGCATCTTTTCTCTCACTTTAGTTGATTCCCAGTAATAGTTCTGTTTACAAATTATTTATAAAGTAGTAATGCATGATCAACTGGTGAGGTGCATCACAATGTAGTATATTCCTAGAAGTGATGGTTAACGACGATTTTGAATACATTAGAAAAAAAAGATGACACAGGTAACTGTGGATTATATCAACCTACCAATTACATATTAAAACACCTTCTCATTATTAGCAGTTTTTCCCACTATATTTGGAAGTCGTGCCAAAATATGGCCAAACTTCCCTAGAACCTTGCTGTGACACTGTCTAAACAGTTCTCCATCTTTGTGAAACCTCCTTGCAATCAGTCATGGTGTTATATGTGCAGACAGCTACAATATCAGCATTGCAGTTTGTCTTCCTCTCTCTTTCCTGGTGAAGGTCATCTCTTCTCGCTCCCCTTTATTCCTCCTCTAAAGTTGTAACGGCTATGCTTTATAAGGTATAATACCAGCCCCATTACTGATAAATATTGCCTCTGCAAGGCTTCTTTAGTCTGCTTTCTATGCTTGTCCTTTTATGTGTCTTGATCCACAGTAATGATTGAACCACTGATTAGTTGGCACAGAAGACTTATGTCACAGGAGGAAATATCTCAGTGTATTCCTGCAAGTTTAATGAAAATGAGATATTGAGTAGACAAGAGGTAGATCCTACTAACGTACCACACTGAGAAGGCATTAATAAAATTCAGAGAGCTTACCCCTTTATGCAAGGGGGGAAAAACTATGTAAGAAATCACAGGAGAGTGAGTGACAGATGGAAAAGAATACAGAAACTTGGACCACAAATTAGACACCAGAAAGCCCAACCTCGAGAAACAAAGCTGTGAAAACCTGTTCACTAACCCATGGAACAACCTGTTCTCTTATCGAATGATACCTTATGTAAGATAACACAGTTCAGTACAGGAGATATTGTGTTACAATTCTATATGATATGTGACTTTGTCATCATGGAATGTTCTACCCTTACTCAAAACAAGTAGCACTAACACTGTGTCTGGAAAAGTTGATGTAAAATACAGCAACTTTCTACTGCATTTCACCATTTGTATATACATAAACAGGAGTTTTTCAGCATGTGATAAATCAAACTCTAGTGCTGGGAAAAAATGAACCAAATCTCTTCATTTTACCACAGGTTCCCTTCTGTTACATTTTACCTCTCAATAATAGGTTCAATACAAATCCAGTGACACTTATTAGATCTAATTCTATTTTCAACTATATCACATAAGCCTTCAGACTTTCAATCTTTACCTAAAGGTTAACATGTATCAGTAAATAAAATAATATAAACTAGCTGCACAACAGTACTTAAGACTTCTCTTTTACCTCGTTATGTATTTTCAATACTATGCTAGTATAATTTAAAAGTCTACATTTCAAAAAGACCTTTAGCACACAATGCTGTCTCAAGCGAGAAGTGCCTCAAAATGTAGTTCTCATCTTCAGAAGGCATTCATGTGCATGTATTTCACATTACTGAAAATGTGTATCTTGGCTGTATCCTCACTCCTGTACATAGATACTTACATTAATAAATAGTATTAGGCTGTTCGTTGAAACTACTCGCACCTTTTTTAAGGCCTTTCTACTTCCTCTTCCTAAAGCCAAATTCACAATTGCACTGTTTATTACAAGTCCATTCAGGTGCTAACACAATAAAACCTGGACATAACACATTCATAAAATAAAAACTTAATGGATATTCCTGCTTATACGTTGATTGCCTGTATATAATCATCATCCCCTTTTCTCTGCCCCTTCTAGGTAATGCACACAAACGCATGCAGAATTTTATAATCAAGGTCATAATACATATGGAGCATTGAAACAAAAAACATTTAAAGAGTAAAAACTAATTAGTAAAACAAACAATACGATACACACAACATTTCAGAGGAAGAAAGAAAGTATCTCAAAGAAATATGAAAAAATACATACATGCACCTATTATGTATTACTCTGTTTAAAATCAAATATATTCATAAAAAATTGTAGAAGCTGTATCTCCCATTGTCATTACACTTCAGTGCAATGATCAGCATTAATTACACAAACAACAGTAACCAGTTTTTAACTATTGCATTTTTCAATTTGTAGTGCAATGTGCAAAAGACATGGTTCATTAATCTGAGGCACAGCTACTAGCGGGACAGGCTACAAGTTATTAATTACTTTTTTCTGCTGAAGTTCCAATCAAAATCATGACGCTCTGAAAGGAACTCCCATCTCATTTTACTAATTGGCAGTATGTAAAATTATCAAGTAAGGGGAAAGCAACATTTAAAATGTTGGAAGACCTCACTGACATAACTTCTTTTTATTTCTGAAACAGATTGCTTGAGTTGAAAAATAAGACTTTGCATACTGCAGATTTAATTAGATGCCACTGTCCTCTCAATTACCTACTATAATACAGAGTCCTTGGAAGATGCAGTGGTAACACAAACAAGATTCAAGGCGGAAAAAAAAAAACCCAAAACCACCTAGATACACGTACCTTCATTTTTATACCACTCTTCCAAGTTGCATATTTTTAACAAGTTAGGTGGCAAAGGTCCATTTTGGCTTCAGATTGATTTTTTAATACTGCACTTAATGTTTAATCCTGCTTCTGTATTTCCCATCACAGAGATCTAGGGACAGTGTTCAAAAGAATTCTGTGGCAAAACTGTCTGAAGAGGTTTTCGCTTTTGCTGATCAATCCTCAAGGTGCTGCATTAAGATAGTAAAAGAGATGGAGGACATAGCCAGTTTAATGGCTGACTACATGGGGATGATGAAAAGAAATACATCTTTCCTATTCAGGTCAAACACTGTCCTTGTCTAAGGAATGACACTATTGCTATATTGAACAAACAGGACTGGGAAAAGGATTAAGCTGCATAAAACCTCAAAAAGCTAGAAATGCAGACAACAGTGATCTTATAAATGACAGGCTAGTCCCATAAAGGTCTTAGAAGGCAGAAAACATACTGCATTGGAATTAAACAAACTATTCCCGACATACAGTGCCATATATATGATCGATACAAAATCAAATACTTGCTCTGCATCATGGCAAGACCTTAAAACTTTGATGTACTTACTATCAGAGAAATGATAATATGAAGTACATTTATTTGTGGAAAGAGTCTGACATGCATACCTAAGATTTTTTCAAGACATTTTTATTAATCACTTTCCAAATTGAAATTGTCATTCACGATGTTCAATTTTCAGAATTTTATCCTTTTTAGATCTAAAACTTATTTCTAAGGAAAGGAGATTTCCCTCTTGTGTTTTCTGGATGTCCTACAGAATGTGGGGGGAAAAGCAGGAAGGAAGGGTGAGAAACCTTAGAATGTTAATCATAAAAAATCTGCATATGAGTGATGAGGCTGTATGGCAGTGAGGAGCAAGAGCTACTTTGTACATAAAGTTCCCATCAGTTGCATTTTTAACTATATTCCTCTGTCAGATAAGTGCTATTCAAGGGCAGCAGAGTTTTAAATTAGCGCTAACCACAAGAAAACTGATTTGTGCAGGTTCATGAATATCATCTTATAGAAGTAAAAGAATAAGGTAAGTTGTTTTTCCTTAGTGTGAATATCTTAAAAAGAAACTCCTGGAGGGAAGCAAGATAGGCTTCAAGGCTCCTAGCCCATCAATGTGGAGCAGTATTAAATCTCCATGCTAGTTCAATCCCTTTTTGCACTAGATGTGGCCATTAGGAGTCCTTGGAACCCTTCAGCCCCACTAGAAGTGCTTTCGCAGTAGGAGTAACAAAGCTGTCATGCAACAAAATGTACATACTCAGCCTTCCCACAGACATCTCTCATATATCAGTTATCCATTACCATATGTATAACTAGCCCTTTTCATTCTCTGAGGCAAACAAACAATCAAAAACCCCCAAATGGAAAACCAACATGTTCTAACATGTCCCACATGTTCTAATGTTCTAGTGATGTTGGCCTGAATCCCTCCTGGAAATTACTCCCCATAGCTCAGGATGCTGTCTGTGACAGAGCCACGTTTAAATGTCCTATGAGTTATGCTATATTCAAAAGCCCTAGAATGGCCACCTTGACTAAACTACCTGCATTTTGTAAAGAAGCCCAGCAGCGCTGTCTGAACACAGATAAGACTATATATAGCCACAAAAGAAAAAGGAAAGCAAAGCAAATGCAAGACAGGCAATCAGCACTGGGAATCACAGCACACATGCAAAGAGCAGCAACTTCTATGGTGCAAAGCTGAGAGAAACTCACGCCAACAAAAGGAATAAAGTGGTGAATAAATTAGAACTACCATAATTTGGCAGAACTCAAACCGGATCAAGAGTTTCCAAGCATTCATGTATACTGCTGAATCACAATTCAGCTTGTTGTCTACTAGTTTGAACGAGAAATCTAGGCACTAGCCTCTGGATAGCCATAGTAGTTGAGGAAAAACCTCTTGAGACATTCCTCCCCCACCTCTAAACCAAAAAGCAGTTTGGTTTAATCCTGTAATTTTTTTGCACAGAAAATTTTTAACGTCATGATCCTGATTGTAGTATTATGCTTATAAAGAACCGAATGTTTTGTCCCACACTTTTTCTGTTTGCTGTCTGCTCATCTGCTATACAGTTTTATCAAAGAAAAGTAATTTGTTACACATCAGCAGTTTTCAAAAATGGAATTTTTCACAATAGGGTACTTGGACAATTAAACATAAGCCAGATATACTGCCAGTTCCCTGCACTAGATTTTAGGAACTTTTAATACAAATCGAGTGCATATTTTATTGCCACATCTTGCTTACCACTGCTAAGAAAATCACAATGTTCAATCTAATTAAAAATGAAATTGAACTACAATTCCCTAGAAACAAGGGCTGATTGGACTCAATAAGCTTTACTTAATTTATTTCAGAAACAAAATAATTGAATTGCTTACAGTCCAGAAAAAATGCTTATTTGATGAGTATATAATACAAAGTCTTTCATATTGCTATTGCATGCCTACATCTCCAGGAAATACTACTCACTTTTAAATAAGCATGTAGAGGAGCACTGTGTGTATAATAAGTATCATTAAATATTCAGCAAACATTAAAAAGAAAAAAACAAACAGACTGGATGAATGTCCACATGAGTGACCTCCAAAAAGCCAATAGCATTTCCTTGCACATACTGAAACTGTTGTTTCTGATTATGTTTATGGCTATTTCAGTCTATGTTTAGACTCCATTATAGAGAGAATAGAGCTGAAGATCCATCATACAAAAAACAACTACACAAAGATATAATTATAATCTTGGTAAATCGTCAGGAATAAACTGATTAGACCCTTAGTTGTATTTTATGCATTCTACTGAACTTCTAATCCAAAATCACCCAAACAGCCAATTTAGTCACAGGCCTGAGTCAAATCTGCCTACTTCCCCTTACTTCTTTTTTTAGTACTATTATTATTTTTATTTATTTGTTTTCCTACCACTAGAAAGATGAGGTAAAGTCAGCAGATGCAGTTTACAAACACTGTTCCCAGCACACCCGGCTTCTCATACAGAAAGCCACGGTGTCAAGTTTACATCGCCCTTCCGCACCTCACGCAGGGCACAAAAACCACAGAAGGTTTCCTCTGGTGCAATTTCACTGTTCCAGCAGCCATACTGTTCGCTGCAATCATTTAGGCCACCTAGTCTCCACTTCAGGGAGGTCTCAGATCTCTGCAGTCCATTTCTCCTCACCACTCTTGAAGCCAGCAGCAAGCTCCCAGCCGGGAGATACCCCAACCATGAAACAACTTGCGGCAGACCAACTTTCAGTATCAGCTTCCTTGCATACTACAGTACCTGGCTTCACTTCGGAATTCTTGCAAGTACTGCTGAACTACGTAGTGGCTCGCACTCAGGGCAGGACATGTGGAAGACCATTGCTTCCTTTGCCATACTGGGTTTTCCACAAGGCAGGCAACCATGTTCAGAAACCAAAACCTTCCCGCTGCAACCTCCAGCTCCACAGAGTGCCGTGGCACCTCGCTATGGCAAATACAGTTTCCTTTGCACCGAACGAGCAGCGCTTGCCTTGCGGATTTGCCGAGAGGCAGCCCACTGCCGGCAGCCGTTCCCGCCCTAACACGCCTCAGCATCCCTCACAGGCTGACAGGCCTCACCTCCCCTTCTGGAAGCTTCTGGGTTGCCAGGCAGATTAATCTGGGGCAGCGCATGCAGCAAGGCTCGGCCAATCCCGCTTGTTCTGGGGGTGGAGTGTTTCCTGATTGGTGCACTCAAGCCCACTGGCATCTGCTCCTCCTGGCCTGGGCCAGTGGCTGTGGGGTCTCCCTCAGACGAGGGTCACCATTACTCTTGGTTTAGGATAATATGTTTAGCCTGTGGTGTCTTTTCTCTCCTTGTCTTCTGCTAACCATAGCAAGAATAAGACACTAACTCCATGCTGTTAAACAGGGAGATGTTAGACTGCAGTATTCTAAGCCTTATAACAAACCGATGAGGCTCCCACCCTGCGTTAATACAGAGGACAGGACTTGAAGTCCCATCGGATGCCGTGGCAGCTCCTTTTTTTAGCTCTTTAGTTACAAATTGAACCCTGAAGTGTCATCCAAGAGAGAAGTGATTACATTCATGAGTGGTAATACTTTACACTCAGTAAATAGTACCACAAATAAAGTGCAAATAGGTGTATTAAAGGGATTTTATCTGTCACTAGAGTAAGAGCTATTAAACATATAATGTGTCAATTTAAAATTATTGTTGCCTGTCCATTTAACCTTTACCTTCCATCCAAGATGAATCCACATTTTTCATTCTGGAGAATTGTCCATTCTTTAAGGAACAGATATTTTGAGAAAAATCTCAATCACAATTTACATGTGTTGCCCTCAGAAATACACTATCCTGCCAGTCATTCAAACTGAGACTGACCTACAGAGAGTTAGTGAAGCCACTGTGAGTGTCAGTGGGGGAAATATGCTCACATTGGTGTTTCTTCCAGTGGTGAGCTGCTGTCCCTTCAGGAGAGACGGGGACTGTAACCCACTGCCAGTGGATTGGCATCTGCATCACAGAACAGTCACATTAAAACTGGTAACCTGACAGCATGCAGGAAAATTTAAAGATTAAGAACATATAAATTACAATTTTGTTTTACTGAAGTTACTTATTCGTTGGTCATAGATATGTTCAGCTGAAGTCACAAACCAGATACTTGCCTAAATCTGAGTTTTGCCATACTTGCCTCTGATTAAGTGAGTTATCCTCATACTCTGATCTTTATGAGTCAAGTTTTTTGTTAAATTCAAAGCCATACTCAGAACAAAAACTTAAGGCAGTGTCATAGTGTCTTAGCAAAAAAATATTATTAAAACAAGCTAAAGTGTATTACCTAAGTGCTGCCAGCCATCAAACATCAGTGAGCACACGTCAGGCTTGTTACTCCATGTTCAAGCTACGGAGTTGAGCATTCTTTATTTCTCAGTTATATGCAGTACAAATCATTAACACGGGTATATGTTTTCAGATGAAAGGAGAAGCAGCCCTTCCAACAGGGAGGGAACAGCTGTGTCTCAGTTTACATTGCAAGCATCAGCTTTCTGAAGTCATTCAGATTGCCACAGCCACTGTCCTCTGCCCATAAGGGAAACTCCTACAGCTAAGTAGTGGTGGCAATCATCTACTGAGAGTATAGGAGGGGATAGCAGCTTATATGTTAAACTCAGGATAGGGATCCTCAAATTCTTATGCTATATCTGCTACAAGAAGTGGCAGGTGGGCTGGAAGACTGAAGAATTAGTACAAGACATACTACAATGTTAGACATTGTAAGCAGAGGTCTGTGTGTTGCATGCACCTAAAAGCCAGGAGCGTGTCCTCTTTTGTGCATTTGATTTACCTTAACTGTTTGTTACAACTCCTCCTGGGGATTCTGAGTGTCATTACCATTATCCACTCAACCTCTGCATTAATTACACATAATTTCCTGCATTTATGAATGGTTTCCACAAACAATTCCCCAGACAAGGTAGACTTTGGACATTAATGGCCCTAGACCATCAACCAAAGCAAAAGTTGGAGACAAAAAAAATGGAGACAACAATGTAGAAAAAAACTCATGTTGCTTCTAAAATTACCAGTTAAATAATCAGCAAGACTAGGGCAATAAATAAGCAGAGAGAAAGGGAAATACGTACTTACATAAAACACCCACATTGTGCATCATATGCAATATAAACTCGTAATCTTTGATCCTCTCAACAATCTTTTCTCAACTTACATGTAGCCTATATTTGGGATATCCTTGGGGTACCTTGAGTATACATTTTCCAGCATCGACACTGAAAGTTAGTACTGTTGAAATGCAAACAGCCAAGTCACCCTACCACCTCCAAGATAAAAGTAGGATTATGACTTTACTAGCTCCATGAGTGTAGATGTTATATGGTATCTATCAAGATATTAGCAGATGTTCTCACAACCCACATAACAATCAGTCATAGATTTTTAATTAAGGCACATTTGCTGCCTCAAGTAATTGCATCTTAGGACGTCTGTTAGATTGTTAAAATACAACTGCCTTCATTAGACCTGTGAAAAAGAATTCCTTTTCAATTATTTTATTATTCTCGCAATTATCATCATGGAAGATTCTATGAAAAGCTAGTCTATTTCTTTTAAAGTAGAAAACATGTTCTCTGCTCAACTATTTCCTGGGGTATTACATTGTATCCAGGTTTGATGCTCTTAAAATAACACCTTGAACATAATATATCAGTCTATATATTGTATAACATTGTTATGTATGTTAAAATTTACATTTGGTTTAATTTTATATTTCTAAGTGGAACATATAATGATGTAGAGTATGCTATATGTAAGCCTCAGGCATATCTATATATCAACTAGGAAAACTGCATATAATTAATTGGTTGATGAATATTTTACTTTCATTTATGGAAAAGAGCGGTGTTTAACTACTTGGTTAGCATGCCTTTAAGTAAATCAATACTCAGAATGAACTTATTTATCTTCCTTATTAGAAAAACCAGTCACAAACCAGCAATGATAAAAGAAATGATCATAAAGAATGTGCCCCAGTGTATAAAGTTTTTTCAAAACCTATAAATATTAAAGAAGTTATTAGAAACCTTAGCAATAAATGTTCTTTATAAATTATCAGCACTAATTTCCACTCCTAAGCTCCCCTAGAAATCCCAAAATTAAAAAATTGGCTAGTTTCCATTTTTTTTCATGATTGACATTTCAGCAACTAGAATTTTTTCCACAAGACCTTATTCATGAACTGTGCTACACAAAACATATCATGAGTGTATCTTTCATATGGAACATCAGGGTCTATAGTGAAATATGTAATAAAGCAAAGTACCACTTTACGTATAACTGGGGTACAGCAAAACTGCAGGAAATCTACACAGAAATATAACAGCTGAAAAAGTCAACATTTGCAGCTTTTTCTTCCCACGTCCTTTCTTTTTCATTGTTTTCCACTCAGCACATCAGTAAAACAGAGCTTTGGCTCCTCCTGTGACCTATTAAATAGCCTATTTCACCAAAATGAAATAGTAGAAAGAGCTACATGAAGGAGGTCCAAGGTTGAAGTACTTGATGAGAACAGGAATGGCAGTTGTATTAGTTTGGCAGTCACAAAGCCCTACAAAGTCATTCATTCACCATCAGTTTTAAAAAAAAAAAAACAAACCCAAACCCAAACCAAAACCAACAACCCCCAGCTCTTCTTCAATAACGCTAGTACACAATTAGTTCCAGAACATCAATCCAAAATTATGCCCTTGCCTTGTCATAAAAAACGGAGTGAAAAATATAAAATGTGAAAAATATATCCAACTTACTGTCATAAAGATTTTTCATGCAGTGATTAGGAAAGGAAGACCCCAATACCAAAACAAGGTCATAGAATGTGTGGTTAAGAAAGATGAGCTAGTAACACTATTGCTCCCTGTCACTCTTCTCCTCAACTAGGTCATGGACAGCAGCCACAATAAAGTAATTTTTGTCTTTCTCTGACAATTTCTTGGGGAAGGCAAGGAAAGACCAAAAGAAAATACCTTTTGAAACCTTGTACGTTAAAACCAAATACAGTTCCCTCTAACGGGCTCACTCAAAAGATTTAGCACCACTTACAGCTCCTAGAACTCTACTAAACTGACTTCTAAATGACATAAACACAGAATACTGTAGTTAGAAGATGAATGAAAAAGAAATACGATGAAACTCATGATCAATCAATTTCTGTTACCACTGTTTTCTCTTGAGACAGAACTTTTACTGAAAGTCTTTAAAGCATACACAACTTTACTCTGGGAAACAAACAAACAAACAAAACCACAACAAAAAACCCCCCTGATCAAATAAAACCTCAAGCACAACACAATGTTATGCTGTAAGGCCATGCAATGAATGAATGGTCTGACACAGAAATGAAGATGACATTCATATTCCCTGGTGTTTGGCACAAGTTTAGGATTCTATAGAAATCAGGGAATAGTTCCAAGTTCAGACAAGCATTTTCTCATGCAACCTCTTAGCAAATGAGACAAGGATCAAAACCAGCATAAACAGAACTTTCTGTTCTCACCCGTGAATTCCTTTTCTCTGACAACAGATTGACAGTGATGACTAATCTTTGGACTTACCATTGCTTGCAACTGGTCAAAAAGATGAAAAGAAAGCCAGTTCAGGGTCACATGGCAAGCTTACTTTTTCATCACTTATTCATGTAAAATGCAACTACTCCCATTATGTTTAGAATATTTATAGTTACTGAAATCATGGTGTCTAAGTCTGCATTTAATTGCACCAGCTTTACACCAACATGCTCAATTTCAATAATTTCAAACTGATAAGAAACTAAAAGTCAGCCTTTGTAACCTTTTACGTGTCAGTGTCTTCACCCATCTAACAAGGGATAGGATGAGAAGAAATGGCCAAGTTGAGCCAGGGGAGATTTAGATTGGATATTAGTAAATATTTCTTCACTGAAAGGGTTATCAAGCACTGGAACAGCCTGCGCAGGGAAGTGCTTGAGTCACCATCCCTGCGGGTATTTAAAAGACATATAGATGTGGCATTTAGGGAAATGGTTTAGTGGTGGACTTGGCAGTGTTAGGTTTATAGTTGGACTCAATGATCTCAAAGGTCTTTCCCAACCTGAACGATTTTATGATTCTATGTGTAGTGAAGCTAATTCTCTCAGGAGATGGAAAAATATCTAATATACATATAAAGGTTATGATTCTTTTTGATAGTAAATGCTAAAGATTTAATCCTAAAATAGACAAAGTACACAAAGAATAGTTAATTGTAGAAGTGGAGACAACTTAGATCAACAGAGAAACAAATTAATTAATGTCTATCTTTCCAACAAAAGCCTATATGCGATTAGGAGACACCGAATGGCTAAGCAGTTCTGTTAAGATACTTAAAGCAGGATGACAGATGTTTTAAAATCAAATTTATCTTTTTGAGTTTTTGCCAGCATCTACTAAACTGTCCTTTCAGACAAGATTTCTGAAGACAATGATCTGTTCATGTGACATTCCACAAAGATACTTACTGAGTTTAGAAGGCAGCTCTGACAGCAAAAACCTTCTCTAACACAGCTCAACTCTTTGCACCCCGTAAGATAATCTCTGATTATTAGAAAATAACTTAAAACTTCCAAGTCTGCCTTAGAAACATGTACATTAATTTCAGCTCACAGTCACTGCTGTTAAGTTCCAGGCTTACCATCTAAGATCTTCTCTGGATTCAAGTACAAGCATTTGTGTAACTTCTTCTAAGTATTCCCATCTCTGTATAACCCTTCTTTCAGAAGCCATATCAACAAGTTGGTGATGGACAAACACATTGTACAACAGGGCACTAAGTCAAGAGGTTCTTACTGGCTTCCAGAAAAGGGCATAAGCATGACCTATTACAATGAACTGATTATTTCACCCCAGCTGGAGAAAGAAGTTTTATGACTGACTTCAAAATGAGGGCAGAAAGTCTTGAGAAAAAGCAGTGAAGAGGTCTGCTTTCCAACAATAACCCCAATTTTTTCTATTCTTTAGTCTCGCCATCCTTTAAAACACTTGCTGCTTTGCATTTTTTCTGAAGACTGAGCAATTTTGATAGGGAACAAAATAGCTGTAATTCTGCAGAAGACACTGTTAACTAATGATCAGTCTTCTTGGATTAACCTATTTACTGAGCTGGCCCTTCAACAACAAAATAGTCAATAAAGTTATTTTTATTTCTCTATTACACACAGCATTAATCTGGGGGAGATAATATTCTTCAGGGAAAAAAAGGCATTTAAATTTCATACGCTTCTTTGAAATGTTTTGATTCTGAAACACAATCTTTTGAGAAAGGTATTTTGAATCTCTGATCTCCTAGCAACAGGAAGGCAGCAGAGGTACACACTTGAGATCAGAGATCAGGTGACAATACAAAGTCCAAGAGATCCTCTCAAACCATCAATTACACTCACAGTTCTGGATTTACAAATCTGTGATGGATGTAGTTCTCTCCAAATGCTCTCACTGAGCCCCACTTTTGAGACAGATGCAAAAAGAACATATGAACTTTTCTAGGGTCACACAGGTAACCGTGCAGAAGGTGGATCTGAACTGTACTGATGCAATGCTAATAAGCGAATACTTGGAGCAATACACAAACTCCTCTTTAATAATAGGGTAAACACTGCTTTATTTGCTTCCGGAAGCAGCAAATGAAGTACATATTAAAAGAGAAGAAATCAGAGAACATACTTGGTTTTTTACTTAAAAAATGTTTTGCCTATGACATTTCTTCCATGTATTTCTATTCTTTAATATTGCTGAAATTATGGTATATCGCTTATTTATTTAACAATTAACTGCTATAGCCATATGCTTTCTAGGTCTATATGCAGCTTGTGTTGTTCAACTTCATCTATAATACATAAATTTACTAAGTACAAGAGTTCTATTCAGACAGTAGTAAAATTCAAAGCCATATATTATCACACTTGTATTACTGACATTATCACTTCACATTATCCTTCCTCCTCTAAATTTCATAAAGCAATAAACTTCATGTATAATCCATCAGCATAAAAATCCCAGATGTTTTCAGCTAGGAAATTGACGTATGTGGATTTCAAGATATTTGGCTTTGTCCAAAAATAATTATTAGTAAACTGATTTCCAAAATGAAGGTGTACCATCTGTAATCAAATTGACTGAAACATTAACATGTTACCATTCAACAACTTAAGTCAACACCAGAAGATACAAAAGGAAGCGTTGCTTCCTCTTTAAGGACAAGACACACATCTGCCTTTAAATTTGTTTGGTTTGTTTTCTGAGGGTTTTTTTGGAAGTCTGGGCTTTTTCTGTTTTTTAGTTTTTGGGTTTTTTTTTTTTTGTTTTGGTTTGTGTTTTTTTTCCCCTCTTGGACTGTAGTTAGAGAATATGGTAATAACAATGCTAAAGATGTCTTTTTTCCTAGTATTTATAAACATCTTCAGAGGCAAACCAAATCATCATGCAACACACCTTGACCATGAGACACCAACTAGCTTTAATTTCAGGAAAAAAGCTTAAAATCTGCTTGGGTGTTATTTAAGGAGCACAGACTTCTGAAGCACTAGTTCTTATTACGCTATTAATCTTGAGGCCAAGAGAAAAAGCTTATCTCTTTCCAAGATCTTCAAAGGGCGAAGACCAGTGTTTAGCACACAGCTGGTACCCTCAGAATTGTATCATTTACTCTGGTCTGTTCATACGTAGACTGAAGCTGGAATACTTTGTAGGTAGGTTGTTATATCCATTTTTGTTTTGTAAGAAGTGGTAAAGCATTAACAGAGTTTTAAATACACGCTTTCCTGAACGTGCAATTCCGTATCAAGAAATAGTAAGTATCTACATAGTGAAACTCAACACCACGAGATACTGTAGAGGTAAGTATAAACAGGCTCAGAACCGGAATACACCAATTTATGGAATATTCATGATGATAATTAAATGAGTCCAGACCCATTCTCCACTTCAGGAAGTCAAAACACCAATGATTGCCATTTTGGGGAAAGCTATACCAAAGAGAAAAAAACCCCAAACTTTCTACTTGCTTCGTAACTCAGTCTTTCCCTAAGCATGAGCTGTGTCAAGTGAGGGTATCGGGCTGACAGAGGACATTTTTTATGTTATGGTCTCACAGTAAAAGATGGAGAGTTTTTTCTGGTCAATAAGAACTTCTTGACAGAAGACTAAGCAGCTGATCATTCTGGATAAGTGATTGTGCACTTCACCATGACAGTTCATGGTAACAATATTTCAACAATAACGGTACTATGTGATGGCCATGACCTTATCATCATATGAGAGTTTTACCTGAATAAACACCAGACACGGCTTCTCTTGCTAAAGGAGAATTGTTCCTGTAAAATATACTAAGTAACACACTGAAGTATGTTCTTTATATAAAATAAAGTGTGCTTGAAGGTGCTTACATATAAGGCTGTGTTTCTATATTCTTGTGGAGCAAGAGCAGAGTGATAGAAACCTCACTGTATAAAGCCTATCTCTCTACTGAGAAATAAACTTTGTCATATTAACAATCAAGCTAATTTCGACATTAAAATATAAGTTTTCCCCAAATTAAATAATGTACTTCAAGTTTCATTCTGTTTGCTTGCTGAACAGAAGCAGCAAGAAATAGGACATTTAAACTACTCTTCCCCTGTTACCACTGCTATCACCAAAGCATTGAACAATTCTGCACGGCAGGGTCAGAAGCAAACCTTATTTTCTGAACCTGTATGCCTTGAAATGACTTCATCTTCAAAGAAAATAAAGCACTTTGAGTGGCAACATCAAGATTTCATCCTTGTAACGTTCAGTGAATCTGTACGGCACTCACATCAAAATTCATCCCAGTCAGGTCTACTTGAAAACAATATAAATTAATAAATGATTATGTAAATTAAAATCTCATATAAAAAATTAAAACTATTTGAGAGACCCCTTTTGTACTTGCAAAAAGTACAAGTTTTCCAGAAAAAAAATACATGCAAAAATGTGCAGATGAAAACAAAACGCTGCGGGCATTTGCAAACAGATTATATTGTACGTACAATGTTGCAACAAAATAGATTTCTGGGTATGATAGCCTCACATGCTTTTTTTTTTTATGTGCTAAGATCTCAATCTGTCATAATTAGCTGATTTCTGATGAATCACTAAAAAGGAACAAAAAGAAAATTCAATAACCTGTAGTGAAAATTTCTCTGCTTTTATCACACTCTGGTATCACCCTTCCAACCCTGTTGTGTTGGCTAGGGCAAAAGCCATCTTTTAAAGATGCTCCCCTTAATGCCAAGAGTGAAGCACTGTGCAAATCGGATACTTATGCTATTCTTCAATCTTTCAAAGTAAGAAAGATATATATGCACACTGTTTAGAATGGGACTGTTGCTACATATTGTTCTTAGGCAGAAAAAGGAGCCCAGGTCACAATTCTTCTAATGCATTCCAAGTGTCTTCCTTGTATCTCATTTTTTAACGTACATGTACAGCACCTTACCACGGAGACAACTTACATTGCCAGGCACAGCAAGAGCCCATAAAGCCTGTGTAAGCCTCAACATTTATCTGATATTGGAAACAGCAGATCCAACGTATCACATGTTTACTCATCAACTGCATTGCTAGGAGGGAATTCAAAATTAAGATGGGTTACGTGGTTATTGACAGACAGTAATCTCTACAGCAGTCAGATGCACAGGACTCATTAATTTCTAATCTGTCATAAAACATTCTTAAATCTGGAATCCAAGAATAGCCTGAACTAGCAGATTTGAACTTGCCTTTTTTTCTTATACTCTATAATTAATGACAAACAGGAATGGGACATGGTCAGGTGGTTAAGTGGATTAAATGTTATCGTATTTCCTCCGAGATCACAGCAAAAGGCCTGACTGAAATGAGTTGTCAGGTCAGTTCCCCAATGGACATTTTATATCATAAAACCATCGCATATAACTGAATACTGATATAAAAGGCAATATAGTCAATTCCCACTCTAGGGAAAACGATGACTGACTTAGAAGTGAAAAATATGCTTCCTTCTTACTGAAAGGGTGGTCTCTCTAGGTCACCTCAAGGTCTCTTCTGAGGCTCCATGGTAAGAGTTCTTATGATGCCTGCATAATAACTTACAGTGGAAAAACATAAATAACAGGTTTGACTGTCAGTGCAGGCACTCCTCCAACCTTCACAAAATGCAAATACTCTGTCCTCTATCTAAAATATTGCCTGTATCTAAACATAACTGTGCGCTGTGCTGACAAATCTCGGCCAGTGCACATACTACGATTATTTACAATTACAATGCTATCATCAGCAACAATGTGAGGTTTTTGGTTTGTTTGGTTGTCGTTTTTCTTTAATCCGATGAAGAACCTGATTTTTAGAGAAATGTGAGTGTAAAAGTGATGTGAAATTGGAACTATTAATGAAAAATGTTACTAATTATTATATAGCATCCTAAGCCAACTTAGGGAAGTAGCCCCTGGCAATTTTAACTTAAGGTTCCAGTGACTGTGATCATGTGACTTTTGTTTTCTTTCCCAAGCAACATCCGGAAGCTCAGGAGTCTTTTTGTATGCAACATCCTTGATTGATCATTTGTATCAAAAAGCATCAAAATCAACTCTTTAAAAAAAAAAAAAAATAAAGATCGATCACCAAGAACGATCAAAACTCCAAGTATGCAAAATTAACTGCTCTCAGAAAATTGCTTAGAATAAATTCAACACTAAAAAAATCCCAACCAACAAGAACAACAAAAAAAAAACATACACAAAACCCAAACCCACTGAAAAACATGAGAATGTAGTAGGATAACACATAAATTAAAGCAAGTTGCCATTTACTTAGAGCTAGGTCTAGATAAAACAAGTTTAACTTTGTTGCACACGTTGCTGTCTGTGAATTATTCACTCAGTCCTAAAGAGAAAATTAAAATGCCTGAGTTCTCGTATTGAAATGCACAATCTTTTCCTGTTAAGTGAAAATATATTTGCTGTGGAAGAATTGCCTTCTGCACAGCAGGTTAGTTTAATGTTTTGGCAATTGAAACAAAATATTCCAAGTGGCTATTGCTGTACTTGCAAAGAGGGTGCCAATTATATTTGTAATGATGGACTTGGTGTTTTTCTTTTCAAATTCATGCACAGGCATCAAGAGGCCCAAACAGCTAAGAGTGAAATTTTGACTTTGGTGTTCTACAGCTTCTTCAGCATTATGTAAAGAAAAAGAAAATGAAAAAATATAATGCTAAAAGCTATCTCCCCACCCCCCCAAATAAAAGACCTCCCAAAATCCTGAGGACAAGCAGTTATGTATTTTATCCAGCCATGTTCCACAAAATCCTGCTACAGACGATCTGAAAAGAGCGCATCAAATAACCCTAGGGAAAACAATAAAAAACGTCCATAGGCCATAGAATGTAAAGTATAAAAAACCTAGTTCCACTGATGCCAATGAAAAGGTTGGCTATCAGCATTCAGCAAGACCACGTTTCTACTCAAAGTTCTGATCACAACACAAACTACAGGTGTATTTGAAAGGGCAGAATTCAGATTTTCATACATGAATCAGAAGTGCTGATTTTGTGAACCAACTCTCATAGATGAGTCTCTAAGCCACGTAGAACAAATGCAAATCAAACCAAGGTCTGGATCTGGCTCTATTTCCTAAACTGTAGAACCAGCTTCAAAGCTATTTCTATTCAGAGAACCCACTGGGTTACTGAACCATTATTTTTATTAACTGTGTTAACTACATTTTAAAGGATGGATGAAAAAAAAAAAAAAAAAAAAAAGAGCCACAAGGCACGAAAATCATTCTTCGGTTGAGTAAACCTGTGACATCCTGGTTCACCAAATAAAATGCCGATTCTAGGAACAGAACTATTTACTTCTGCAATCTCTTAAATAAAGTTTTACATAATTACTTTGTTCAACAGTAATGACTTCTGATACCTTTCAAATCAGTTCACAGACACGTAAACAAACCGATTATTAAGAATTACTGTGAAACAAGAAAAAAAAAAACTAAACGAGCATAAAAAGGCCAGAGAATAGTCATAACTTCTTTTTAATAAAACACTAAACCAGTAACTACTACAGAACATGCCGTACAACTCAAACCCACTACAGAATGAGGTAAGTACTTATAAGACACTTGTTGCCTGAAGAAAGATGACCTTTTCCTCTGGTCACTATTCCAGAAAATAGAAAATAACCCACATGTAACAGTACTCATCTGTAATTATCCTTTGCAGAGTTGTTCACGTGGGCGGTTCTGAAGATTAATGGCATTGGTTGCATTGCTTCGCCTAGTCCACTGGCTGGCACTTTCAAAGAACCAAAAGGCAGATACATCTGTTGTGGTAGGAAGAGATTTTATATGTTCAACTCCTCATCTCTACTCAAAGCTCCTGTACCTTCCATTTTCTTTTTCACTTTCTCAGCTGCTGTTGAAATCAAACTATGTACTGGAAACATGTGAGATGAAAAAAGGCCCAGATAATTTGTCTGTCAGTGGCTCTTTTGTGAAGCCCAAGCTCAACTAATCTGAAGGGCCAGCTCAATTAGCAGGTTGGGTAGAAAAAAATGCCTGCATTCCCTATATAAGCAGCAGAAAAAGTGCCAAGACGACTTGCAGAGATTTAGATTTTATGATGCCCTGCACACAAGTAGCTGATCAGCTGTGTGGATTTAGGGCTCTGAGGTACAAATTGAGGCAATGGATTTCTTTGCTCAGCTCTGCTTCGAACAATTGCCTCACAGCAAAGCCATTTCACTTGACTTTGCACCATTTATCAGGACATAGCACTCAGACGGTAAATTGGATGATTGCATTTACTACTCACTTTTTAAGGGCTTGATAAAATAGAAAATTATGCTTGGGTTTCACACCTCTAAAATCTGACAAAAGCTTCAGAAGACCCCAGAATCAAATTTTTATGAGTCAGCCATCCTCCATTTTTGAATGGAAGCCACTTACTGTCTCATGCAATTTAAGCCTATTGTACTAAAAGAAGGAGATCTTCTATAAAATGGTCAGCCCTTTCCCTCAGGAAACAGTGATTCATAATGGGAGCTGGACTAATTTTTCAAAGGATGCATTTAATATATGTAGTGAATGTGCAATTAAACACCCAATGGAGTATATGAATATTTAGAATTATTTTCCCAAGAGAAAATTAAGCGTTCACTGTTATTGAAGATAACAGGACTATGTACCCAGTCAAATAGCTAAGAATTCAGTGTTTGATTCAGCAGTAGGACTTCAGGACCTTCTCTACCAAACCGGAAGAGAAAGAAAGAATAGGAGCTATAGCTGGGAATACACATATGCCTGCAAGATGGCAATGACTTCTCAAAACATTCAGGGAAAATTCTGTGGCATCAGAAATGCAGAATAATCGATACCTACTTTTGGTCATTAACTTACATGTCCCCTTGTTTACTCTGCTAATAGCACATTTCTCCTTCCATTCAAACAAATCCAGGGTTTTGTAATAGCAAAGGAAATGAGTAACAACCAAGAGTCCTTTTACTGATGCAACCAAAATGTTAATTACTTGAGAATATTGACAAGTTGTGCTACTGTTACACTTCCTTCCAGACATCCTTTGCTCTTCTCCTACCCCACCCCTTACTTATTCTGCGTACTGCTTACAAGAGCAAATTACTTTCTCCCATTTATACTGTATCAAGAAGGAATTCTCACTCTTATTTACTGCAGGGCATTTGACTAAAGGGATAAGAGAGCAAATTTTTGTCCACTGTTTCATATTCATCTGGGCAGATACAGATTGGATTTATAAGTGCACTGGCATTGTTTCACTTTTAGGTGGTACAGGTCACAGTACATCATCCTTCAAATGCTGGATTAAGTACGAGGTAAATTGACATGCCCAGTTTAAATTATTCTGTGCAGTAACAGCCTTCTAGGAACTGAACAATAGAGCTCAGTGTGATTTGGTTCCAATCAGCAATATAAAACCACTCTTCTGACTTTTTTTTTTAGTCATTAACTACACATTTCTCAAGTCAGTATCATTTCTCAATTTTCTCTCCCACAGTACCTCACACAGAGGGGAAAAAAAAAGTATCACAATCGGTACTTTTTTTTTTTTTAAACTATGTTTTAAACTAAGTTTACCAATAAAAATTTAAACTATGACTTCAGGATGAAGCATTAAATGATAAATCTGTGCAGAGAGACTCATTTTTTTCAACTTCAGGTAGGTGCACTCAGTGGGCTGGGGGGTGGATTTCTTAGTCACCCCAACACAGAACAGATTTATGATATTGAGGCAGGGTGTCTCCAAGCTTCTCTAATTAGCTATTATGGCTTGTTCCTTCTGTTCAAAGGGACAAGAAAGCACTGCCATCAGTCAAAGCAGGAGGAATGTAATTGACAACTATGTCTACCAATCTCTTAAATTTGATACACTTTCAGATGAAGGAATACCCATGGTCTTTCTTCAAAACAAACATAAATTTTATCAGCAATCACTAAAGAGCAAAATAGCTTGCGCATCATTCCATGAATCACAAAATCAGGAAGAGGTAAATAGGTAACTAAAAGAGTCATTCAAAACACAGGATTGATAGCAGTGTGAAACCTCAATTGCATAAACAGCTTTTTGGTATAGTCTGTTGTTCAGTAAGTTTTTTGAAGGCCTTGGTACAGAAGATTTTTACATGGGAAGTAGAGAAAGAAATTAAAAGGGAGCCTTCTTTACACTGTATTATATCTAACAGATTAAAGCAGCTGTTTGAGGAGAGGGAAGGTTAAGAACTTGAGTATGCCAAATCTAATCTTTCGGGGTGGGAAGGATTAAAGAATAACAATAAAAGCAACTGATTTGAAGGAGGGGATCTCCTATAAACTCAGGGGAGACAAAGGCTAAGGAAAAAGGACCACAAAGCAACTGGTAGTTCCTTGCAGACAAAGTAAGAACTAGCTTATTTTGTAGGAATATAATTTGGCTAAACAGCAAACTCCGCATCGAGAAATCTGATCATTATCAATCGATCTGAACTCAGTTTATTATTCAAGAGGAACTCTCAGGATTTGGGGAATTGAGAAGAGACTTTAAAAGGATGATAAATTAGAGAAAACCTGAGAAACAGGATGCTATTGAACTGGATATTACCAGATGATCCCTTCAGATCCAGATCTCCAGGTCTAGTTTGATATGCTTCTGTAACTTTTACCCATACTACCTATACCTATGGCTCGGATTTCCAGGAAGGGCTTTGGGAGGGGATATGATATCATTAAAAATCCCACAGCACTCACATGGGAAATGGGTATATAAAGACTTTAGGTGCCTTGGAAGAAATTCCACCCTACAAAAAAAAAAAAAAACAACAAAAACCAAACCCCAGCGTCCTTAACAATGAAACGTATATAAGGTGTTGAAGTTCCCTAAAAATCATTTTGTTCATTATAGTTTTTATATATATATGTATTTATACGTGCACACTGTGTATATATATTCATATATAGATATACACACATACATACACACATATATGTGTCTATATATACGGAGGGAGGAAGGGATGGAAGGAGAGAGTCCTAGTTAAATGGAGATTTAAAATGTAATTTTCACAGTTATATGTGCTAGCCATAAAAAGTACCAGAGGGAAAGAAATAAACAATGTAGACAGTAGAACAGTGAAATGACTTTTTCCAAAGTAAACTTATTTAAAACTAACACAGTTATTAAATAGAAGTCTTTTTGCAAATTGCCTTTATTCAGGGAATCTTTAATATTTTCTACTTAGTAAATCCTTATCCGTAAGTGCCTGCCAATAACCTCTGCATAAACATGCTAGCATCCACATTTCTAAACTTTATGACAGTTAAGAAGCAATTTTATGAATATTTATGAAGGCAGTAAATTATTAAAATAAATATAGATATTTACACAGTAGAACAACATCTTCATTTAATGGATGCAGAAAAAATGTTAATATGTGAACATTTTAAAGATGAAGTGGTTTGGCCTTCAGGGCTTTTGTTACTCTATTAAAAGTTAATTTAGGACAGAAATTATGGCTTTTTCTTGAATCCCAACCCCAAAAGATTAAATCACGATCAAGACTCACAACATTTTTCAAAAAACAAATCCAGAGGCTGGATACTGTGCAGTTCTCCCTGAAAAAGACAGACTCCTCTGGCTTCTTTTATGTGCTCACATTGGTGACATATACTCAGAGGAGCTTTAGGGCAGAGGAGCCGGGTGCTAGTGAGGTGGTTTCATCAATCTTTTGTCACCACACATTTTACACTACTAGAATACATTTCTTGTCTACACACACAGTTGCTCTTTCTCAAGAAGGTGTTTTACGTCACGAAAGGATTTGCTTAATCGCTAGTAATAAATTTCATCATCTTTCCCCACATTTATAGATCCTCCTGATTCAAGCATATCAGGGAGTCTACTCTGACCTCCTGTATGTAACTAGCTACTGAAGTTCACCAGTGATCCCAATAACCCGAGTTCCACCAAAACACAAATCTTTCCAGCCAGAACACCAGGAGGCAGTCACTTTCAATCTGAAGGCCTGAAGAGGAAAGTATTCTGCCTTTTTTTTATGGTAGTTAATTCCAGAAGCTGTGCTTCACTTCTGTTCTACATTTGTCTCATTTCAGCTTTCTCCTTAAGAAAGTTTTTCTTCTTCCTTAATCCAGTGCCCTCTTTATGCAGAACAATCCAGCTTTTACAAGTGTCTCAGACTACTCACAAGACCCCTTCAGGAGCAGGCATAGGCATTCTTCCTTCTGTTAGTTATTCAGCCCTGTGAATTATTCCAGCTAAAGAGACAGAGATTACTAGCAACACGGCTATGCCACGTTAATGCATCATATGAGTACTCCCTGTATGCTTCACTGCTCAGTCCCCTGGCTTAGTTTGAGTTGCTATAGGAAGTTGTCACTCTGGGTGCTGGGAGCATTAAATTGTAAATTCCCAAACCTTTCAGTTGCATTTGAAAATGACTCTGCCTTTGCCATACTATAACGTGCTCCAGCCCTTGAAGCATTTCTGCCATTCTTTTCTCCCACTTTTAACATTAATAATAGACTAGTGTCTTGCTCCCTTACTGATCTTAATAGTGCCATATCAATGGTAAAACCCCTTTCTAAACCTCCACTCTACTCTGATTTATACGTACGTTAGTACATATCCCTTTTTTTATCTATTCTTTTGATCACAGCAATGTAAAATCTACCTGTTGTTTTTTTTTTTTTCCCCAGAGTCAATGCTCTTTTTGATACTTCACCCTGCTATAAAGGTAGGGTCCGTGTTCCTTCTTTTTATATGTATAACTTATCATCTGGCTGTAGTAACATATTCTTTATTTGAAAAGGTCCAGCTTAAGGGATCGAGATGTGTCTGTGTGGCTCTGCCAGTACTCTAGGAAACGTGCCCACTGCCATAGCCGGTGCCCCTCTTGTCCTGATCAGATACTATGTTCTGTTTCAGTGGAACAGAAATACCACACTCCCGATAAAATCTGAAAATCATATTCAATTACAAAAATTACTTAAGGTCAGATTTCTACAAATCTTGTTCTCACAAAGCAGCTTAAATTTATGAACCTTACCAAATTTAATCAGAATTATTCACATTAAGGATTCAACTGCATATTCTAATAGCACATTAACTTCAGGGTTTTCTGCATACTCCAAATTCCCTGTATATTCCAATTCCAAGTTACTCCAAGCTCTGAACCCTGCCCGTTGTTTTCAGTGTGTCTGCAGATATGAGATATGGGCCCAGTCTGAAAGACTGAAAGTAGAAGCTCCAAATTATTTTCAACCTTGATCCTCCCCCAAATATTGCACCCTACCCAATCTCCACAAAATACCAAACTAAACCTCTGCAGCAAACACATTGTCAGAAATACAATTATTTTTCCAAATATTCAAATCTCTATCACTTGGGCTTATTTCTATTAATTATCCCCTTGTACATCAAGCTGTTTTCTACCAGCACATACTACTTTCTGTTCATGTGATGCAAAGACTAAAGAAATGTTGTTCAGTTTTCATGGTGAGTTTTCAGCCAGCAGCAGTTTATTATTTCTTTCAGGCTTTTTCCATTGGATTCAATATGGAGAGAAAGAGCAGTTCAGATTAAAAAAAAAAGGCAAATTAAAAACACAAAAGGGGAAAATAGGAAAAAATGCATGAAAAGCAGCAGTTGATGATGGCAGTGAAAGAAAGGCAACAAGCATACCCATGCAAGGGAAAATGCAAAGCTGAAAAATTGAGATGATTAGAAACTCTGTTATGAAGGTGAAACCTCGGTGCAGGATCTATAAAAATAAGACCCAAATCCAGAGTGAGATATTTGTATAATATAAAGTAATAATGAGAAATTAAAGAATATTAAAATGTGAAAAATACAAGTTAAATACAGAAATTAGGAAAAAAAACAATAATAAAAAATATATATAGCAACAGCTCTGTTATGAACTAGTGTTCTGTTTTAATGTGATGTAAAACCAAGCACGTGGAAGACAGAGATAAGGAAAATATAGGCTGAGGGAAGTATCTGCTGAAACAGAAATGTAAGACTCAGTAAGTACAGAAACATAAACATTAGGGGGAAAAAAAGATACAAAAAGTGGATTCAGTAGCAACATACTGGGCCCCTTTAAACCAACATGACTTGCTGTTTAAGGCAATCTTTCTCTTTCACTTTGTGATGGGTTGACCCTGGCTGGACGCCAGGTGCCCTCCAAAGCCGTTCTATCACTCCCCCATCCTCAGCTGGACAGGGGAGAGAAAAATATAACAAAAAGCTTGCGGGTTGAGATAAGGACAGGAGAGATCATTCACTAATTACCATCACGGGCAAAACAGACTCAGCTTAGGGAAAATTAGCTCAATTTATTACAAATCAGCCAGAGTAAGGTAAATGAGAAATAAAATGAAATCTCAGAACACCTTCCCTCCACCCCTCCCTTCTTCCCGGGCACAACTTCACTCCCGGATTTCTCCACCAAGCCCCCCCAACGGCACAAGGGGGACAGGGGTGGGGTTTACGGTCATCACATGTTATATTCTGCTGCTTCACCTCCTCAGGGCGAGGGCTCATCACACTCTTCCCCTGCTCCAGCGTGGGGTCCCACCCATGGGAGACAGTCCTCCACAAACTTTCTCCAACGTGGGCCATTCCCACGGGCTGCAGTTCTTCACGAACTGCTCCAGCATGGGTCCTTTCCACGGTGTGCAGTCCTTCAGGAGCACACTGCTCCAGCGTGGGTCCCCCACGGGGTCACAAGTCCTGCCAGAAAACCTGCTCCATGGGCTCCTCTCTCCACAGATCCGCAGGTCCTGCCAGGAACCTGCTCCAGCGCAGGGTTCCCACGGGGTCACAGCCTCCTTCGGAAACCCACCTGCTCCAGCGTGGGGTCCTCCACGGGCTGCAGGTGGACATCTGCCCCACTGTGGACCTCCCTGGACTGCAGGGGGACAGCCTGCCTCACCAGGGTCTTCACCACGGGCTGCAGGGGAATCTTCACTCCGGCGCCTGGAGCATCTCCTCCCCCTCCTTCTGCACTGACCTTGGTGTCCGCAGGCTTGTTTCTCTTACATGTTCTCACTCCTCTCTCCGGTGGCTGTTTTCTCCCCGTCCCAACTTTTTTTCCTTCTTAAAAATGTTATCACAGAGGCGTTACCACTATCACTGATTGGCTCGGCCTTGGCCGGCGGCGGGTCCGTCTTAGAGCCGGCTGGTATGGGCTCGCTCTCTCTCAAACACAGGGGAAGCTTCCAGCAGCTTCTTACAGGAGCCACCCCTGTAACCCCCCCCGCTACCAAAACCTTGCCACATAAAACCAATACAAAATTCAAAAATACTTTATGAAAGAAAAAATCTTTTTCTGATATCTTCCTACATATTTTCTCATACTTTTAATAGCTTGCAATTATTTCACAGCCAAAGAGACCCAATTTATATTCTTTAAAAAAAAGAAAGTTTACAACCTCAAAAAGAAGAAATAACAAATAAAGGGCAAACTTCCTACCTGCGTGAGCAGAACACAAGAAGTAGGTTTGGGGAGTTGTATTTTTAGCTCAGAACGCAAGCATGCCTTCAAAGTCAATCTCCTGATCGTACCACACTTTGGTTCATACTGTGTAACAGACTCTGAACGTGCAAAAGGGATTCCTTTGGAATAGCAGATGAGCACCAGAAGTGTGGCTAATACACCTCAGCCACCAATTAGTATTTACTTCTTGGGACCAGACTACAGCCAACCCAAACGAAAAGTTCCTGAGATGGGCCCTGTCCTCAGCACCAATTGTTTCGCCCTACTCCTTCAGGCTGCACCACTTGCTAATTTAGACACAGCAAGCGCTCAGAGGAACACAAATTAAATTTGTAAAAAGTCCATCTCATAGACACTTTAGACAGTACTATTACAGCAAACTTTGCATCTTTTATCAAATTCCTACTTTATGAGCCCAAATTGCTATTTCATTATTTTTGTCAGCTAGTGGTGAAATGCAGTATAAGACCTATCGGTGGAAAGGATGCACAACAGCCAAGTTCCAACAATGATAACTGACCTTTCACGGGTGTAATTAGATTGCATCCTAATAATTCAAATAAACAGCTAAAGCTACTCCGTTGAAAATGGCATTTTTATTGAGACAAATATTATTCCTAAAGAAAAAAAATGTTAAGTGGTTATTTTCTGAACCTGTGTTGTGATCCTGATTGTGCTTTCTATGGCCGACAGAGCAGATCCTGATTCTCTTAATTATAAGATCTGGAGTCACTGTTCTTTTATAATTGCTTTTGCGAATTGGGAATGAATTGTTTAAATATTTATTGGGCTAGTGTATTTTCTGAAAGGCAAAACAGCATTTGTGTTTAAAAAACACTTGCAATAGAAGGCAGTTTCTTGACATTTAGAGTTTAAACGTGGTTTATATGTTGAGTCTATTATGTCTAACGTACAAGTGGACTAGTGAGCTCCATCTCTGCGCTCTCTGCCAGTGTTGGAGTAGGAGGAGAAAGAACAGACACACACACACCCACGTACACCCCTCCCCACACATAGCTGCAAGCAAAGAAGAAGGAAGGAGGGAGCGGAAGAAAAACACGGTTCTCATTCTGAACTGGTGGTAACCCATCCATAGACCAGTAAATCCTCATGATTTTACAGGAGTGACTGACCATTGATGGCAGGGGGAATAAATGCCTGTCTGTGGATCTCAGGGTAGCCTGCTTACACATTTTACCACAGATGTAAATGCTGTTTTCCAGCTCACGGTCCCTTTCTTCCCTCTGAGGCGGTAAGGACAGCAGAAAGAACCAAGAAGGCACCTTCTCCGCAGAGCAAGGCATTATTATGTGATGATGAAATCAGATTACCGTGTCATGTCTTAACCAAATCCATAAGCTAAACAATGTTAGTCCTCCTGTAGTATACGCTACTGGTTACAACCTTGCAATCTCAGTGCTTGCAGCAGCACATCCACAGCAAGGCCCAAAGCGCCGAGCTGTAGACACAACCCAGGGGGACCGGCAGGACCCACACAAGCCTGACATCAGGTGAGTGCATACTGTGCTCTGCCTCCTTCTCCAGCAAACTCAAACTACAGCCAGCAGGCCAAGTACTACACACAACTACGCAGAAACAAAAGATTTCAGTGCAGTGTTATATGTACATTTTTTAGCAGACACAGATCCAGCTATCTCTGATCTCGGTTGCCTCATTTTCCCCCCCTCACGCTTTATTATTTCTTTTATGGATTTCTTTATTTGCCAAAAGGCTTAGAGTACACCTAGAGAAAATATGGCATACTACTGGGGCACTGTAAGATATGCAGCAAAATAAATAACTGTAACACATAAAAGGCACCGCAGACCGACGTGGCTAGTATTAAGGAAGAATCTGAATGCCAGTAAATCCTGACTTATTGGGATAGAACGGGAAAGTCCTTGCTTTGGTATTCTGAAACCAAAAAAAACCCAAGAAATAATTCAGCTAAAGTGCAACAAGCATTTCACTAACCTTATAAAGCAAAGGTGATTGTCCTAGCTTCAAAAGTGCAATTTTTTTGGTCACGTTTGTAATGGCTTGAATCCGTATCAAGTCTTCCACGGTCCCATACTGTATATCAACAAGTTCTGCCTGCAAAGAGAAGGCAAAGTTCAGGCTACATCTATAAGCATGCAACATCATTGAGGGTGCTCCTTCCAGAGAAACAAAGTTGTTTGGGTAAGTACAAGCACTTGAGCAGAGTTCTGCAATTACCTTACCCCCACTTCCTAATCAGGAATATGTCTAATAGCAAAGAGCTTGAGAATTCAATCTGACAGATGAATTTATATCTTTGCAGTTTTCATCAGCTGTGATAAAAATCCAATGTTTTTTTGGCACTGGTTATAATAAGCGGTGCTGATTCTGATGAGAAGGTCCCCTCATTAGCTACAGGAATGCACTTAAAACCATGTAACTGGTACTAACTCACCTCTGTTAATTTTCTTAAAAGGAATTAGAGTCTTGTAAAGCATTTCAGAAAATGAGGGAATGATTATACTGGTCACTTACGAAAATACACAGATAATACATACTCTACCAATATATAGTTTTATTATGCAGTCTCATATGATTCCTGAGCAGCCTGCCTTAACTATTGTAGCATTTTCTTACAATCCATCAGTTATCCAAGCACTATGCTCCGATAACCATAGTGATAACAGACTACATTGCTCTGATGCATAAACCTTTCTATTAATACACATTTTTAAATAATTTAGAGTCACTTCCAACTAAATTAAAAGCATTTAGGGCATGAAGATCTTCAGCTCTTCAGTTGGGACACTGCAAGAATATGTAGTAAAGGTCTAAGTTCTTATGAAATGTCAAGCATTGGCAGTGATGGAAAAATAGTTCAAGATGTGTTTGTGACGGTGTGCTCCCCCCCCACCCCAACCTGACCTTTATTTCCCGTAACCCTCCCCAAGTGATAACCACCAGTGGCGGTCGTAACGGATGCGTCCAGCTCAAAGTGGATTCGGAGGAGACAGAGAACGCCACAATAGCCAAGTGCTAGTTGAGCATGCGACAACCGAAATAACAGCTTGTATGCAAATATGACTATAAGTCAATCATCTTACTCCGTAACTAGTGGACAGCCCAGGGCCCGCTGAGCTCTCCTGCACAGCAGCAGGCTGCACGCTAGGATCTCCCCTTGAGTAGGGACATCTCTCAAGGCAACTGCTCCTCGAGGTTGAGAGAATCCTTATCGTATCAGATACCCAGTAAGTGAATGGGGAATAAGCATGCTGAACCTCTAAAATCTTAGCTAAGTGATATAAAGGACCAATTGCGCGTATGGGCATAAACCGTTGACCAAGTCTGGGACTAAGTCTGGATCCAGCCGCACCTAGACTCCTCTCTGAGAAAGAGTTTAGAATGCAATGGGGTCTTTTCTGAATCTCATGACAATGGGAGGGTCTCCCTGGCAGTTTTGTCTGACCCTGTCCTCTGTGCAGTAAATAATCAAGTGTACCTTGCCATCGAATCTCATTAAATCACTGTCACATTTACCACTGAACTTTGTTAACTCACTGTTTTATATCAATAAAATATATTGTTGCTTCTGTCTTGTGAGTGAAGTGCATCATTCCATCCCCAACAATGTTTTCAAGGATTTTTTTATATATATATATATTTTTACATATATATAAAATTTATGAATGACCAAGGGCATTTTTCTCACACATTTACAGCAATAAATTCTGGCGAAGACCAAGTATGAGGATAATCAGCCTGTACATTACTATTTTAGAATGTTATGAAGCTCTCAGGACACCACCAAGGACATTCTGGAACCTCTAACAGCATTCACATAAAACACAAATACAAGAAGACACAAGAATATTACATGAGTGTTTAAAAATTAAAATAAGTGGAGCAGTACAAGATTTCAGTTCAGTTTTGGTAACTTAAGTATGGATTCATTGCCAAAGGCAACAGTTCTGATTTTAGGCATCTCTACGCAAACCGTTTAAATTCTAACAACAGCTGTTTGGGATATGTATGTAGGATGTGTGAAATTTTACTAGATTCTTGAACATGGGTATTTTAGGAAACTATTTACCCTTCTACAACTGTATCCGAGTATTTTATCTGAGTTTGCACCTCAACGTTTAATTCATACAAAAAATTTGCCAAGGTTCCTGTCTTCTTAAATTTTTAAGTTAACAGGATCCTAAGTCTATAACATGTCATCAGTTGTATATAAACCGAGTATTTAGAAAGGTCAGCCAAAGTTATAAAACATTTCTGTAACAGGAGAACATCAGATTTAACACCAAATACTGAAATGTAGGAAGGGAAAATCTTGCACTTCATACAGTTTCTTCTGAAATATGTGGGGGTTTTAATATCTAAAGAACTTGAAAACTATTTCATAAGAAAACTCAAGTGGTGACTACATGCTGAAATCCAATAAAAGTTTTTTCCTGTGTGATCATTGTATTTGAAAAGTACGATAAAATCAAGTGAAGAAGTTTTTACACTAGTGGAAGCTATTTTATCTAATCTGATGCATCTGGTTACGAAGAGTTCACCCCAAATGAGGAAAGGGTATTAAGCAGTGTACTTCCTTGAAGCTGACACAAATTTTACCTCATTAGGTAGATATCAGCTTTTTTTTTTAAATTTGTACCCACAGACGTGTCAATAGATACACTTTAGTGCAATAATTATTAGGGTCTCAAAAGTCTTACAGCTTGAGAGGTTGTATCTAGGCTGATTTCCTTTGGATCCAATGCCTTTCCCACTTATCCTCAAGCAAACTGAAAATCAGAGCTTTCATCATTCGTATGAGAGAAACTACACTGAATTTTCCTGAGGCAAAATCAATACGCAAAGACATAACATAATGAAGTATCAAACCATTTGCTTCCACAGTATGCCTGTGTGAAAATGAGATCCCTGCCCATCTACATTCATGCGCTTCCTCTCTTCACAGCATTTTTGCTAGCTGCTCCTCCAAGGTGCTATCTGCCACTCTGTACATGACAAAACTACATGTTTGCACAATTGTTAATGCACTTAGCAACTGCCCTTGGATGTTCTTAGTTAATTTATGGATGCAAACTGCATCTTCGAGAGCTGCTCACCCGTCTTTCCCAGGCAACATGAGAGCTCAACAAGAGCAGGCTGAATAAAAGGCCCTACAAAAGCAGAGCTCATTTTTTAATTATGTGAGAACCAGAACTTGACTCCCTGCTGCCCTAAACACTCTGCAAACCATGTTCTTTGCTCCATATGTTAAAAGTAAGCCCCAATGCCAAAGCTATTAAACACATTCATACATTGAGAGTACATGTAAAAAGTCATTACGTAATGAAAAAGCAGCTGGGTATAATATAACAAAGAGTTACATGTGCTTTCATTAACATGTTCCGCATGAAGGATATGTCAAAGCTCAATGTATTAGAAGTCTGTCTTTTGCACTTGCCTGAAAATAAGTATGACCTTTGCCTCTTGTTACTGTCCAGCTTTAGGGGTACTTGCACACTTACATTTCACTGTAACTTCAAAGTGGTTCTCTTCTCATCACAAATAATTTCACCTTTGGGGGAACCAAGGGTAAAAATATTGCACATGCCTACCAAAGTAAGTTATCACATCCCGGTAACATCGCATACAGCCTAGCAGCTGGAGGCTTGCACAGCTAATCTCAGATCTAACTTCAGTTAAAACAACGAAAAAAAGGAATAAAATCCTCTCCTGAGCAAAACTGCACATGGCTCCTCCCCTCCCAAATGAAGTCACCAACTCGCTGGAAGAGTTTACAACAAAGTCATAACATTTTGGCAGTACAGTCCAGAAACTAATAGGTAAACAATAAATTGTAACAATAGTTTAAAAAATTATTCCTACTCCTTCTTTTCATCTACACTTCAATACTTCAGTGAAATTTGTAACAAAAAGCAAAATATTCTGTGCTACTTAATAAAAACATCTCATCAAATACAGTACAGCAACACCAGCTCAGAGTAGTCAGTTTTGTTTTTATGTAATACACTGGGGCTCAACTAATTGGACCCTTCACTTCTAGCATAAAATAAAAGATTGAAAAAATAAACCTTTAAAATAATGTTAAAGAACCCTATTGAAACCAAAGAGTGCTACCCTCTCAGTAATCCACCGAGAAATTAACAGTCCATTTATGTTCCATGAAGTCCTGTTTTACCCACAACATTCCTAACATCTCAAAAAATGAATAAAGATTAAGTTTTCTATTCTCTCTTTTTTCAAAATGCTTACAACATGACATAATCCTCGTTTTACACATTTCAGATTTTAAAAAAGCAAATACCCCACCCCCAACTACCCATATTCGATAAACTGCTTTCCTTTGGCAGGATAATTCTGTTCAAAAACAAAAGAGAACTCATCCTTTTATCAGGTGCCGAAAAAGAGCACTTGTGTACTTGGTTTAGATATGCAAGGGTAAATCCTCTTACCCTAAAACTGGGAAACTGCTAAAGAATGAGTTGTTTTATCCACTTGAATTGGGTACTTACTCTTCGAATTGTTTCATGCTATGCTGTTTGAAAGATGTGACTATTTAGGAACAAATTGCAATGTGCAATATGGAGTTCAGTAGTATTCCCCCATGCATGAAATGAAGTAGGGGTAGGTAATAAACCAATCATTTTTAGAAAAAGTAATTATTTTATGTTAGACTTATTATTAGTTTCTAAGTCCCTAGATGACACTCAATGAGTTGTGAATACTCTATCTTAAAAACTATGATAAAATCCCCCCAAAACATTAAAGGCAAGCACTCTGATAATGCCACAATCAAGACAGTCAATGATCTTTTCCCAATTTCTTCTACTTATTTCCAAAATGAAAGAGAATAAAACAGCATACTTCATCCAGTCATGGACGAAAAAGAGTAAGACAGGTCTTGGAAAGGAAAAGTATGAATAACTTTATGAACCAGGTGGCAACTGCGGTCTTGAAGATGCCGGATACTATTTTAAAACTTTGCTTTCTTTGGAAACGCTGAGGCAATTTAAAAAAAAAAAAAAGGTAGTTTAAATAGGTCAAAAATAATAATGTAAATATGTTTGTCATATCTCATTGTTATCATTCAGTCCACTTGAATGAGGAAAGGAATTTAATAATAGCATTATACATCTGCATCCAATACACTGGCTAAGAAACAGATTGTGGCTGGTTTGCCAGGGGCACCCAAGACAGGAAAAAGATTAAGAGAAAAACCCACAGCAAAAAAAAAAAACCTCAAAGCCAGTACACCCAGTAAGAGATGTTTCTCACAAGCACCAAAATGCAGATGGAGTCAGTGCAGATAAGAAGGTAGCTCTTAAACGCGTCTGCTCTACCTATCAAGGCTGGGAATCCCAGGGAAGAAAAGCGCCACACCTAAGCTCATAATTTTACTATTATTTCTTAAGAAAATACATTAAGGTCAGTACTGAGCAATCTCAATGAAATCTTATCTGAAAGGTGTAAACTTATGCAGAAAACAAAACCAGAAGTAGCACGCAGAATGGCTGTGGTGAAAAATCTTCTCAATATTACCTGCTGTTAGTGCCATAGTTCAGTAACCTCAAATTATGAATGTATTTTACCAAATATCAGTCTGTCGATTCATATTAACGAACAGCTTCTGCTTCTATTTGGGAGGTCAGGACCACAGAAGCCACAGCTGTGAAAATGACTGATATTCAGTAGCAAAGTCAAGCTCATATTCTTGCCAGTTCTGACCCCCCCCACCAAGAGAGTGTCAGAAATGGATGACCTAAAGAAACTCCAAGTATCAACGAAAACTAAATATTAAATGCCATGTATATAATATATTTAGGATTGCTTATTCCTCAGGATTAAGACAATTTCTCCAAAAAGCACATATGTAATTCTAGAAGCATCAACCCCTCAGTTCTGTGGCCGTTCAAGGCTTACTACATCTCCTTCTGCCGTTCAAGTCCATGCCCTTTATTTGTCCTTCAACATTCAGCTACTATTTTCAGGTTGTTCACAAAATAAAGGTAACAGAAACATCCAATGCATGATCAATCACAAGTAAATAACCTTCAACTAGTCATCCTGCCTTAAGTAAAAACTCCAAAATATTTGCAAATTGTATCTGAGAACACGGCAGTCTGCAATCAGGACATGAGGCTAACTTTAATTAAACACTTCACTATAATTTATTCGCACAGCTCTGAAACTGAGGCTGAAGGCACCATTCAGCAGAGCATAAAAGTAAACTCAGCTTTGATCTACAGCCAGCTTGGACATGAACAAACGTGAAGAAAGCTGCAAACATAAAACTAGCTCTTCTCTAAAATTAGAGAAAAGGAAGAAAGAAAAAGGGAGATAACGGAGCTGTCCCCAAATATGCCAAATCATTTGTTGGTGTAAACTCTGCTACACTTTCAGACAGGAGCTGCTGCTCCCATTTCAGCCAAAAGCATCCCTCCAATAATCAGGGAACCACAGCTGTCTCCCTGTGGTTGCTACCACCCAAGCCTCCTTCATTGTCGTATTGAGCATGCCAGAGAAAATAAACAGCCACAGCCGTTTTTATATACTTACTGTATTTCTACAGAAATGATAATATTCAAAGTTACCTTTCAAACTTTGTCCTTCACTTGGTTCCAGGCAAAAAGAGGGACCTTCCATGTTGGCACGTATCTGGTGACTGTCTCTAGTTCAACTGAAGTGCTGAAGGTTGAACTAAGAAATTAATGTGCCTAACTATTGATTTCTTTGACAGTAATCACACTGGGTATGAGCAGGATCAGTCAGCCTGTTCCTTCATGGTTAGGACTCACTGAAGCCTAGTGCAGGTGCACCAAGTTTTATTTTCTGTTTTATTTTGCTAGGCTCAGCATTATCAGAAGAGGAAAACATCTGAGAAAGCACGACCAAGGGTATAATTCAACATTTAGTAAAATAAAGACAAGTACGACACAAGACAGAAACAAATCAGGAAAGAATCTGAGGCAGATGACAGATTTTTAAGAGGAGAGTTCTCTGGGTGGGGGGTGTCACAGGAAAGAGTAATTTCTTACAGAGCTGCTTTTGCTACAAAACAAAAATTCCTTTCTTTAGAAGTCAGTCTTCATGCAAACACCATTCTCCAGTGTTTACAATAATTTCAAAATAACACTATCTTTGAAATGCCCTGGTGAGCTTCCCGCTCTCTATTTACTTTATGAAAAATTGGTACGAGGCCTCAAAATCCAAGCATGCCGTCTTCGGTAGCAAATATTACTTGCACCGTTTTGTGTGTCCTGTGACACTTGGCCATTCCCAAACTGTCTGGGAAATCTTGTAGATAAATTTAGGGTAATTACACAGAAATGCCTCTGCGATATCCTGCGAATGACTAAACTATACATTCAAAAGTAAATTCCCCTACCTTCTTGGTCGAATTTGGACACTACTTACCCAGACTCTATTTCTAGTAGCACAGGATTCCCTATCCTTGAGCTTCTTTTTATGTCTTATTAGACAACTGGAACGCGAAAAATAATCTTATGCCTTGAAAAATACTAACCTAATGTATTTCCAAGCAACTGAGTGAGGCAAGCCAAAAAGAGATGATTTGTGCAATTTGAATTTGAACACGCTGTCTGAGCCCAAAAAAGCAAATCATTACATAACTGGATTAACTGAAGCTGAATTTACTCCGTTACAATACCCAGAGACCTGCACCTGACCAACAATGTCTGGGCAGCTTCAAATCACAGTACTTCAATATTGCTCCACATAGCAAGATACGTGTGTGCGTCATTAAATAACTAGCTGGTCATTAAATAACTAGTGGTTTTTACCTGCAAGCACTCCTCTTCAAACAGATTCATGACATTTTTTCTTCGTGGTTATTAGCACCTTAATCTACAGAGGTTTTCTTTTTTTACTTCAATATTCCTACTCATACAATAAAATTCCAGAGTAATTCAGTATGACTCACAGTGTCAGCTTACAGTCAGAAAGGATCCTTTGTGTCTAGTTTTCATTACATAAAATTGCACACTGAATTACAATGGCAGCTAAAACAGTAATTTGTACCAAAACAGGAAGAAAAAAAAAGATGTGCCTTAACCTCAGTTGACAGAATTTGGCCTTGCTGGCCAAATTCAGTCACAGACACATTTTACACGCTCTCTCTTCCCCCTCATCCTATCTGTCCTGCTAACACAGCTCCGTTCCAGGCAGGGCTCTACTGAAGCTTCTCCTACAGGTTGCTTTTGCTGTTCCAGTACCATTTTTAAAAAGACACTGAGGTTTAACTTGTTTGCTTGCTTTTTACAGCTTATAGCAGGGTTTTTTTCCAACTCCCAGGGAGGCTGAATTAAGACCGAAGCCTTTTTATAGCCTACAGAAAAGAACCTGTTCTGTGTTTTATGGTTACAGAGCCCCAGATAAATCTCAGCTGACACAGCTCAGTTCTCTGTTGATATTGCTCATCCTGTAGAGTCCTCCCTCCATATCTATTTTGAACGTTATTTTTCCTTCTTTTAATTCATTAATAATTCCCCCGCCCTCTGTCCCAAAACACATTCTTTGAGTTTCCCTTTAGCAAAAGGCAAAACTAATACTTGAACATAACTTCTTAATTCACGATGTCCAGCGAGATATCCAAACAGCAAATCCATTTTTTTCATCTTTCAAATTAGATTTAAATGCAAATCTAGCTTTTCAACTATTCTGAAATATAACATTCTTATTTTCAGCCATATTAAATTGATATTTATTTATTTTAAAATCTCTAAGAATGTTGCTTCAGTTATAAAACATTGAAGGACACAATATAATTTGGCACCTAAAACCCTTTCAGAAATGTTATTATTTCAAACTTTCATTAAGCAGTACTGATTATTTGTCAGTTCGCTAGTGACAAAATTTTAAATTTTGATTCTTTCTTATACATGTCTAATATTATTTATATCCCCCTCTTTATAAGAGTTAACTGCAAAGATATTTAGTAGCATTAGTCCCTAAGGATAGTCACATTGATCATACTTTCCTAAGAAAAAACAGTAATCTGTATTTGCCAGCCTACTTGGTTTAGCTTATTCAGAGGTAATTATTCATGCAAATATACATTTACAAATTACACAGACTAAGGATAAACTAAACGAAACAGAATAGTTCAGCTGTGATGCGACATCTTAAAAAATAAATCATAAGCTACGTATGTACATAGCAAATTATAACGGTGTGATTTAAACCCGGCTTCAAAATTTTCAGTAAAACAGCTTTATGTCACAACTCAACAAATTCTCAAGGCCGGACCGCAGCGAGGCAGAGGTTTTATTGGCTGCTCTCCAATACAAAGAATGAAAGCAAAACATCCAGAGGCTGCAGACTGACCTCCTTCAATGGCCTTTTTATCACAGATCAAATAAAAACCAGGCATTCCCTCCTATAGTAGCTACAACCATTGAGTCTTTAGAGAAGATGCCTGCGCCTTACAGAAGGTGCCTAGAAGCGCTTTATATACAAATAGGTTCTGCAGGCTGCAGCAGAAACTGCCAGCTATTGTAGGGAAGGATCCGTCTCAACTGGGCAGGAGAGGCTACCAAATGGCCCTGGGCACAGTCCCCTCCACCTGTACATAGGCTCAACGTGAAAAACAGTGAAAGATGAGTTTGCACCTACACGTCCAGAGAAGGACCGTAATCTCCTAGCTGAAATGACAGGTCATAAGAACAATGTTCTGTGAATGCCTATCAAAGGCAGAATGTGTGTCAGCTGCAGTGAAACGTTACATGGAAGTGCTTTTGAATCAAAGTAAAATTTAAATATTTCATTTTATAACTATAATACATTTGATATCTTAATTTCCCAGAGAGTAGCATTTCAACTTTGTTCAATTGTTTCATTTTTAGAGTTAGTCTGGCTGTGTTAAAACAGAGATATCTAGAAAATAGCCTTACAATTTTCAGGTTTCCAATTTTTGCCGCAATTCTGAACGCATTTTGAAACACTGCAATTTCCATAGGATGAGAAGCCTGTTTCCCAATCAACTCTCATACTAGTGCATGCATAGTGTACTGAAATACACAGGCTGGCTGTATTTCTATGCACGTTTGCTATGCAAACACATAAACCGTAAGTTGTTGTTACTGCAAGTATATAGATACAGAAAGATAAAATAGACATCTACTTCAAAGATGCAGATAATCACGGGTATGTACAAGAGGAGGTCATCCACTGCATCAAGAGAACACTTGAACTTTCAGAAATGTCAGTGAGAACTCTATTTTACACAGTATAATAAATGCTCTTTCACACTTATAGCCCTTGCTTGGCCAAACATCACGCACTTGAACATAATCAGAGAGATGCCCAACCACGTAGTGCTGTAAACACAATCTGAGTGGTAAAGCAGCATTTTATCAAACCTGGAGAAGCAAACATGCAGTTGTGAAAAAAGAATATTGCATCTTTCCTATCTGATGTGAATTCAGTTGGTTTAAGTTATTACACAGATGTATAGGCGGAGGTCGATGGGAATAACCCCACTGGCTTTAATGGACTTCAGATCAGGACTCGATGTGTGAACGTCCTACCACAACTACAAGGTGCGGTAGCTTTCCCAAACCAGTTGTCGTCAGAGATATTATGGGTAGATTTCCTCTCACAGGCAACGGCTTCCCTAACGACAAGGAAGAATTGGGAAGAGGGTGGTAATTGGGTTCGGAGATCTCTGTAACATCACCAAAACTAGAAACAGGGAGCTCAGTACGCACTCTGAGAAATACTGATTCAACCACAAATTTCTTTAATGCTCCATCTTCCAACATCAAGTGGTCCCTTTCCTGAATGTCAGGAAAAAAAATAATTCAGACAAAGAACACAAAACCGTCATCCTTTAAAATATTCAACTAGTTGTATCATCTACTGAAGAAGTTCCCTCCGTATTTCTTCATTTGTCTTTAAATTTTTGGTACCCACTTTGCAAACACTACCCATTGTGAACAATTTATCTTCATTGTCTGCAGAGGAAATGGAAAAATTACCAAAGTTTATTTCAGGCAAAGCAACTCTACAGTCAATAAAATAACAGCAATAAGATCAACAGGGTAAGATCTGAACGGAAAGAATCAGCCTGACCCATCAGATCCTGAGCCTAACACTGTCCATACTGATATAATTTCTAATTCTAGATTTTTCGTTTGTGACACTACATGATTGTAATATTTTCTTCTAGCTTGAAGATGTAGGAATTTTATAGGTAAAAGGATAACATGGACAAAGATGTGAAAAAATTTTTCAGAATACAAATTTTGGTTAGAAGAACGACAGTAATTCTTTTGCTAGCAATATATGTCCAGCTTTTCGTACTACTTCATCCTCTAAATGTTCCCCAAGTAAAGACTGTGCTGGCAAGCGTTGACCTGCAGTAGGAGGAACATCTCTCCTGGATGACAACGCAGCAGAAGCTGTCTTGCATATTTAAGCAGCTTTGCTCTCCAGTAGTTGAAGCCATTGCCAGACCTCTTCTATCCTTATTCACCTCTGTCTGCCCCTCGAAGACATCAGCATGAAGCAGTGAATCTTACAGGAGACAAGACTAACTCTATATGGTAACATAATTCAGTGGAAGGAAGATGAATTCCTTAAAGCATCTTCTTTCTCACACACACCTACTCTTGGGCTAGCCACAAGCTGGTGATTGATTAGTCACCTTCTCTTTGAACTGCAGAGCACAGGAACATGAGAAATAATTATAAGAACAGAACTGATATATCTCGCAATTAATTCACATTAAGGCCCTTTTAATGAATGAGATAAACACAGTAAATAATATTCATTACGTGAGGTGTCAGACATGAGATTTATTTCTGTTTAGTGGAAGAGACTGCATATCAGACACAAAAAACTGGGAACGCCTAATTCTAGAAAAAGGCAAGACCAATGTATTTTCAGCTTTGTGTAGCTTGCACTGATGTTTTTATTATTTATAAGCGGATACTTCTCTCCTGGGATTGTAACTGGTGGGCACAGTCAGAAGTGCTGTATTTCCAACCAGCTTAAAAGTGAAATTCTGAATGAAAGTTTTTTTTTCTCAGGACATTTTAGCCCAGCCAGTGAACAGGCTCTGGCATTGTGACAGTTCACATACGCACCCAATGCACTTCTACCAACTGCACTTGGATACCAAACTTCGACTTGTTTATGGTTCATAACCGGGTCTTTTTTGTTTATTATTCTTTTTTACATTTTCGAGAATTCAGTTCTTAACTATTCTTTCAACCAGCTGTATCACAGCTGCATGTTTTTTCATCCTGCCCTGAAAGGCTTTCAAGACATTTGCTTCAAAGGGTTTTCTCTGAGACAGGCCTTCTCCACTTTTTGGTCTTTCTTACTATTAAGGCTCTGTATCCAGCTTTCTAGCATTCCTCAAAGCAGTCTCTAGAGAGGTACAGCCTTTGCTCTTTTATAGCAAAATTCTTCAACAAAAGTCAGACAAGCCACTAAAAATCTATCCTCACCAAATTATTCATACAATGGCAGCTTTATCCTCAACTAGTTTAGATTAAAAACCTGTCATATATGTTTGGGTTTTTTTAAGAACTTATTTCCACTCTTTCAAAGTGGTCATCTTAGATTATATTTGAACTTCATATTACCACATCCTAACACAGATAGGAAATCGTCAGACTTGTTCTGGATTCTCAATGCTACTTTCATTTGAAAATATTAAAAAGACTTTACCAATGAGAAAAAAAGAGTCCTGTAGAAAAGCATTCAGTGAGCTGATATTATTATTATATATAGAAAAAGAATCAATTATTAAGGTTTTGACAAAATGTTGTCCAATATTGACTGTAAAAGTTATCCTGGTAGATACAGATAACTCCTAAGATAAAATACATTGCTAAGGCTTCAAGCGATAAGATTTACCACACTGCATTGGAGATTAAAACAGTCGCTCCTGATTCTTTTCAGCTGCCAGCTCTAAGTCACAAGAGACACCACCATTATTTAGACTTTTTCTCTATTTTCAAAAATAATCAAGTGCAGTATGTCAGAAAAGTGTTTTTGCTTTTTTTTTTTTTTTTTTTTTATTACAGTGACTCTAACCCATATTCTTATGGATGACTGACTGATGCCTGGGACTACCAGTGTCAAAATCTTATGACCATGCTCCCAGGTACAGGACGTATAAGGCATGGTAAGATGTAATCTGCCTCCAACTACAGATGGTTTTGTATTGCTAATGTTCCTTAAAAGGTTTTAGGACTTGCTTCTCTTCCTCAAAAACAAACTAAAAAAATGAGAACAAGCAATAGTTTAATCAATATTGTATTTTACAGTCACTCATAACTACCACAAAGCTGAGCAGCATCCAGTTCTTTATTGTTTACGCATGAAACTACATTTTTTTTTAAACAATGAAGTTACAGAAGTAGCTTTAGGGACAAGAATTGAGTATTATATAAATACAAAACTGTTTTGTTATTGTTCTCATTATATCAGCTGTAGTTGCTTCTTATGTCATTTTTCTCATCCTAGCAATTTTTTAAAAGCTGATAATATTTGCTTTATTGTCTCTCTGTTGGAGGAAAGTTTTGCTTTTGTTTTTAGCGTAAGCAAGATCCCTTCAAGGAGTTTTAGACCTTCGAAATACTGGTGTAATTTAAAAGAAAAAGATCCCTAAAACTCAAACCAAACACCTCACAGCAGAAGCAGCTTTTTACTTGGAATTCCTCCTCTGAGGAGAATATTGCCTTTGCAAACTTAAACTTAACACAGGTATGTTGTTGGCAGGTTCATATTTACTAAGAAGATGTAAAAGAAATTACAGGCAGCCATTAAAATAGCACTACCTAAGCAAAATGTGATGCCCTGTGATTTGGCAGAAAGATTTCCACTTGTCTTGGAGTACCTTTGTATTCAGGTTTGCACCAAACACCCTTAACAAAAAGTGGGCATGAAAGAAGACTAACTGGGGAGGTATCGACCCAGACATCTACTGAACCGCATAGGTGATTGCAACTTACCAGGTCTAAATCATACTATAAAATATTTCTCAGATCCATGCACTTGCAGAAGTTACTTCCACTTGTATTCTCTCACAGGGACTACTAACAGACAAAATTCAACTCTGGTTAAAAATTATGTAATTCCCATTGATTTCAGTAGAAATTTTACTTGCACTAAAACCTGAATAAAGCACCAAATCCGTTTCCCAAGTCCTCAGTGTTTGCACCCTTTAGTTTTTAGCATGCAATTGGAATATAAATAATGTTTACAGTTCAATATTGCTCCCTCTCAAATATTGTACAGAGGCCTTACTGAAAAATGCCTTTAGCTGATTATGTGCAATGGCATGGAAGTGCTCAGTGATCTGTTATATCTGTAGATATCAAGATGCCTCACCTCTCACTTTCTTCCATTTAAAAACTCCCATTTACTATTAATGACATTATTACTAAAATGTCATTACTAATATTTTATTAGTAAAACATTAGTACAGTATTGACTCAGAATTATAAAACAGCAAAGGTTTGGCAGCAGTAGCCATTTCCATCTTTGAAACTCTACCCTTCAACGATACAAAACTCTTGCAGCAATATTAGCTGGGCTTTTGTGCATGATGAACTACTATTATTTTTAGGGAACTGTACAATTTTATTTATGAATGGTTATGTGATATACGCCAGAAAACTGACAGGATGTTCTGCAGGACATCTCTTCAATGATCGTTTTTGTAGTCCTTGACTGCAATTTTAAATTATATAACCTTCACATAGCATTTCACAGCTTTCTATATGTAATTATAACGGAGTGCCAGCTATGCTGTAGTTAATGTTGAATGCTGCTTTCTGTTTAAAGGTCAAGTCTATTCTAAAATCCATATTCCTAGTGAGATTGTCTTGAAAATTTGCTGTGCCTGCTTGGTACGCAGAGCAGTGGTCTAAATTATGATTATTCGTGGAAGAGGTTTCTGAGAAACTCTTCTATAAATAAAAGATAAATAAAGCTCTTCTGAAACGTCTACATGTTACAAAACCCACATGATTCTTCTCATTTGTGTGTATGTGTTATTCAACCTATAGCCCTAACCATCTGCAAACCAATTTCAGTTGCTAGGGATTCATTTTAGCTAGTACGGGTCTCTTCAGAGAAGAAATTTTAGAAAATGTTAATAAAGATAATAATGAACTAAATTGGCGTGCCTAAAAGAATTAAATGCACACATGTATCAAGATTCCCTCTAGCTTGATATTTTGCACCGATGTGCCATCAAAAATGACTGAAAGACTTAGGGTGAGATGCTGTGATTATTTAATCTAAATTATATGCACTCTCTGCCTTTGGAATTCAAGATGTGCGGGCGAGTATGCTGCAGAAGGCTCATTTGGAAATTTTGCCTGGGGATAAAAATAACCTGGGAAGATTTTAAAATTTTCTAAAACCAACCCGCTGACACCAATCTTAATTCAGAAATATTGTTAAGGAAATTACCACTGATTAGCTAGAGGGAAGATAAAAGATAATAAGGATGTACTAATCACATTTCCAGCACAATGAAACCGAATCAAATGAAAGCAAGCTGTTGGGTCAAGGACTTCCTGACGCATTGTCCCTCCAGAGGAACTCGTAACCTTTTGGTGCAGAGCTGGAAATAGAGAGAGCTGCGAGTAGTGCAAGGAAACAGCGCTGCAGTACTGCAAAGACCTAGCAGAGAGGGGAGGGGACTGTAGGGCATGCAAGGGGGGAACATGCAATGAGGGGCAAAGCTTAGAGGAACAGGCGGTAGAGGAGAGGAAGACTCCCATCCTCCTGCAGAGTGAAGGTCCCGGGAAAGAAGGGGATGGATGGGGAGAGGAGACATCTCAGCACGGCCCTAAGAAAATGAGGTATCTGATCAGAAGTGAGCAAGCCCCCCTTCCTCGTGAAAGAGGATCTGACAGCAATCCGAGTCCTGCTTCCCTTATTCCCATCTTGCCAAGATTGAAAAATGGTGGGAAGATCACTGAGTGAGCTTAACAGATGGGTTTGTACTTCTCGTATTGCTTCAGGTTGCATTAATCTCTGCGGTGGGTTCTCATTTAGCTGAGAAAATGTCACCAAAACAAATGAACCGGAGCAGGCAGATATGCTATCAACAGATGTAGAGAATCTCTTCTGCATATTGTAGATAGAGGCAAACAGTCGGCATTCTCACTTGTCTGCTCCCTGCAGCCCCTCCAAAACTAATCAAAGATATCACTGGCCGAGTTGGGAGTATAAATGCCTAAAAATCGGTACACACTTCGAACAGAGAAATGGGTAGAACCAGTCAGGGAATGTGGACGATGGCAGGGAAGTGAGGTGACGCAGCAGAGGAGTCCAAGCAGTCAGGAAAGAGGGACAGAGGAGGGGTCAAAGTATAAAGGAGACATAGTGGGGTGTTGGGACCACTGTGCTGAAGATGGGCACAACTCACTTCTGTCCATGAAACCACCAAACCCCCGCCTGCATATGCATTCCCATTTCAAGAACATGACAGTACTTGCCAAGAGCGTCCATGATGAAAAAAAAGAAAGGACAGAGGACCAGCACAGGAATTTGGTGCATTCAGCAGCCAGTTATTCCTGAAGAGGCAGAGGAGTGTAGTGTAGCATGAGACAATGCCGTATAATGAGAGGACACTAAGTATCTCTGTTTAAAGTATTAAGGCAGAGTTAGGACTGCCCAAAGTTCCTTAACGCTTCCATAAAGCAAAGAGTAAATAAATTTAAGGTGAAAGGAAGGTGACGGAAACTTCAGGTCACACAAACATAATTTCAGAAAATCAGGGAATACAAAGCAAATACAATCTTCATTTTGCTTTAATTACTCTGCCCTTGAATGTTGTCCGAACAACATCTGCTAAGATTTTCTCGTTGCTAAAGGAACAGGGGGCAGAGCAGACGAACACTGCGACACCAAAACCGAACACTTGTTTCTTCCTGAAGTTTGCTGTACTCAGTGGGCCTGCTTTAAACCAATTGCCCAGATGACCAGAGTACCAGCCAGCCTTCTGCTGTGCTTCCAGCCAAGACACGTCCTTACTTACACTTCACTGCACTCGGGGGTCACTGCCGTGTGTGTTAACAGATGAGCTACAACACGCGCCTACGCTGGCACTACTTACCGATGTGGTACCGAAAGGAGGATGCTGGATTTCGGGAGGTTCACGCACACCTCTCCTCAGCTCCCACCGATGGTTCCCCAGCTCACCCCTCCACCGGTGACAGCACACGCGGCCACAGCTCTCAGATCACAGTGCACCGTGAAGGCAGGGATCAGCACATTTGGATTCACCACACTACACTCGCTCGGAGACCAGCTAGATACTCTTTGACAATGCATTTTGCTTTAACGCATAGATTTGATGCAATGTAATTTCCCTTTATATATGTACTCTTTTGGCCAGAGCAGCTTTCCTGTTTTCATCAAGCAGACAAAAGGTTTAAACTCTATAAAAGGTGGATGATATTTAAGTTTTAATAAAAATATATTTCACGTATGTCATTTTTACCTTAGACTGACCTAGTCTACGATATATTATTTACATAACTGCTGCAATATCTATTTCAAAACCGACTAGACAGCCCTCTCCAGAACTGTAGGCTGCCCTGCCTGTCACCGTGATGGGTAAACAGTGTCACCTTTTCAGGGCCCGATGAAATACAGAGAAGTAGTAAAGTGCACCATCCATCACAATGGCACTAAGTAGGTTTTTGAAGTAGATTTCAGATCACAAATGCTCACATTTTTACTCACAAATGCTGTTTAGACTCTTACCAGAAAGCACAAATTGGATGGCTCATATACAATGGCCATATGATGAATGGACATGACAGGTGGTCAAAGAAAATGAGTCTTGCTATTCTACAAATAACGTTGTCAACATGAAAGCAGAGCTGTAGCTCTGCTGGTAGCCAGACTGCAACAACTTAATGGTTTTATTTGCTTGAACTTCTAGCAAACCAAATATACAAATGAGATACAATGAAGCAGCAGCATCAAAGCAATATTAGCAATTCAACTCAATTATGTGACACACAATAGAAATTTTCTACTAAGGATGTGTCACATTTGAAAGAAAATTATTCAGATTATGAGTAGCTGTTACAAAAATACCTTTTCACCGGAAAACCCTCATGATTTTGCAATCACAACCCACTGCAAGATATTCAAAATATGCGACTTGTAGTTCCACCGCAAGCAATCAAGTCACCCTCTGATGGCTGAACCCAGCAACAGCCACCACCTGCTATGTCTCATCTAGAGTTTTTCTACTTCCATTAGTTTAAATAGTAGAGATCACTGTGTAGGATTGAAAGTCAGGAAGGTTAGATCACTACCAACTTATCTGTAGCCTAAACAAATAGGGAAATCTCCCTTTTAGGCAAAACTCCAGATCTAAGGACACTTTGGGTGGACTTTTTGAAAAATAAAAGGAAACATCTGAAGTTTTGTGAGGGTGCTAGGTATCTCAAAGAACTGACTGTAAAACTGTACACAGAGTCATTTTCTTTGTGTGTGTAGTTCTCATTTCTGCAGAACTCGTAGAAAAAAACTGCCCTGAAATATAACTGGAAGTGGTACATGGGTTGCTGGTAATAACATCAATGATTTTTCCCAGAACATTGGATTTCCTTTAATCTGATGATTTTGCTAGCAACACATTGATTTTCATGAAGTAAAATCTCAAAGGCCACAACTGTACTTTTATCTCATTACAGTTACTCTTATTAAGTTACAATGAGAAAATAATATTACATATTGAGTTTCTAAGTGATAAATGTGAGAAGCCAAACGCATTCATTAGTACTTTTTACTTGCCCGTGGATAAGTTACAGCATACATCATGCAGGTTAGGACCTACCCTTGCCTACTTCATTTCACTTCTTAACAACAAACTTCAGCTTGAAGTTGTTGGCTTGATAGAGCCCCAGAACAGAGGCTGTATGGAGATAATAACCATGAGACTCAATATAGAAAGTAGGCACGTAAGGTACATAAAAAACAGGAGGTGGAGAGAAGCGTCTCTCCCAAAGGAGAACAAGAACTCCATTCCTTCTCCTCTCTGGAAGAAATCCCTTGGACTACAAAGCTTCCTTGCTTTTAAGAAAGAGAAGCTGAGGCTTGTGGACTTGAGGATGAGAAACTTAAGGATCTGACTCTCTACCATCCCTCGTATTTCCTACAGTCCAAAATTCAAAATTATATTAATAGTCCCTAAAATGGGTTAGTTAACAGCATGCAACTTTCCCCACTTTGACTCATTACAAGATTTCCACAGCACATTACATGTTATCAAGAAACGTTATGGGCAAACGCTGTCACAAACAAAAGGAAAATACACAACAGTTGCATTTTACTGTTAGAAATTCAGTAACTGATGTGCTATGAATATTAAGATATTCAGAAAGTATAAAGGTGTTTTGGAAGAGATATCCTCCAAACTCAAAGCCATTCACAATCTGTTCCTATATAGTCTATTAGTGTTCTAAGTCATGAAAACAAATGTCTTTTAAACAACAAAGAAACAAGAAAAAAAAAACAACAACCCCCTACCCTGCATCACTGGAAAAAGGTACAATATTTTACAAAGGAGAAAGACAACAGTAATGCAGTTAGCAGTGAAATTGCAATTTTTATATTTCAGAAATAGGAAATCTAAGCTAGAAGAGTAAACAGAAATGATGACCCCTTTGTGCACCCCCAATATATTTAGAAAGGAAATATAGGAAGGCAGCCAATTAAGACAGTAAAGAGGATAAACCAAGATAATCCAAGATCTTATTTCACTTGGCAAGTAACAAATCCCAATAGGCAGGATCTTTTTACTGACAAAACTTCCTAACAAAAGCTACAGTGAGATAAAACTACAAATTGGGATTTTCAAGAAGAAACAGAGCAGATGTGTCAACTGAGTTGCCGTAGAAGATAGTATGCAAGATCCACAACCATAATTCACGAGCTCCAGGGATTAGCCCGGCACTCCCGCCGGTCTCACTGCAGAAAACCTCATCTTAGCCTTCCTACGGGCATCCCTCAAACCAGCAGCACTTACGCATCAACAAGAATAAAACATAGCTCTAGACACAGCTTTCAGATTTTTACACCCAAGCAAAAGATACCAATTCATAAACTCAGGTACTTAAAAAAAAAAAACCAACAAAAAACCAAAAAAACCAAACTCATATGAAGCACTGAGATTGGCCACATCATATTTTACCTAAGTATGTTTATTTTAAGGCTGGGCATTTCACCATGTGTACTTTGCCAGCCAAGTTCAACAAAAGCGGATGCTTTCGAACTCTATTTCGCCACAAATGACAGAGCCAAATGGTCATCTTACCTCAAGAGTTCCTTTGGCAGAGTAAGCTGCATACGAGTACAGGAGGTCTTGACTATGAAGCATTTTGGTCTCTCTGTTGCATTGTTGTCCACTAGGATAAAAGCATTCACCGCTGTTTTTCAGAGTTACTGTGTTTGAAGAAGAGCCTGGTAGGTCAAGCAAAACGGAGTAATTTACCAGCCGGACATCTTCAAGGCCTTGGGAACTCCACTGAACCAGAATTTTCATTGCAATGTCTACATCATCCTCTCTAGGGAACTGTAACAAATCTCTGGAAAAAAATACACAAGTAAACACAGGTTTAGTTTATTTCCCACCAAGACACTTGTACCTTAGTATGCATCAGTCCATAATTTTATTCATAATGTGTCATCAAAAATGCAAAAAAATTTTTGCAAATAACTTCTTACCAATTATGACACAAAAGCAACCGCTTTTGAGAAATACAAATAAGAAAAAAAAAATCAAAGGAAACATATCCAATTTAAACAAAGAATGAAGAATCCTACAGAAATTATCACAGTAATTGTTTCAAAAATTCATCTCTCTGGTGCTGATCAAGTTTCTGATATAGCATCAATTTAACCAACCATCAAATATGAAGAACACAATCTGAAGTAACATTTCTGGGACTTCAGGGAGGGCATAATGCTGAAAATTAGTTGTAATTATATGTTTGGCTTAAATTCATCAAGGAAAGCAAATTTACCAAACAGAATGGAACCGTTCCACCAAATATTGTGCTAGCTGTCAGAAAGTTTTCCTCAATTTCCTACCTGTGCTGAAGGACTACCTGAGCCAGCTTGGCAAGCATACAACAGGAGCCTGGAAATTATTTTGGCAGTATCTACTAGATGGGCCAACTGAGACTTCAGATGGGTTGGTCTGGGCTTGTATCGCTGGGCTTGTACCACTGTTTAACACCTGCTACCAGATGGCCATAGGATGAAAATGGTGATGGCACTGAACGATCGACCCTCCACCCCAGCAAATGCCAAATAATACGAGGTTTAGAAAGTATTCTAAAGATAACTTTTGAGGAGAAACATGCTGAAGGGACAACTAAAGGCTTTCCCTACTTATGCAGGCAAGCGCTTAATGTAAGCAAAGCAGGGCAGAAATAAAAAAGCACCATTATTCAAATAGAAAGCACTATCCAAATGCAGTACAAAAAGTTCATGGAATATTTGCTGATTTTTGTGAGGATTTTCTTTTGGGTTTGGATTTTTTTTGTTTGTTTTTTTTGTTTTTTTTTTTCTTTTTCATCTGTGAAGCTCTCAGGACTGAGAAACAAGACAAAGGATCACAGAGGTATTGATTTCGAAGCACAGAGATACTGACACTGCCTGAAACTCTTGTTCACAACGCTCTCTTCACAAAAAGGCCAATTATATTTAGATGCTTTAGGGTCCTTAATAGAACCTTAAAAAACACCCTGGCTGTCTTGCATACATCAAAAGCAACGGCTGAATAATGCATAGCCTTTTTAAAACCATTATTGCAAACGATAGGTATTCGAGAATCCCACCAAGTGCTTTACAGGCACCCCCATGCTATCCAGAACGCAGCTGCGACGCTGCAGGCGGGATGCCCCCGGCTGAAGGTACCGGCACTGCTGCCATCGGGGTCTGCACTAACGCCAGGGAGAACTCCGCCAAGGAAACCTTATGACAGAAAGCAAGTACAAAGGCTCCCTTTTCCACCCCAACGAAACTATGTTGTGGTTCAACAGACCTTTAAAAAAAGAACATTTATTGCCTAGATAACATCAAAACCTTAAAAAGGCAAAAAGTGAAGTTATAACACCCATTATAGCCTAGAAATGGCTCAAAAACCGGTACGCTACATTCAAATGTCTAATGCCCATCATCATACTATATGGATGAAATAATTATTCCAACATCCAAAGGATTTTAAAACTATACAAAAATTCTCTGTTTAAAGAAATACGTTGTATCCCAGGCTGCATTGCAACAGCAAGGTTATTCGCATACAAAGTTCAAAATCTTTACAAGAACACTGGACTTACGTTGAAGACTTGAGAGATCCTGTCAGGAGGAATAACTGTCTTGCAGATTTAATCTTTTTAAATTATCTAAAATAAGTCTTCAAGCAGTCTACACAAAAGAGATGAGTTAATCCAATCTGTAGTATATTACAAGTTTCCAATTTCATCTCCTGTGCCCGCTAATGTAATGACATAAACTTGGGCACTGCAGAAATACAGAAAGTTGTTTGATTAACACAATCATTAACAGAATATCTGCATTTCCCTCAGGTGATGGAAACATTAATAGAATAAATAATTGAAAAAACTTATCTTGGGCCAGTAAGGTTATGGCAACAAGAAATATTCAGTTTCAATAAAAGGAATTGAGCATTACAAGAAGAAGATACAATAAGCAAATCGCTCCCTTAGTAATAGAAGCAAAGTTACTTTCCACTTCATAATTAAATAAGCATGTCTTTGAAACTTTTGTGACAACATATCTGATTAAGTTAAAGAAATGAGCACACTCGCTATTTATTCCATAATGTCTTTATAGCATGTTAAAATCAAATTGCAAATTATGAGCACACGTTATATGACAATAAATCAGCACATATTAGACTACTGTGATAAATCTTACATCATCAGCAAGATATTTTTTTTTTCCTTTCAGATTTCTTACAATCACAGACTTGCACTTGTCTTTGATATAATTCCGCTGACTGCATGGATTTAAAGTCAGAGGTAATTTAACTCATTTTTATTACATACTAGTTGGATAACAAGTATAACATGTAAAAATAGTATTTCCTAAACCCGACCAAATTCAGAAAAGGGTAAAGTTTGGCAGTTCGTCCTAGAAAAATCCCGATGCTTCACGTGCACTTCATAGTCCTTATCTACAAATTGTCAATTAACTTGCTGCCTAAAACTTCCAGGGCACTCAGGTTCATAGTAGTAAGATTCAAGCAGTGGAAAGAAACAGGCCCTCGGGATGACTGTGTTTCTCACTTTTGCAGCCAGCTGCATACTCAGTAGGAATCAATAGCAATGCGATTGCCAATTTTGATTTATAATACTGCCTTTAATAATGTCTGCCAAATTTTTGATTCCCTTACATTACAAAGACACTTTATTCAGCTACTCGTTCAGGTTCAGTCAATGGGAATAACGACAAAGTTAACGGGTACATCTCAGTTGCTTTAAATCTGCATTATTTATTGAAGTGGAGCCACCACAGACTTAAGATTTGGTCTCAAGTTAGAATCAATGTTAATAAATACAACAATAACAGTCTGAATAATCCTGTGCCTTTATCAGATGCTCTCAAAGAGATTTCCACAAGTTACTTGCCTTTACTTTCTAATATAGATCAGATATTGAACTAACGTACATCTGAACAGGACAACCTTGTTTGATGAGCATTCTGCTCCATCTCAAATACACTTGGCTCCTGAACTGAAAAACAGATGAAATTGCACTTTAAACTCAGAAAGCATTCCCTACTACTTCACTTGAATAAGGTAAAGTTTTCCCACTTTGATACGATGACAAGATCAAGAAAATGTTTATGAAGACAGTTTCTTAGATTTCCTGTGTAAACGAGAAGTCTAAGTCGTATTTTACTGCCTGATCAGCTGAATGCCCTGGCCAGCGAAGAGCAGCAGACCGTAACTGTTGAAGATTCAAAGTTCTAAAGCTAGGAAAATAATTTGAAATAAGACAAAGATACATCTGTAATAAAGCCAGGCTTTCTGCAGCTTCTGTAGCTTTAAAAGACCAGTCTTTAACAGACGATTATAAAAGATAAATGAACACACGCGCACACACGCACAAAATACAGAAATTTCATTTTCAAATTGGTAACCGTAGGGAACATGGAGCTGCAGCAGCTTAATGGAAAGTCATCTGCTATAACAGCACTTTTTTTTGACACAGCTTGCTAAAGAAGAGAACAAGGTATTGCAAATAAGCCAGCTGCTCATTGCTGGTGATACACTGGGACACTGTGGAACACCACTCAAAAGACTGAAAAATTACAATAGGTGACTAACAATCAAAAGATGGAATAATTCAACTGTATGACACAATTCCTTGTCAGACAATCCTGTTGAACTGCTACAAACCCCTTTCAAACAAATCTAAATCTGCAGTAGGATTCTACAGATTTGATCTTAAAAATCTACAGGGACAAAATTTTCCCTCAAATATGAAGAACTTCAAGTGTGGGCGTTGGGGGCCTTTTTTCTTTAAATGTCTGTACTGCAATGAGAGAGGGAAATTGCCTACACTTCATGGCCTTTAAAAAACAAAAATCTGAATTCCAGTTCTGCAGTTACAAGTTTACCTCATTTCCTTATTCCCCAATTTTGACTGTAAATTTTTACTCTTTGTTTTCTTACAGTTCACTGAAATTGCTGATAAAGCAATTATTGGAATTATAGGTAAGAACTAAGAACAAATACAATTTTGGAATTTTTATGGGCTGATTTTTCAGCTGAGTAGTTGTTTTCAAATTTTGGGAGTCACAATGAATTCACCAAACAACATTTTCTGTAAAGTTACATCAGATCAAAGTGTTATCTTGCCTAATACACTGTTTCCAACAGTAGCTGGTAGCAGATAAATCAAAAAAGAATGCAAGAAACGCGTCATATGGGGTTATTATATTTATAGACTTCCATGCATATGCCTTTTTTCCTGCCCACAAACTTTGTCCAGGCTGAGTTTTAAAAATGTTTACATATGTTCAGGATTTCAGAACTCATTTCAGTCCATTAAGAGCTGAGATGTGGCAGTTTCAGCAGTGCCGGGTGAGTGCACAGCACTTGCACAGACCAACTGCTCAGCATATGCGCAAGTATTTTTTGCAGTTGCAGACAGAGTATTTATTTGTATCCATCACATATAGTTTGTACACACAGGAAACTAAATGTGTTCAGGAAATACCACCTGCCCAAGCCACATCTGCTTAAATTTTCATTACATGTTCCTGTTCGTTAGGGTGCTCAACTGGCTGGTCTCCAACCTGCCCGCTCGGATCTCCCATGGTCTGAATTCACTGTCACAAATCTGCTGATTCCAAAATACATAAAAATCCCCGAAGTCCAAGAGAGAATAAATATTTATCAGGAGGTTGGAATATTTAAGAGAAACATCCTCATGCTGCGAACAGTTGACTACAGGCAGTTTAGTGCAGGACAGGATCCAGAGGCACTTGAGGCTCTTCAGGTTACATTGCAAGGCCTCCAGCAACTGCTCCAGAGAGCAGATCTGTGACACGTCCTTTGTCACATCTGCCATCACTCTCTAATACATTCCGGATGTTCTGGGCTTATTTTTAGCCCTGATACTAATTAATTTTGTGGCAGTCATGGCTCACAAGAAGCCTGGTACTGTGTTCATTCTTGTCACTGGACGACCGTAGTAATGACCAAAACTAACAGGTAAGTCTATTCAGATACGCTTCCTAAATCATAAACAAACAAAATAACACTGGCCTACAGCATGAAAGCAATGGAAAGCTCTGGTTAAACATAACATTTGGACACTAGGTATGGGTCAGCCGCTATGTGACATGATGCTGCTGCTTCTGTTTGCCTGGGTTTGGCCAGCCATTCTCATCACCCGCAGCAGCCTCTCCGTTGGAGGTGGACCTCTCATGGGAGGCAGGGCTTTTTGCCAGCCCAACGCTGTCATCCAGTTCTGCCTGATCGAAAAATTTAGACATGGCTCATCAGAACACAGTGATGAACGCATGGTCTGTCCTAATGACGGGAAAGCTAAAGCCCCGTTCATTCTTGGGTAACAACATATCGCTTTTGCTATCAAAGGTAGCATTTACAGATCTGCACCTGCGTATCTCTACGAATGCTACATAGCGCCTACAATATAGATATTGTGCTATTAACATAAAGCATATAGGAGTATGATTTATGACAGCTTTTACTTTTCACAGACACAGAATAAATGTAATTCATGAAACCATAAAAAATACGTAACATCAGGTAACAGAACACTGGCTCTAGATGTGGTTGCACAGTTCTCTAGCAGAAAAATGATTTTGAACTTTTTTTTTTTTTTATTTTAAACATTATGTGCTCTATGGCTTTTGGGTATTTTCGATAAAAAGAGCCTCGAGTCATCTATTTAGAAAATTATACCATGAGCAGGCACAAAAGTACTTTTAAACAAAACTTCATAGCATTTTTGTACTATGTTTAGGCCCACCCGGGTATTAGACTTTCACAGGGGTACCTGACCATATGTACCCTCTCCTTTCATAGTATAATTGCATGCACAACAGCTTCAGGCCAAACCTCTCATTTTCCTGAGAAGTTCTTTGTCATGGGATTGAAGAACACCCTCAGATCTCAGCCCATGCTGGCTTCCAAGCTTAACTATTTTGTACTTTTTTTTTCTTTTTTTTTTTTTTTCCCCCCACTACAGGGCTACCAAGCATATTCCTACTACCCACCGCATCAGACAGTCAAACGCCTTTTATATTTTTTAAATAAAACTAATGGGGATAGTTCAAATCTCACATGCCAACACCAGGATAGAAGCCAAACTTGCATTCAAGGCAGATGGTGGAAGGCATTGAAAAATTACTGATTCTCTCACTCTGTGATTCCACAGTTTATTGGAAAACAAGCAACTCATTGTTCCTCTACACTAAACATTGCAAAGTCACAAATTGGCCATAGGTGAGCTTTCTAAAGCTTTCTAAGAGATTTGGATGTCAGTTATGCTGGCATCTAGCCAGCATCCAAATCTTCCAAATGCTTCAGAACATCAGAATGCTGATATGAGTTCCACCAAGGGTCTATGAAATGATTGCCTAGAAGAGGGTAAAAACAGGGCAAGCACACAGAAAATCCCTCAACTACTCTAGAAGAGTATTTTTAAGCTTAGAAGAGTTTTGAAAGAAATCTATAGCTCTGAATAGCTGCGACTTCTTAGAGAGTATTCACCTTACTTTTCAGCAATAACATGCCATTCTAAACTGAAAAAGGGCTCTTTAAGATCTATTTGTTTAGTAAACAACAATTCTTCCAGTTATGCAATCTTTTGTTGTGGAAACAAACACGCATGGTGCAACCCGACGCCTTGCCTATTCTAGAATCAGAAACAACATAATAGTACTTTAAAATAGTATTAATGTAACAGTATGCTCTACAGTTCAGCCAAAGTTCAAGAGCTCATCACGTTTTAATGGTCTATTAATGGAAAACTACTGATTACATCTTATTACTGATGGAGAAGGAAAATTGTTGAAAACTTACTGAATGATGTAAGTGCAGCAACTGAAGCAGTCATACCACTTACAAGTTAATCTAACGAGTTAAACTCTGTCACAACACAGAGTATGCGTCCAGATCCTCCAATAAATCATCAGCTAACATTTGTAGAAATCACCTCAATGAATCCAAGGCATCCACGTTTTGAAAGGTAAATATCTGTCAACAAGCAACCCACCTACAAATACATTACGTTCAAAAAAAGAAGTTCAGTACATGTTCACCATGTAGAAATTATGTGAGTCTATCTCTGTTCTAAATTCTTTTCCTCTGATTTTCAGTAATTCCTGATATAAGTCACAATTTCAGAAGGAACTGTCGGTAGAAATTGCATCCCAGCACAAGGAAGGTTCTTATTTCACTCTTCTGTGTATGGTCTTCTAAAGCAACATAGTGAATACTCTCAGTATTTCATGAATCAGCAGCATCTGCAAGTGCCAGTCATAAAAATCCCTCATCTAAGGTCCAAAAAATGTTGCATATGTACACTAGCATTTGAGTCCAGAAATTGCTGGGCAAAGAACTGAAGGGCTTAGTTAACTCAGATCCTTTGCAAGTCAGCCAAAAAGACTTCGAACATATGCAAAATATGTTATCTGGGTTGTAAATTTGATAGAAACTGTTTTGAATACATCAGACTTTCAAAAATAAAGACCTTCTTAAAACAATTTTTATTTGCAGTATGGAAAACGGATGGTAAAAGATCAACATTACCACAGAACTTTATGAATTAATTGGCTTATCAACAGAGCACAAAAGTACAGTAAAATGCATTGGCCAAAGCGAAGGTTGTTTAAACATGTTTAATTTGCAATAGACTATAAGCATGTGTAATCAGCTCAAGTTCTGCTGTCATGCAATAACTTGTTAAATTACTGCTTTTTGATCACTTACAATCATGCAGGCAAAATCTGAAAGGCAGTTGACTTTGATATTAAACCAGATGCCCAAGAAATGAAAACCACAAAACTGTGGAAGTTTTTGAAAATGTTTAGGATAAGCAAATAACTCAAGGGCAGACAGGTAGGTAATGACAGAGCTAGGAACAGAAACCAGATTGCCTGATTCACACTCGTGGGTTTCAGTTATCAAAGCACCTTACACTTTATTTAAAATCATCCTTAATCTTTTTTTTTTTTAAAGCACTCGCTTTTCTGTGACATACACCTTGCTTAATTATCCAGTGTAGAGACAGGTGAGAATGTAATTTAGCATTTCTCCCCCGTCATTCTGGAAACACATAAAAAAAACCCAATGGTAATCACTATTCATTTTCAGCATAGTTAATGAACCACAGAAACCTTCATATGGAGAACGACAGCTCCAGACTCTCAACTGGGCTATTTTTCAAAATCCCAAAGACTGTTAATTCCAGATGGAGAAGAAAGAAGAGATACCTTTTACATTGTATACTTCAGCGCAAAAAGACGACATTGCCAGGACTCATCGTTCTTTTGGTTACAAGAGGGTTTAGGTAAAAGGCTCTTCTTTTAGGAAAGCAAGCAAATCTTGCTGCTTCTTAACACTGAGCGCTCAAGTCTTTAAATACTTACAACAAACAGGACTGATCTACTCCTTCATACATTTCTTGTTTTTAATAAACTGTTTTCAGCAGACGAACTGTCTGTAAAAAAAGTTCTTTCAAAATGTATACAGAATGGAGATATCTACAGAAGAACCGTGGGGTTTGGTTTTTTTTTTTTCATTAAACAATCTCTTGTTTGCAAGAGGATCTCTCAAAATGATGCCATTTTCTTTCAAAATCCCTAAGACCACCACAACTATTTTTCTTGTTAACTTCCACGGTTGCCAAGTTTCAGTCACAAGAGGCAGGTTTTCCTCTATGGTATACAGAATTGTGCGTATGTGTGTAACATCACAATCTAGATCTTTGCACAATTCCATCGAAAGTATTTTAAATAACCTTGTAATATGCCTGAAGATACAATAGTGCTCTGTGTCACTTAACCTGAACTTTTATTTTGGATATACAAGGATATCTTAGCCTCTGTTTTAAATACAGCACAGGGAATGTAATTTTCTTCAAAGTTTATAGGTCTAATCGTTTACAAAGGGATTTACTACTATTTTCTCCTAATGCAAGAAAAGAACCAGGTCCCAAGCTCCAAACAACTGTGCCCTGCATTTTCCAACAGGTTACAATGCCGAGGGCAATGCATGCTGCAGCTGAAGGAGGACAGTAAAAAGACAATCCCCCACCTTGAAAGTGTTTGCATATAACCCTGCATTCAGACAGAGCACTGACCCAGCAAAACTGCACAATGATATAATCTTCTTTTCTTCCCAGACCACAGGGAATATGTCAGTGTCTCAATAAAATGTGACCAGCTGCATAATCAAGTCCAAGTGGTACCTTTTACTGTCGGAGACAATTACATTTACTTACAGCAAGAGACCATTTCTGTATGTATGTGAATAGATAGCAGTGGATGTTTCACTAACACTTTTCTATACAGAAAATCTACCGATCAAAAAAAACCACCTTGAAACCTTGCTTTTTATATAGAAAAATCCGCTGATTAAAAAAAAAAACCAACCCAACCTCAATACTGCCCAACTGGCAGTATTTTATTCCTTTCGATTGCCAATCATTAGGTTACACTACAAACCAAAAAGCAATTAGATTGAACGCCGGGTGTTATTCTGATGGCACTGGACATCTTTATTTGGACTGTACGATTTAACTTTTGACTAATATCCCAGTTCCCAAAGGACAATGAGGGATTTAGAGGGCACGCTAACCCAAAATCCTAGAAAAACTTCACAATGCTTAGAAAAGCTACCTGTTATTTGAAAATTTAGGATTATTTGGAATTAGATAAATCCCCAAATAAATGTTTGATTTTTAAAATTTAAAAGAAGGTAAAACCTTCATTTTACCCTCACGAATCTCAAGAAGTTAACCCTATATACAGGAAAGCCTAAGATAGCCACAAGATGATGCCACGCAGTCTTTCTGCTACTAGTCTCCTTTCCTTACCAGTATATGTTAACTTACCAGTGCAATCCCAATGGAACTGGAGATATTTCTAGCTGATACGTCAGCTCGGATGTTTTGCGAAAATATTTGAAAGTGCAGTCAGGTGTATTAGTTAAAATGAAAACTGCGGATTAAAAGAAAAATGGGAGAAAGGATACAACACCATTTCTACGTACTTATGCAAGGAAAATGTTATCATGAACGTCATAGCACATGGCTTAGTTCAGATAACCTCCATCTCACTGGCTGAACTGCATTTCAGCTGAATTTGTTTTTATCTGAAAATACTGACATCTTTGAACTGACCCTTCAGTTCTAATATACAACTGAGGAAATCAACACTGATAACAAAAACAACGTCCTGAAGTTATTTATGCTGTGCCGCAAATCAAATTGCTTGTGGACATACAAAAAGCTCTCTTCAAAGGAGCAAGCATACAACCGTATAAAGAGAGGCTTGGGAGGAGACCACAGGAGATCATTCGGTTCAAGGCAGGCTCAGCTCACCCGACTGCCACTCCAGGCAGATGTTTTCCTGCCCTGTTCCAAATATAGAAACTCCTCGTCTGTCCTAAATAATCACCCTACGTACTGCTGCATTTGAGCACACTTAATTTTCTCCTTCCCACCACTGATGTTGAGAACAGACCGATCTTTTTCTCTTTGCAACAGTTTTTTTACATGCTTGAGGACTGCTCTTATGGCCTTCCCTCATCTGATCTTGTCTTAAGCCAAATGCCAGTCTTTTCATCTGTTTCCTCAGAGCTCCTGCTCCTGAAAGCTGATTGCCCTCCCCGATCTCTTCTGACCCTCTTCCAGTATGTCCCCACCCCTCCTGAAACTGAGTTCCAACAAGTGGACACTGTGAATATGCCACTTGCACTGGAAATGAATGATCAGTATCCAATTATTGCTTGCCTCCAAAGTCAATTATTACTCCTCTGCTGTCCTTTATTCCGATTTCACCTCCATACCTCTCCAGTAAGTTCACCAAGTCCTTTAGCTCTGTTGACCTCAGAAGCCTCCTCATTTCATCACTCATTTGCTGCAAGAAAGAATGGTCCTGAACACATCTTTACGTACTGTATAAAACAGGTCAGATTTTCAAAGTGCTGAGAATCCACTCTTAAGAATGGATTCCCCCTGCCCCCTCCCCCCCAAAAAACCCCCAGAGCTCTCACATAAAAAACTAAGCTTAAGTGCAAGACTTCCAGAGTTGTTGTGCAGCCTGCCTCATGCCAGACTTCATCGCACACCGGTGTGTGCAAGACAGCAACCTGGCCTGGCCAGAGCTGGGTCTTCGCATTGAAGCGAGTCCTCCCAAAAGATAAAGTGGGCTCTGACTCAAAGAGTAAATTTTACAAGGGTTATAACTACGATGATAAACTTTTTAAAGCAGGCAGAATTCAAAGGATTTGCTTGCTCAGTTCTAAGCCTCTGCCAGTCTCAAGTCTGGAGCTGCTTTGAGATTTGGCTTCCAAAGTCATCACTCTGTTTGCAGTGAGAAGTTTGCTCTTAGTCCAGCAAATTTGCAGTCAGTCTTTCTCTGTTGCAACCATCTGCACAGTCCACTTCAGGTCCAAACAAAAAAGTCCTTTCTGTCACTTCTAAGGTTGATCTACCCGCTTCACCTCCTCTCAGCAGGCTCTGTGCCACAAGATCCAAACCAGTTGCTCTATAAAGCCCACACATCTCCAGTAAAGTGCATCCTCAAGGTGCACGTTGCGACAGAGGGCAAAACATAGGTGTCACAGCGCAGAGTCTTCTAAAAAAGTCACAGGAAAGGGACCTTACCCACTCTGCTCCACCTCCTTTTACACTTTTGGGTATACAACATTCTCTCCTTTCACCTTGCAAGCCCAAAAGTGGAGCTTGCTCCCCCCAAAGCAATCTATTTACCCATATTTTCTTGCCTGTTCTAGACTTCTCTCGGACTTCTGGCCCTTCTTTATCCGAAAATAAAATAAACCACACAGAGCGTCCCGGGAACAGTGGGTGGTGGCTTCATGGAGTAATACTTAAAAGGTCTAATTCATTTTCAGCCTGTCTCACGACCTAACTAAAATTTCAAAGCCCATTTTTAAGCGAATAAAGCACAAATAAAAGACAAAAACAACAGCAATATGCAGATGTTCAGGAATTGGAATCAAGGCTGAAAAATGCCCCCTAGTATTCAACTTACTTTAATGTGCAATCACCTGAATTGCTTACTGCAAGTACAAATGGGCTATTGTAGTACAGCGATGTTTCAAACCGAAGGCCAGAGGGGGGTGGCTGTTGCTAGGCAGTAAAGAGGAAAGTGCTCTATTCCAAAGCTGCAGTATCAATTAAATCTTTAGGAAAAAAAAAATAAAAAGCAGAATCATTACATATCAATAGTAAATTTTAGTGCATTTTCTTGTCTCTCTTCCTGCAAAGATATTATGAGTCTGAGTCTGTTCTTAATGTGGTGTTAAGGAAGCTACAGACAGACACGAGGACACAAAACAGGATTCAGAAATTCAGCAGCGGAGACGCTTTTCACTGGGTATGCACGTACAGATCACGGTCACGTTATCTACACTGCAGAAAATAAAAATATTGGCATGGTCATCCTGCACTGCTTCTTCCATCTATTATGAAGACAAAGTCATCTATTAAACTATCTACTAGCTGGAGGAATTCTGGGAGGCAGATGGTCCATTTGTTACTAACATGACGTGAATACTTGTATTCTTGGTAAGCTACCTACGTGGATTATGCAGACACAACATTTCATCAAGTTCCTTAAAAATCTATGACATTAACGCATATGACACATTCGCTGACACGTAAAAAGGGTAAATATCAAAATGGAAAAACTAATAAGGGGTTGGAAGTCTAAATATATTTAATCGAGCTGAACCATACGCAGCAGCTTCAGATTTTTTTAATCAGGGGAGAAAGAAAAAGTAAAACCACAGCTTTAGCAGTGTAGCTACAGTCAAAAACGTATAAACAGACAAAAAAGTAAAAATTGACAATTGTAACTATACCTGAAGCAATAGCCACTAAAACACAGGTATCTGTAAAGTCTGTTTTTTGGGGAAACTAAAGATAAATTGAATTGAATTTTACTGGAATTCTTCAGAAAACAAATCTACCTTACTTAGTAAATATGGGAACACAGTAACAGTTTCACTGCAGTCTAACGTGGATTGCGCCCATTCAACTTCTTCCTCCACCCACACCCAAATGGTTCAGATTAACAGCCCGTATTGCTGCGTACTCACTGATGCTTTCACTGCGGACAGAATTCTGCCAAAAAGAGAAGAACACGACAGTGAAAGACTCAACAATTCATGTGCATTTATTCCTCAGAGCCACACATCTTAATAGCAAGTTACAGATTTTGCATGCATCTATTTTAATAAAATGATTTAAATTATACAAGTGCAAATCCATACGTAGACATGATTTTAAAGTAGTTCTGTTTAATGAGAAATCCTTGGAGGCTTTTACTTCTCTCCACCTTCTGCTGGCTGAAAGCATGCCCGCAAGCAGTTTCCGTAACTCCGCTGCCACAAAGCAGTAACACATCACCTCAGCGCAAACTGCAAGCTCTCCCCCAACCCCAATTAAAACTATATCCAAGTAAGCTCCTTTCAAACCAACATATATACACCTAAATTTAGATCAACTCCTTCAATTTCTTCCAGGGCAGAGACAGGGCAACTAGGATAGCATTTATTGACTTCTGAATTTTGGTTAGATGCTTAATCAAGTTACTTTTAATTAAAACTTCCCTTTAAGTACAAGCGACAATTACTATGAGACCTGAGCAATTCAGGACATGTTAGGAAGGCAAAAGGAGTAGGGAAACTACATTACTGTGAGCCTTGCTGCTGAAGAAAATAATGATCCGGAAATGCATGCAATATTGAGTGAAACAAATTGTGGATTTTATTCAATCTGATCGCCAATTAAAAGAAATATCACATGTGGTTAAGCTTAGAAATTCACTTTATCCAAAATCATTGTAACAGAACACAAGGGAAGATGCTAAGCATATTTTCAGTGAAGTTAATAGTTTTGTCAACAAAATACACTATTAGCTGTGATATTTATGTAAGCAATATCTTCCAAAGTGCCTACAGGATTTAGGAAAGCAAAAAGACTTAAGCTTCTATTTTGAATTGCATGTGGGAGCATCTTTTCTATATACTGTTTTAAATAGCAAATTTCCTTAGCTAATGGCAGTAACGCTATGTAAATGCAGAGTCTTGGTATACATACAGCGAGAGCAAAAAGGCTACAGTCACCCAAATACGTGCCAGTCAGTGTGAATTAAGATAAAGTCCTTAAAACCAGTTATTTTAAAGAGAAAACTCTTTGCTTTATCTTTCTCGGTGAACTCCATACTGTCAAAACCATCAAGTCCTGCCTATACCTCCTCTTCTTTCTGAGGTTTTGCGATTTGCTTTGATTTGGAGTTGTGTGTTGGGGGGGTATCACCTCATGTCACATACTTTTTTTACCATTCTTTGTCAGAGTTTTTCTACCACCTCTCCTCACTATCCTCCTCTTCCCACTATGAACTGTCCTTTGGTAACCTCAGTCTTTGATGGCTTCACATCTGCTCCGTACCACATTTCACCCCAAAACGTCCCTTGTCAACTCCAGCCCACTATTCCACTGTAACATATTGCTCTGTATACTAAGCTGATAGGATCAAAAAACAAATAACATAACGTATTTGAGCCTTGGGACTGAAAAATGACTGGTGAAGCAAACAGACCTTGAGTGGAGAAAGAAAGAATTCAACTTGACAGGGGAGCTGGACCACATACGCCTTCCCCAGCCCTTTGTCCTGCACATCATGACAGAAAGAGGAAATACTCCAGAAGTATAGGCTTATAAAAATAATCTACTTGGCAATATCCAGATGGTGAGTGGGGAGAGGAATAGCCTAGCTTGTTGGAAGTGTTTTGCCACCTTCAACTCAGGTTTTAAAATTTTAGTTAAAAGTGATGTCACCTGAGGTGACAGTTCGCTCTCCAGGCTCACAAAAGGCACAAATTCTTATAAAAATGGGTGAAATATTTTTCCAACTTGATAATTAGGTTCTAAATTTTATTTGACAATATTACTCATACACTTCATGACTAATACACCATCCCTCTTTTGGAGGAACAAAAAAAGCAGCTTATTTGAGAGGTTTGGTTTTTTGGTTGGGTTTTTTTGGGGGGGGGGGATCATTATGAGAAGATTTTGTACAACTCCGATATCCAGAGGCAGATGTGAACATTTACAGAGTTGAGAAATGGGAAATGAGAATAATCTTGCTCTGCATTATCTTATCTTTGGCCAATATATGAGGATATGCAGTTTAATGATACATTTATATGAAGACAACAATAGCTTTATAGTTTACTGTATAGTACGTTGCTAGGATGCATTTCTCGAATCTTCAACAAAATTACCCTCTCTAGGTATATATTTAGTATATCTATCAGCAATTGGAAAACACAGATTAATCGAATTGCCTCCAGCCAAGACTTCATTTTTTTTTAATGGATGGTTAACATTAGAATCCCAGATCCATATTTAGACATATAAAAACCTGAATTAAAAATGATGAGCACTGAAAATTAGGTCACATATGTAGGAGTTTTATTAAAGCGCTAAGTAGCTGGTTTAGAAGCCTATTTCCTCCTCGGTTATAAAATCTTCCTGTGGAAGACTGGCAAGTCAGCAACATCGTGTGTTTCTGAGGACAAGATGTGTCATACCTTTCAGTACCCCAACGGTTTATCCTCTTCCACTCGCTCAGGCCTCAGCCCTAAGTCTCAAGAGACATACCAAATGCTCTGCCTTCAAATACGCTGCTACCTTATCAGTACTAGAAATTCACCCAATAACCTCATGCATCTCCAGCTGCAGCTGTTTCCACTAAAGGGATTATTGTCCCAAGCCCTCCCCTACCCCTTTGCCCTCCACCTGAAAATTACTGTTTGTTCAGCTCTGTTGATGGAACAAGGAACCTGCCTCAATCAAAATAGGCTGGGTTTATCTACACATTTTAAACACTATATATTTGTTAATCCAGCTCATCAACTAGCTAGCAAAGTATTTTTCTGTAGCAAATCCTCTCTATAAGATTAATTAAAATCTTTTAACAAGCCACCGTCCCACACAAGCCCACTTCCAGCATTTCTCTAGCACCCACAGTAGGCACCAGCTATTCTGTTTCCTGAAATGAAATCACCACATCAAAATCTTCTAGCTGAATGGGCCTGACCTTTTAAAAGGTGTGCTATTAATAAGATAAAATAAACTGCAGGACTCCAGCAACCAGGTAAAAAACTCAGTAAGTAGCCAGGAGATGACATGAAATGAGACCAAGTGGTCTCTACTTAATGAAGTAGACTATCTCCTACAACTAAAGCAGTTTTCAATAACCAACATAAGCTTTTACAATACAAAGATACATCTGTGTTGGTGAATGAATAGAAAAAAGCACAGTTAAAAGACATTCGAAGGCACATTGTTTCTATCCGTTCATATTACCAGAACAATGATGCATGAAAAAAACGATTGTTAATATACAGGTTTCCACATGCTGCTAAATTAAGAATAAACCCCAAACCAGATGAACTGTCAGAGAAAAATACCTACTTTTCTTCCTATAAAAGTGCAGGTCTCTTACACAAACACGTCATTTGAAAGCAAATTTTAACAATTGCATTTTCTTTGTTCAAACGTCAGATAGATATATAGAATATATATAAAACTATAGGCACAACTGGTAAGCCATGCACACATGTGTGCCAGATTGAATGTGTGCATGCATGTGCACGCAGCATGAATTGCTGTGACTGGAAGAAGCCTGACAACTGCTTAATCTGCAGCTGTTATTTTCTAATTTAAGGTTGATTGCAGAAACACCAGAAGATTTCGATGCAACTCCAGATGACAGCAAGCAAACAAGATGTTTGGAACACAACCTGCTTTCTCTACCCTCGGACACTTCTAGCTACAGTTCAACTTGTCTCCTGCCAGATGAAGCATGAATCCCAGGAGACACAGTTACAATGGGCTGCTCCTTCCATCGGGCAGTGTCATTCACCAAAGCCTGGGAGAAAGCCCCACAACAGCTTTCAGCTGTTGTTAGTTCCCATTTCCAAAAGGGAAAAACACACATTAGGCTGTCCTGCTGGGTAAACATATTCACCTGTTTCTCTGGCTCTCTTTGTAAAATGCCCCTTTAACTCTGCAGGGTCACAGCTGCCAAAAACGTAAGATTGAAAGGGAGAAAAATAGACATTTTGTTACGAACTAAAAGTTTAAGTAAACAAAAGCAACACCTGTTTTTCCCATTTGCAAAGATTAGCCTTCCTCGAGTATTTGGATTTTAAAATGCTGAAGACCTGTATTTTCCAAGACACAGAGAAACTACCAAGCCTACTGGTGGTAGTTTATGACTCCTTAGTATCTTCTGGAAATAAGACGATTACAGGAGCATTTTCAGAGCTACAAAAAAAAATTCCACTATCCAACTAAGTAAAAAATTTAATGTAAGCTTCTAGAGATAAAAAAATTACAGGACCACCTCACATACACTGAACTCTGTCCATTTGGGTTAATTACGGAGCACAGCTGCGCCCTTGTATTCAAGCCCAGAAAGTTATGGTACCACACAAAGGGTAAAGTTTAAATTAATCAAAGCCTTTCTACGTACTATTTTCATATTCATCAGTTACACAATGTGACACTCATTAAAAAATCCTATCAAATGTCGGCACATACAGAAAGCATTATTTGCAGTATGCTTCAAAAACCTTCTAATGCCAAAACCAACTGTAATTCTCTCTTGCACTACTCCTAGGAAGCGCTCATTTCAGACACCTGTTTCTATCAGAAAATACATTTGTAAACCATTATTGTAGAAAATTCTTTTGAGCAACCAAACCAATATTTTGCCCACCCTCCAAAAACAGGTGGACCGATGATGTACAAAGTATTTTCTTCTAATAGCCTCCCTCAGTAGCTAAGTACTGAATTTTTATACATCTTCCCTGTATAACTGAAAACATAAAAATGACACACCCGGAACCGAAGAAGTCACTTACATAAAAAGCTTTAAAAAGCCTGAAATAGATGGATGAACATAATCTGATAACCCACCTCTAAGCAAGTATTTCCAATTATTACAGCTCCGATTATCAAATAATTCCTGCTAAGCATAGCATTAGAAACATTATTAAAATTAATAGTTGCAGTTGTCAGCTGATGAATGCATAATAAATATGGCATCATACATATGATCAGAAGGAGACAATATTTAATGAGTTATTTTTGAGAGTGGGAGACTGCCAGTAACACATGAATTTTAACATTGTCATTTTTTCAATCTCCTAACACAGGCACACTCAGGAAGAAGTACTAACTGAAAAATTCAGAGGGTTTTGGGATTCTTGACTGTATCAATGCTATTATTACTCACAATACCCAGAAAATGTTTGGCACATCCCCAGAAAAGGTCCAGTCAGTGCTTCAAACCTATAAAATACAGCTTAAAGCGATTTTATAAACACAAGCTGGAGCACAGGAGCAAAAGCGCAAGACACAACGAGCTGCCAAGATACCATTGTCTATTAAACAACTCTCATTTTAGGCACATCAGTGTAATGTGGCAAACTATTGGCAAGATTTTCACAGAATAAAATTGCCGCTACTAAGACAAGCAAATAGTACTTGAAATGTCACGCATGGTTCACAGTGGAGCCTTTCCGCCCAGCCTTATTCTCCAATTCCTACAGAAATGCCTACAGCAACAAATAAAAAGTTTCTAGCCATGCAAATATGTTTTGCATTTTATCTCACGTCTTGGCTCCTGGAATATTGTGATGTCAGATTTTCAGCTTTTATTAAAAAATATTTTAGTTTTCAGGATTACAAAGGAGAATGTGACAGAAATGACCCAAGGAACACTCAGCAGTCAGATACCAAATAAAAAAAAAAGTATTCCTATTTAATAGAATTACTTTCATTGCTTGAGCAAGTAACAACAGATAGAAGGTGAAACATATTGCCACGTGGCGTTGGCAATTCTGCATCATGCGATATTAAAAAAAAATGAAGGTAGTGAGACAGTCACACAGAGGAACGGCGGTCTCACGCTTCTTTGATCTGATGCTTAGCAAGCTGCCGTGGCATGACCCAACCTTCCCTGCCCTGCCAATGCAGGGCAGGTTTGGGGCCACCACTGCAGGGCCCGGGCAGAAATGTCACTCGCTGCCGGCCAGCTCTGCTGCCTTTCGGGTCCCTTTTCTTGCGGAAGCCTGGTGGCAGCTCAGAGGATTCGGCAAGCACAGACCCACTAGAAGATATTCAATACACGTGGGGTTTGGGACTCCGCCAGGAATGGCTGCGCTCCTCTAGTCTAGGCACGCAATCACAGTTAAAGTAAATAAAAGCAGTATATGGAATAGAAATGCCCTCCACCTCACGCTCGCTGGATAGCTGCTGCATGCTACACCATAAGATCTATGTTTCTGTAAAGAGGTGGAGAAAACCAGAGAGGTCTGGAGTATTGTGAACACTGAGCCAAACCCCGCTTCGATTTACACTGATAAGAGGAAAAGGACATAATAAGATATGTATAAGCCCTGCTCATTTCCTATAATATAAAGAAAATTATTCTAAACAACAAGAAGGCTATTCTAGAAGAACCCCAGGCTAACAATTTAATTTCTGACTGCAGAGATATTACCTTGTTAAATCAACAGTCAGTGAAAGGCTTTTACTTTTTCCTGTAAATGTGTTCCTAATCCTCTCCTTTTCCACTGTAATCCTGCCACCAGATGGAGGGCATATCGTTTGGCACTCGCAGGGGAAAGAACAAGCAAAGCCACAACCCCACGTACGGATTTCAACTTGTTCCAAACAAATAAATATAGTTTAAAGTTACTGTCTGCACTTAAACTGAAGGGAGTATTCGGCATAGCAGCGTAAGGAAACAGCAAGCAGTCCCTTACGCGCCATTACTGGTGAAAAAGACATACAGTAATGGTTTTAAGAGGAATAAAGTCATTCATTTGAAACCATGCCGAGAATATAGCAGTAATTTATGTAGTTACCTGTTACATTCTTTAGACTATAAGATGATATCCAGCCAACGCCATTTAAAAGAATAAATCTTGTATTTCCTTCTTGAAACAGTGAGCGACTGAAGGAGAGTATAGTTTTGTTGTAAGCACTGTATACACTGCGAATAAATTTACTATAGAAAAAAGGGAAAACAATTCAACTCTTCAACCATCTGCTATAGTGTCACCCTGCTAATTTAAGACACAGTCGAGCAATTTTGATGAATGCAGAAATTTTATCAACTTCAGTGAGAACTCTGAAAACTCAGCTGAACATAGGAGTGAGAAAACTCCTATTTACGTGTGGAAACCTCCCCTCTATTCCTTATTCACCCAGTCCTCTGGCACTGAATACGGATGTTTTCTTCTCCTGTTGCTTCTGACAGATTAAGCAATTCCAGAGTTGTCCATAATTAATTTTGGCATGAAAGTAACTACCCTTGCACAATCTGGAAGACAAATGAAATGTCAGACAAAGGCACCCCAGAGTAATTTGTTTCTTGCCTTATCTACAAGAAACAGGTCTAATTTTTAACAGGTGTGATAGGACGGCACAAGACAGTGCCTCACCACTAGACACTTAATAAGTGTAAACATAAAAGAAATACTTTAAGTACTAAGTAAAGGGTAGGGAGAAAAATAAAAATGGATTAGTAAACCAAAACAACCTGACCCACCCTCCCAAATCCCAGAGACTCCTTAGGTGAGCATCACATATCCGAACCACTCAGTAGGTTTAAGATCTGCAAGGACGCAGCCAAGGAAATCCTCGTGATAAGGGAGCAGGAGATGAACAGCCACCCGGGACCTGCGAGGCATCCTCACGCACTCCATAAATTCAACTAGGTACCTGGAATGCAGGTGTCACATATAGCACTGTCCCATATGGCTCCGCCTCGGAGCTCAAACTATCAAACTAGCTCCAGAGCTGGTGGAACAATCCGAAGCAACTCAGGATCAGACGAATATAGGACGAAGACGATTGTTTTGTTCCTCTAACCATCACGACACAATAACGCCCGCTAAGGATACAACCAGCCCGGGTACCTCTTGCTTTTGAAAAGGTAACAGAGCCTCGACAGAGATCCCACAGTCAAGGTTAAGCAGCAGGGATGTCCAGCAGAGACACAGCGCGATGTGCAACGGGGGTGACCAAAAGGCCCGGCCCTTGTCTCCCTTCCCCGGACAGCAAGGTGGCAGGAGAACAAAAAGCCACCAACAGTGACAAAGCCACACAGGCGCAGGCTGGGCTCCCGGGATGTCACCAGAGGATTACCAGACATACACTTTGCTGTGATAGGTGGGATGTTGTTCATTAACACTAAAAGTACAAAGCTGTCAACCCCAAGCCCGTCTTTCTTGTTTACTTCACCTCTCCCCTATCATCTTAAATCCTGCTGTTCTCTCGCTTTTCTCAACTCAAGATTACTTTTGGTCATCTTATCAGTCTCCTCCAGACTGATAGTTTCAAAAGCAGATATATCCTCGATGCATGTGTCTGACAGGTTTGGCCTCACTTTTTATGACACCTGCGCTGACAGCACGTCACAACCACAGATACATACAACTGCATCTGAAGGCCCCTGTGGACTCTGTAACCACAAAAAGTTTTCTTACTTTTATACGAAGATTTCCATCATGACCTTTCCAAGTGATACTAGTTATCAATCTAGCAAATCTTAATAGGGTCAGAAAACGCTAGTGAATCAGTCCAGATCCAAGAGGTGGGCAAAAGTCTTCATTTCAGTGAATAACCGAAATGGCAATATCAACTGAGTATTATTGAAAAGACACGTTACCCTTTTTCATCTCCAAAATGCAAATTTTGAAAATTTCCATCAGTTTTTCCCTGAGCTGAAAAATAAGGGCAAACTATTGTTTTCCCTCATCCTCAAAATCAGTTGGAAATCAAGGTCGATCACATCAAAGCTCTTACACATACAGCCCTTATTCTTGGACTCAGTGAAATGAGCGTCTTCTATCTGACACTATGGCAAAGTCCAGACTCTTAACTTCAAATCCCAGGAGATGGAAGGGGAACTGAACAATCAACACTTGTTCTGACTTTAACTGCTATGAGTTCCAATTCTCCTCCATCCAAATTCTGCCCCTACTTCAAATATAACAAGCACTCATTTAAATTCAGTATCACCTGAACACAAATGGCCTCAGGAAGAAAAAAAACCAAAACCAAACCCAACATTTAATTCACAAAGTCTACGAAAAATGTTAACAATTACTCCAGAGTATCCAAAGAGATATCTAAGAATTTAAGATATCAGTATGTCACCAAAAATGTATAAAAAGCATAGCCGTCTTAATTCAGTGCAAACTGACTTTCATTGCCCAGGAAGTTCACAAAACCATCCACCAGATGCAAGTCAATCAAGAAGTAGGAGAGGGGAAAAAAAAAAAAAATCTACCAAAAACCTCCTGGAGACTAAAATTTCGTCCAGAGAAAAGCAAGACATGTTACCTGGAATAAACAATTTCAGAGAATTTTGATAGAGGCTGTAATTTTCTAGGGCTGCCAATCTGATACGTTCAATATCACTGATTAGATATTGAAAAACAAAATGAAAATAAGCATACTACAAACAAATAATTTATTAAAACTAATACCAGAAGAAAATAATAAACTTATATACATACACAAAGACATTATGATTAAAATTGGAAGGGGGGATGCAACAACCTACCTAGGTTTTATCAATACCATGTTAAGTTCAAATTTCCATATATGCAATGACAGTGTATCAACTGATTATTATTCTGTGTTTTACTGATAATTTTCCAAGGTATTCACCTGAACGCAGCTGATTCATTAAACTAAGTGGGGTTTTTGGTTTGGTTTTTTTAATCAATAATGTCAATACTACTAAAGGCAGGAAAAGGAGAGAAAAGATTTCTGCATTTCAGATTTACTGATTACCAAAGGCAGTTTAGCAATTACATTATCAGCTACAAAATAAAATAAAATCCCTCTGAAATCCATAAAAACCTAATGTATATCAATAAAAGTAAACAGTTTACAAGAAAATTTCAAAATAACGTATAAAGGTTGCTTCTGTCAGTCTCTTGGAATTTGCGTGTGCAAGCAAATATGTGAAAAATGACGTTCGCCCTAAATATGGATGCTGTTATACACTGAACATTCTCTATTTTTCAATAAAAAGTTTTGCACCTTTACGCACCACGTGCCATCATACACATTTTGATAACGCAATCCAGTTTTGGACAGAATGAATAGGACTTCTACCGCTGACCTCCCTAACTCGGAAGCAGGCAACTCTTCCCAGTGTTCCACTGCATGAGCAGAATATGTAATAAATAACCTCTCATCTTCTTTTTAAGTAATCTGTTTGAATTTAAGCTGTAGCCATATTTAAAAAGTATATGAAGACATATTTGTCGTCTTTTTAAAATCGGCAGTAATAAACTAATCACCACAAATTTAAAAGGGAACAGCTACTTATTAAAGGAATAGCATGGTACAAGTCAGTGATAAAGTTTGTTTTATTAAATAATGTTCTTCATTAAATTATGATTCTACATGATCTGCAATTCAAGCTTCATTTGCAAAAGTAGAGGAAAAGGGCTACACTAGCATCATTAATAAAGCCTGAAATAACTAAGCTCTGGAAATAAATACTTGCAAGAGCTATCTGGATTAGATCTTTAAAGAAACCTGCCACTAGCATTAGGGTACGCCAGGAGGAACTCGCTGCTTCACCTGCTGCCGCTGCTGGAAGTGGGAGTCTCTGCAGGCACCCAACACTAACACCCCTGCCCAGGAATGCAAAAGCTTATATGCACGTTTTCCTCGAGCAATCAGTATTGTTATTGGCTACGTATTTCACCTTCTTCCCAGGTTAAGTATGTCTTGATTTTAGAGTGACATTAAAATCATTTCTAACTGTCATTGCAGACACATCTCAAATCTTACTGCTTCCAACAACACCCAGACTGCACGTAAGTTTGGCTTTGTCTCTGGAAAAATTCAACAAAAATAAAAAGTCTTGGTCATTTAAAAAAATATACTGGATTATACAAGTGGCAAAACTTCCTTATGACAGGAGACCAAAACTTTTCTTTGAAGGAAGCATCTCCAAGGCTTCCTGTAACGTCGTTACGTGCTACTGCAAATGGCGCAAAGGCCACTTCAAGGTGCTACTCGCTCAAGAGCTGTCACATCTGCCACCACAAGAGGCTGTATGCTCTTCCCACTCTCCACCCAATTGAACTCCTCTCTTATGCAGAATTATCACAAAAATGATGGATGAAAGCTGCTTTTTTTTTCCCTTTAATAAAAATATTGTGAAGAGTAGCTAGGCAACATTTAGGAAAGAACGATGCATTTAGATGGTTAATGAAAATATGCATTTGCCTTACAAAAAGTAAATTTTTTTGCAGAAGAGTCAGAAACACTTTACCTCAAGGCATAATACAACCATTAACTGAGCCATAATTATTGACTGTGAATTCTTACAGTATGCTCTGATGCATTTGGCATTGGCATGGAACAGGAGGCAGTAAACTAATTCAATTACATGCCTGATCTGTGAAGTTTATTGATCTTCAGAAGTGGGGCTAACTTGCACAGTCTTAACTGTGAAAGTTAAGATGATGCTGAAAATGTCTACTGTTTATCTTCTTCCCTTTTTGCTGCTGTTGGTTTTAATTAATTCACAGTGTTATGGGTTGCTAAACTGGAGTCCACACCTTTTTATATTATTGGGCATAGTTAAATTCGGAAATACGCATTTCAAGTTTTATCACTAATTCTGTATTCTCTTCATTCCTCATGTAAAAAAAGACAATGTTTTAAAACTGTTTGATCTTGACATAATTTAACCTTGTATTATATTTTAAGCTTTAAGATTCTTACCCAACCTCTGACTGAAACCAGAACATTCTTTAAGTGAGAAACAATTTAAAAATTGGCTTCAGGAGAGCTTGCTCTGCTATCTCACTCTCAGAACCCACCTTCCATAATTAAGATAAAAATTACAGGTACAACAAGTAGTACTCTTACGTTTCTCTTCGACATAATACCAAGATCAATGCTTATTGGACAGAATTTACCATGTTACCCAACATATTGCTGCTGTTGAAAATGTAAGTTCACATTTTCTCAAATGGAATATTTTGCATCATCAAGGTAAGTATGAAGTGTTATGAGTATATAAGCAGGCAAAAATATTGTTAACATTTGGAAAACTTCATTTTTTCTTCACTAGTCCTTTTTTTTTTTCCATAGAAGACCACTGCAGTCAAGATGTCTGCTGTGACACGTTATAACCATTGGATTTCTTAGTGCTGACAATAGGGGTTTTTTCCCTATTTGAAGTAGCAGCATTATGGTCCATCTTTACAGATTTTATAAGGATGTTGATTCCAGTTTAATGAGCATCAGAGAGCATCTGGCAATTATACCCCAGAGGGAGACTAACTGACAAATTAGCAGACCCACTGCAGCAAGGCCGGCAAAATCCGGTCTTTAAAAACAGCTCTCAAATACCCTCTCACATACATGAAAAAGTTTACAAAGAAGCAGCTCCTACTTTATTTTTAATAACGTTAGTAAGACGGTAAGGCCCATCCTAGAACAAAACCCCTGCCTGGTTCTGGTTCTTTTCTAAATCAGATTTTTCCCAGTTGCACAGCTCCTCATGCGGATACATAGATGTCCAGCAGGAAAGTCAGGATCACAAGTAATGTTAAAATATATTCACATGAAGTCTCAAGTTCATAAACTATATCTGATAATACTCCAAGGCTTTAATATCTTGGCTACAGTGAAGAAGCAAAGAGCAAAATAACCCACAAGTAAACTGAAGAGTGGCCTCACAGACCAACTGCTTCAGACCCATCTACTCAGTGGTCTGTCCAGGGCAACAGAATTACAGCCAAGAGCTGCCCAACAAAGAGCCAGAGCAGTTCAGTAGTGAGGTGGTTGCTGTATTGCTCCATTCTGATGCTTTCTACACTATAAAAAGACCATTTCAAACACAAAGTCAGAAATTAAGACCAAATTTAAGAAGAAAGCAAAAAGGAAATATATTATCTGAATCGTGCTGTCACAAGCAAGCTTCCAGTGTAATCAAATGGACCTGTAATTCACAGAACCACATTACGAACAATGTTCTGAGATTAAAGTGTAATTTATCTGCCGTTATTACAATATGGGTATGTAATCATGTATAAACATGCAAATCTTTTCAGGTATGTCTGAAATAGTGCAATACTTTCAAATAAGTTGGAATAGGAATTATCTGCAGAGTGTCAATGTAGAAGCTTAGCAAATGTTGATTTTATTATGGAAGGGAGTAAGAATGGGCCACTACACTTTCCAGGAGAAAAAGCTTGTAGAGAATGCCAGGAACGGACTGGGCAAGGAAACTGTCGCAGGAGGGTGTTGACATGTCAGCCAGCAAGATGGCATGGGAATTCACCTGGTCACAGGCAGTTATACAATCAAGAGAAAAAACCATTGCATGGATGATGTAAAAATGACACAAGTTTTTGTCCGGGGTTAACTGATGCAGTTATATGAGGGCAACTGAGAAGCATCTAAAACTAAAAATTGACCTAGTGCACTGCGTAAGTACAGTTCAAAGACAAGGTGCTCAACAAATAAAAAATGAGAATAAAACTAAACAGACCTTTTCATCTAGCAGCAGTAAAACTAGAGGGCAGAAAACGATGTTAAATCGCTTAAGCTTGTTGCATCAACAAACCATATCAGAAAGTTACAAAATATGTGTCTCATGGTAACCATTCCTATGCAACACATCACAAAATAATAAAGCACTTGCCTCAAAGTCAAGTTGAACCCACATAATGACTCACCCTGGGAAACTTGGGCACTGGCGGTGTGCAAAGGAGGAAACGATTATGTGAGGAATGCAAAGCCACCAGAAAGTAAAACAATATATAGGCACTACAGTGGAAAAGCCAGAAACCACAGAGGGCTTGGAGCACTGGTTGAAGTAGTAAAGCAGGTAAAAAGCCATCTTAACTAAATAGAAGCATCACCCCAGAAGATGAAGGGCATTCCATTATTTTAGTGATTGTCAAGCACAGTCAGCAGTTCACTGTGTTCATCTGGCGGTAAGTGCAGCCTAAAATGTAAATGTAAACTGAGGACAAAAGCAAGTTAAATGTACAGAAGTCTGGACAGCACAATAAGACAATTTTAGAAACAATTAAATTATGACCGATTTGTGATTTCACTTTCCTCTTGGCCGCCTGAGCATTTGTGGAGCTACACGGATAGGGAAGCCGATGAGTTTGAAAAATACTAACACACTTCTAAGCAACTTCAGACAAAGGATTCAGATGTTCAAATAAACAACACATTTTTAGTAAGATAAGATTAAAGTTGTGTTTTAAAGAAAAAAGCACCAATTTCTAATGCTGAATAAATACAGATTATTATAAAATTGTTCTTACTACTAATTTTAGATTTAAACTGCACAGTAAAAGGCATTAGGAGAACTTTACGGTACCTCTACTCTTAGCGTGGGATGCTTACTCATATTCGGTCCCACTTACTCAAATTCTCTTCATACCTTCATATGCACGTGTAAGATTAAAAAAAAAAAACAAACTTGTCCTAGATAGTGTAAAGATTTTAAAGTACATTTGATTGGGCTCCCATAGACCTAGGGAGAAGGGAGATTTCGCTAGTGCCTGCAGTTTGTTCCTAACCACATTAGAAACTTGTGTTGTCTAAGAAGTTTTTAAATGTTATTACTGCAAACATAAGCTTTGAAAAAAAATGCTAAAACATTAGCGTGCATCAGACTAGACTTGAGAAATTTCACAAGACGCTCATTTCCACTTGTGCAGATGTCCAAATACAAAGCTTTAAGATGGAAATTTGTTATTTACTGTAAACAAATCAAGAAGTAACAATTTCTTCCTGTTTCAATGAAAGGTGGTTCTTATAAAAATAGATGTTAATTCCTGATATCAAGTTGGGCAATTCAATTCAAATTTCCAGAATTATTCTATTAATAGAGTTTAATTCTATCTCTTAGTAGATTCAAATATTTGTTCTATAATACCTCTGTAAATACATAAATTCCCAACATCTCAGCTGTCTTACTCCTTCCAATAATACCGTGCCTGAAAATGATTCAGGGAGTTTAAAACCAACCCAAATAACCAACCCAAAAAACAAACCAAAGCAAAACCAAAACCCTAACACCTGAGATGAACAAGAGCTAAGGCACTTCCCTTCCACTAGTACAAAATCCAATGCTTATTTATGAGGGGTCTAGGGCACAGTGTGAAGCATATTTTGGCAGCATTCACAATTGCAGTGCAACTGGTACTCTGAAGAAACAAAACATTTTGCATTTACAGTCTCCTCGCTCTTCTTTAACCTTCAAGCTGCTTAAAAAAAAAAAAAAGATGATTTTTAATCTGCATATTGCATGGCATCAAAATAGCACATTTCCAAAGCTGAGAAAACATATGCTGTCAAAGAACAAAATGATCTCTTTGATTCTAATACCTGTGATAGTAGCATGATAATAACTACGTGTGACAACTTCTCCCTACTCTCAAAATAATTATGGCTCTCTAGAATTCAACATCTGCGTTACCAGATGTTACTGTCAACCACATAAGCAAAAGCACTGCAGAAACCTGGCCAGCCTCCAGAGTTTCTGTCTCAATACCTCAGCAGATGCAGGTGGTTTTCAGTAGTCCAATATTTGGAGCACCAAGCCATGCAAATCCACTTATGTAAACAAGGAAACGGCATCAGCAAATAATGCATCATACCCAAACAGGTTCAACGTAGTCTGAGACTGACGTTTCCGCCAACCTATTGAGAACTCAGATCAGTTTTAGCCTGTCTGACACAAAAAACAGTAATGTCACGGCACGTTTCTGAAACCCCATTTCCATTAAGTTGTTTTAACTTCAACATTCCCTTTCATACATAGACATAGTATGTGCCAGCTGGATAACACACGAGCTATTAAAAAACATGCACGCGCAGCAGAATTTTAAAATGTTATATCAAAACCGTCAATCATTCACTTGTAAAACATAACTTGTAACTTAGCACCAAACTCCCTGCCTGAACAGGATGATTTACATACAGTGCAGCTTTTATGGAAGAATTTTTCTTCTATCTATGTACTTCTAAACTGCTGCAATCTGAAATCAAATTATCTTCAACAGGGAAGCAATCCAAACTCTAGCTGAACTTTCTAAGTGAGAAGAAACATATTTAAAATGGAATTAACTGTAACCAAAGGGTAACAATCTTTCAAAAACGTGCCTGAAGCACTTTTGACACGGAACCTTTTTGATGTCGCACTTCTTAACTATTATACCAGCAGGTTTAATACACAGCCCAAAAAAAAAAATAACAAGTGTCTTTCTACTAATGACTCCTTCACCATTTTGTTTCCACAACCAGCCAGAGATGAGCCTGCCCTGTCCTATTTGGCCGCACTTTCCTTTGTTTCTCAGGTCAGCCCGGGACATCCCTTTCCCAGGGACGTACTTGTCCCAGGAGAGACAAGCAGCATTTCGGAGGGCAATTCCAGCTGCTGCAGCATCTCTCCAGTCCCAGCACTGCTCTCCATCTAAGAGGGATACACCTGGTTGAAAGGTCCAGCTCCTCTCTTCCTCCCCATAAGGCACTGTGGATCCCCAGGGGTGCAAAAGCATTTTGGGAACCACTTGACTAACACGCTGATGGGCACGTAGAAGGAGGTTGCTACAAATACAGAAGGGCTTTTCCTAACGGTTGCCCCAAACCATTTTATACAATCAGCAAACAAGGTCTAATGTGCTTATGCCATTTATTAATAAATTAAGGAGGTGCGTGTGGGAGGCTTAACTTCGATGTGAAATACTAACAAGAAAAGAATCCATCTCCTAGATCTTAGCAGAGCTGTGCAGCTGGAGAGGTAAAGCAGAGCAGGATTCGTAGCCAAAGAGTGCATCCAGTATTTGGTACCTAGACATGAATCTCTAATGGGTAGTGACTGTGTATCAGCCTAAGTGTTCAGATACATAATTAAGTCAGAAATCATTAGGGCCTTTATGACAGCAGGACTCTAGCTCTACGACGCTAAAAGCCAAGGTTTCCACTATAAAACTTCTTTTTCATGCATGTAAAAATTAGCTGTCAGAATTATTTTTAGGTTCAAATATGTCTTATACGCTTTTCACTTTCAAGCAAATTAAACTGAAGTGCCCAATCATTTTTAAATGCCAAGAGCAGTAAGTGTTAGGGGGGTTCACAGTCTCTGATACAATTCTGAATATTCAGCCTTTAACTTGAACTTCAACAATTAAGGTCTCATTAGCAGCAGTAGCTTCACCCTCTCTCCAATTCCGTGCTTACAATTTTCTCATTTTATACAATTACGGCTAAGTGTGCATTGGAAATTTAAGTAGCATAAGCTACACATGCAGGCATTAATTTTAGGAAAACAAAGGCAGTGTTACTACTGTTTATTGGCATTTTACTGGCTCAGAATAGTGGAATTTGAGTTCAAGACTCCAAAACATGGGACACTGTCTATACAGCTACTAAAAGCACTCACCAACCCAAAGAGTTTCCAGCCTACATACCTGATAAATCAGATTTATAAAATCCATACTCTCATGGTCTTAAGTTATCTTGGTCCTTCTATGAACAGAAGTATTTCTTTCAAAAGTTTTCAACAAACAAGTGCATATCAATGTTATAAAGCAACCTAATTTGATCTTCCTGGGACCCATCTTAAAATTATGTATAGTCATGGCTAATTTTTTTTTTTTTTAGTAAAAAAATATCCCAGCGTGTTACTCCATATTGTTCAGCTGTGCCGAGACATGCTAGACATCTCACCTAACAAAAAGAATATATTAAAATGATCACTCTGTTAACCATAAATAATTAAGATTTAAATAAAAGACTCTGAAATCAGGTACATGATTGTAAATGCAGAACAACTCTGGGAAATTCAGGAAAATAAGTGCATACTAGGAAACCTGAAATTGGAATCAAGAACAAATGTTTAAATCTATTTTGAAAGAGGACTAAGTTAAATTCATGCTACTTCGTTATATATTTAGACCATCTCCAAGGTAGCTGCAAACCAGGGTGGGGCTACCTTTCAGTGGCAACACCAAGGGAAAATATTTCAGGAGAATTCAAGAATAATATCATCTGCCTTAGTTCATCATGTGGCTTTCTACTCCTCTCAGAACCACAGCTCCATTTTAATGATCTTCAGTATATTGCTTAAAATGATACTTAAAATTCATTTTAATTCATAATTCATTTTTATTATGTTTTTAAAGTTCTTTCTATCTATCTATAACTGGAACCATAGTAATTTAAAAACCAGCTATGGCTGAATCCATATTTAGTCGACTACTCCCTTCCCTTCAAATCTGATGATACAAGATGATGAGAAAAATTCTACACAATATTCAGGGAAAAGGAATTTAAACTAGAATATTGTATTATTTCTTTAAAGAAGGATCTAAACAGCATGAACTCAGACTCTTCTGATTCCCAGTGCATAGTAATGCTCACGTAGTAATTCATGCCTGTCTTTTGTTTAGTTGTTTTTTTTTTTTTTAAAGGACAAATCAAATCAACATAATTAATCTGATGAAATCAAAACACTATCATAGAATACACATTCTGAAAGGAATGCAAGTAAAATACCATCAAGGAGCCTTTCTTGTCTTCATCCAATCTTCATTTTCCCTAAATAATTAAGCCTCCTCTGAAAATTCAAACTTTCAACTATATAGAGAGCGCTATTTTGTGAAGCTGTACTTTAACATTTCCATGTATTCAAGGCTGGTAAAATATAGTATTTCCAGGCGGTCTGAAATTCTTCTGGTAAGCAGGGAAAAGTAACTGCAAACTTTATTACATTGCCTTCAAGATCAAATAAGGACTTCTCCACGGAGCTTTCCACCATTACATACACTCAGAGCCATATAATTACCTGTAAGCAAGTACTCATTTTAATTTTCCATATCTAGTAGAATATGGTCTCTCTCAAAGTTAGTGCTCAAATAATACTGTAAGTAAAAATCATTTGATTTTACTATGCATTCTCAAATATTCCCAGGGCAGTTTAAATGTGGTCTCAAAAATATGCTAACAGAGATCGATTATCTCCCTCTCGGCTATAACAATAATGAACAAATCTTGAATACATTCTAATGCTTCCATGATTTGAAACATCGGTGGGGGCAAAGAAAAATAAGACCTTTTCTGGCAAACTTTAATAGCATTTGCAATTGAAAGAGAAGCTAATACGTTGTCTGCAATACAAAAAAGCATAAAGATGCATCTTCTAGCTGGAGGTAAATCTAGAAAAGAACACTAATTTTCCATTACTATCGAGTCATCTATTTAAAGCATTACAAATAGACAGTACTATGATACGCTTTTGTTATTTCTGGAATAGCTGCCCTGTCATTCTTGCTAAGGTCACGCTTTTTCTTTGAAGTTATCTTTTTACTGTTTTTATGAGGCACAATTTACATGCTGTATCATAGTCTGGCATAAGAAACTAGGAAACTATTTAGCGTACGACTACAGTAAGCCTTATGACAATTATTACCATCTTTCTCTGTATAAAATTACTTTCCCCTCATTCCAGAAAAAGTAACAACTTTTCCCTTGGGGTAATGTGTCTCAAATTACTGGTGGAATATCACCATTCTCATCCCAAAGTCACTCTTCATGAGTGACACAACAGCACATAACAAATACTTAAGACTCACCTTTAGATAAGTCTGTTTTCTCTCTCTGCTGAACTAAGAGTCCCATAATATAACGCAGCCAGCAAGCAGTGTTTAACACACAATAAATAAAAGGCGTTAAAATGTCTTCATGTACCAAAAGATCCAGTATATAACCTAATCTTAAAGTTAATTCTTTTTCGGTAGACTGGATTATTCAGTACCGCATTTCAAACGCAAACTTCCTGAATTCTTCAGAGGATAAAATAACTTCTGAGTAAGCGTGTAAAGAAATTTATTATTGTATGCTAAAAGGTGCTGCAGAAATGTCAGCCCCTCTTATCTGAGATGAAGCAAACGGGACCAGATCTCAAAGAGTCAGCTGTTTTGGAGAAACCAAACATAGGTGAAAGAAGACAGCTCACGCGAAGTCCCTCAGAAGTCAGAAGACTCCGGTGGCATCGCGCCTTTTGCCGGGAGGAGCGTGCCCAGCTCCGCCGGGATGTCCTGGAAGGACCCAGGGATCTCCCCGAGGTGGCTGGGGAAGGGTAACCGAGGAAAGGCGGCCAAGCGGCAAGACGTTTAGATTCGGTATGTATACTCCCGCAATCCTGCTAGAAAAATGTTGACACCTCCCCAAAATAATCTGGGAAATGGCCGGTTTTTGAAGATGCCAGGGAGGCAGCGTGCCCAGACGGGACAGGGAGGAACCTGCCGCAAAGCGACCTCGGAGCTCTGCTCCACAGCTCCGAACCCCAGCCGCGGCCCGTACGCACCGACCAGGCCCCTTACGCTCCGAATTTAGCCCGTACCTTTCTCCGCACCTCCCTAGGCCACCGGGACGGCTCTTCACGCCTTTGCAAGTCACCACCGTAATCCCCCTCCCACCCGTGTCCCACCTGCGCCTGGGACGGGGAGGAGAAAAGCGGCAGCGGCCCGGCTCCCTCCCTGCCAGCCGCCAGCAGGCCTCCTTCCCCGGAGGGGAGCACCGGGGCCGGCCCGAGTTTGAAGCCTGGGCCTCAGAGGACAGCCCCGCTCCCCAGGGCACCACAGGGCTTCGCCGGTGGGCCCCCATAGCCTCCTTCGCCAGGCAGGAACGCCCCTGAAGAGTTTCCCCACTTACCTGAGGCCCTGATTTGGTACAGGATAATTTGATCTTTAATGTCAGTCTTAATTACGTTAACTAAGGGGAAGGAAACCAATCCTACCGCCAGCATTTAACTCTGGGTATGACTCATCCTGATCCAATTAACTGTTTCCCAAACAGCGAGACCTTTTTAACTTCAAGACGCACTAAGTCAGGAGAAAACGAGAGACACAGAAAAGAGACCTAAACCTCTGCGAGCCTTGCTCTTCCTCGGGGAGCTGCTGGTCGTTGCTGCCGCTGCAATCTCTACACAATTTCTGCAGCGGCAATGCTGGCAAAACTGTAAAAATAGAGTTAGATTAATCCAGCCAGGATGTGACGAAAGCATGTAAAACCAATTTCCAAATCTGTAAGACTAAAGTCGGATTTAATTTATTTAGCTTTGTATTTCTAAAATAATACCAAATATTCTTGTTTTAACAGAGCCTGTTTAAAAAAAAAAAAAGTTTTGCTAGCGGAGAGCTGCAAATCCCAGATAAAGCCCGACCGCCTCGCAGTGCTATAAACAGCTCCGCGCGCCTTCCAGCAGCCCCGCGACAGCACCCGGCTCCGCCTCGCCTCCTGTGACCGCCACAGCCCAAATCCTTCGTTCTAGTTCGCTTTCTTAATCAAGAGAGAATATTAATATCAAACCCTCTCAGGCATCCTAGCTACAACAGCTCAATAATAAAGGAAAAGAAGCGATAACTCCAAAAATATTGGAGTTGAATGCTAGCATCCTCTGTCAGATGAAGTTATCATTGCCTTTTTTTAGAAGCCAATTGATGAAGAACTGCAAAATCCCATCTCATCTGACCATAGCTGACAAGAGGCAGAGGCCGACAGCGCAGGCTTGAGCCTTTGAAGTGTATTTTAAGAACCGCTTTCTCCTCTGTCAGAAAGCCACGCAAATGCAGTGGGACAGTTAGCAGAATTGGGCCACACTACCATTCAGGACGATAGACTAGAGTGCAATCTTTTCTATCTGCTTTTTTTCTTACTTTACCTGTTAGTTTACTTGACCCATAGTGTAACGAGACTGGGTATATGCTGCATTCACGCAGTCGTTCATTTAAAAGAGTTTTTACAAGTGCTGCAGAACACATGTAGAAATCACTTCTTGTGTTCCCCTGGCTCTCGTCTCCTGCTCTGGGTACTCGGAGGTACAGACACCAAAACGTGCAGGCTATACGCCAACCCTCAGTTCGTAGATGCCAAGTGTAATTTTAAAACGTGGTCGAAAATTCAGAGTTAACTTTCTTGGTTTTTTTTTAAAAAAATCCTATTTCAAAAAAAAATCCTACTCCTCTGAGGAATTCAAAAAAGGGGATCCATATTCTGAGTTTGTACCTGAAAGCAGGAAAATTTTTCATATTGTCCTTACACTATGATTAGGAAAAAGAAAGAACAGCGCTACCTGCTGAGGAGCTCATTCTGCATCCAAAGTACTATTAGTTTTCAAACTTGCACTCCAAGATCTTTTCTGTACAAGTAACAAATTTGACTGATCTTGGTATGCTTCAATAAAATCTTTGAAAAGACTGATGAAACACAGAGATTGGAAAAAACATTAGAAAGAAACCACTAAATCATCTCACCTCGCCTTTTCTATACCACAGACATATATTTTGCCTTCTGTTGAAAACTGTTAACACAGTTTGGCTAAAGACCATCCAACATAACAAAGTAATAACGAAATTTGTTCCATTCATCACCTTATCTGTGCTGTATACTTCTATTTTTAATTTGATCTTCCAGCCACTGGTTCTTGTTGTATTTTTTTCCCCACACCAGACAAAGCAGCCCAGGTATCTGTTTTCACGTGGAAATATTTCTGCACTGTGATCGACTAACTTAATCTTTTATTTTATACAATACTTATTTCAACACGAATAAGCCCCCCGACCCATATTTATTTCTCATCAAATGCTAGACAAGTAACTTTATTAGGAGTTGAGGACCATCCTCCAGTGCAGAACTCTGTGCTTAATAACTCTCTGGGCATATATAACACAGTCATCGTAGTATTTTGAGTTCTTACAGTTTCAAAGGAACTGTGAATACAAGAAGTACTTCTGGCCCTGAGCACCAGAATATATGACAGCTTTGAGAAGTGTAGTGTAAATGAGAGAACTTCAGCTACTAAGCAAAATTAGATCCATGTACTCACATATGCACAAACCCCCATATATAAATGAATAGACAGCTATATAAATATATGTATTTCTGTCTATAGGAAACAGTCTTTACAAAACTTATTTCAATTAAGAAAAAATGTTTTCCGTAAGAAGAAAAGGAATACCTGTATTAACTTCCAAAACGGAGTCATATCTGTCTTTTTAGCACATAGGCTGAATAATTTAGAAACAAAATCCCCCACAGGGTCTGTGCTAGGATTCTGAGGAACTATGCAGATTTAACTCTTTTCTGTCACAAGGTTTAATTTTCTTAAATAGTTTCTAGAAATATTAGCAGAGAAAAACAAGCATGATAATAGAAAAGAAAACCATTTGTATTTTTTAAGTCACTATTTGCACTGCTAGCAACACAGCGGCAGGTCCATTTGCCTTGCACTAAACATATCATGAATAATTCAGTTTCTTGCTTTGTTCCCTAAGTAGTTGACAGGGAACAGAGACTTTATTCACGACCGTATGGCCTTTTTTCTAAGCTTGTCTATTTATTTAATAATGCACATCACAGGGCCCATCACCTAGGTTGGCATTTATTAAAAATAAAAGCATTCAATAACTATTACTAACCAATGGCCGTGAAACAAACAACTTCCCAGAGCCACCACCTTTTGCTCACAAATAGCACTCAGCCAGCTATTTAAATAATTGAATGGTCTCAATCTGCACTGCATCAGCCTTGGCTCCGTAGCCTTCGACAGGAAACAGATTCCAGAACCGCTGGGAACGTGTTCCTGCGTCGGCCACAATCATAACTGTAAATATGTGAGCTCTCTGCTAAATCACAGTTGCCCTGTTGGAACAAAGAAAACAATTTCCATCAAAGGCGTACTGACATTTTCATGACTCTTTATCCATTTTGAACTATCAATCTGTCTTCCCACTGTCCCCCCGCTTCACGTTTTGGAGAAGTCCTGGGCTTCTCCAGTCTACAGGCTCCAGTTCGCCACTTGAGCAGAAGCAAAATGCATTATTGCCTAGAGCATAACACAAGTATTGGATAGTTGAGTCAAGGCAGCATACTTCAAAACTTTGGTCGTTTGGTCAGTTCTGTATTATTTAGGAAGATTACTGCACCAGTCTTCAGCCACACCCTAACTTTCAAAGGAAAGACATCCCAAATTATTTCCTTTCTCTAGATCCAGATCTCAGCAAAAATACTACAATTCATACAAACTGTGCTCTGAAGAGCTTTCTGAAATTTGCTGGAGAGAAGTCAATCTTTGACGGGATCCTAACCCCCACAGTAATAGTGACCTTTTCGCTTAAGCCTCACACAACCCACTTAATTAGCCCACTGGCTAATGAAGTTTGAACACCTATTAAAAAAAGATAAAATGAACAAATCCCTCAAATGTTATCTGCTCACTTCAGTTAATGTTATCTTCTCCATTCTGTTAAGTAACCAACTTTCACAAAAGATAAACAAAGACATTAAGTTGGTCGAGGACCAGACTCTGCTTTGGCAGGAAACGTCAACACACACACAAAATTCCCCAACTAGGAATAAAAACATCCTGGCATTTCCAAGACACAAGATTTCCAAACAATTTTACTTCTGAGCCATTTGAACACTTCGATTTGATAGTGACATTTCAGTTCGCTTTTCCACTTTTATATTTTACTTAAAGAAAAAAAATAACAGATAGAGAAAATTCCATCTAGCTGGAATATTTCAACCTTTTCATCCCTGAAAAAATACTCATAAAATCAGTTGAGTGTAAGTCAGTATTTTAACTTGGACAGGAACTAATTCATTCGTCAATCCATATGCATGTAAATTTGTGTCAATTACATGTGTCCAAGGGAAACATCAGCTTATACGAAGGATGAGACTTCTTGCATGTTTAAAGACTACCCGTTACTGAGACTGAGAAAAATCAGACATACACACAGACCTCCTGCATTATTTAACTTCTTGTCCATAAACAGTACTCTAGAAATTCAAGACAAGCCAACCAACTTGTTTAATTTTTGAAGAGTCTAACACTGTGCAAGTTCCAATATTACTGGGAAAAGCCCCAGCTTCTCAATACATTTCCTATTTGTTTCAGTGTGGCAGCTACTACACTTCAGAAACTCATCAGCTTTCACAGAGGATTGAACTGAGAATAGAAGCCCCTTAATGCAAGACTACTGTAGAAGACTCCTATTAAAATTGATTATTATTCAGACAATATCAATTTCATTATCCCTGATCGATTCCTAGTAATGCTCCTTAGTAGCCTTCAGTTACGAACGCTGTATGAACAGTAACTTAATACTGCACAACAAATTGCAGTCCTGCTGCTCCCAGTAAATTTGGTAACAGTCTGACTTATTAGCCGGCTTCTAGTAAATAGCTGTCATAGGTGCTGACTGTAGGGAACTGGATGTCAAAGCACCACCAAAGAGGGCTGAGAAAACTCTTCCCCCTCGAGGCTTTGTTAATTTGATTTATGTGTACAGGCAGGAAACTAATTGCTAATTGTTGCAGAGCATACCATGGAATTACAGCACTCTAACGCCGTATCTCAAGAGTACCAATAGACTTCAGTTTTACACTCTGCTGATGAGAGATGCATCCTAAACAGGAATTTGCGAGTGTTCGGTGCTTAAGAAATTTTACAAGAGAACTCTTTGCAATGCCCTGTGCCACCATCTCCTCAGAGAAAACAGCCACCCTCTGAGCACGCTGTATCGCTGATAAGTTGAGAGCCAATACAGTTAACTCAGCAGGAGCAAACTCTTGCAGTTGTTCAGGTAATTAGTAGATAGTCGGCGTATCTAGTGCCACTAATTAAATTGTTAAGGGGTTTTGTTCTCGAAGGTTGGTTTTTCAGTATCTTCATAGGTACGTGTCTAGGACCACTAGCCAAAATTGCTGATTCTCCTTGTGTTGAGTTGCGAGGACTGGACAGCGAAAGACAACTTTGTCCAATTTCTGTATCCTCTGGTATTTCCGCATTGGAAGCAATCGGCCTAAAATGAAAACTGGTTGTCATGTCAGCAGGCCGTGTGCTTTTTTCCCTCAGATTCTTTCTGTTAGAAGAAATATGGTTTGGTTACATCTATAAAACTGATAGATGGCAACGTAAATAAGTCTGTTGCCTCTAAATACTGCCTTTCAGGCAGCATTAATGTCAGAATCGCTCAGAAATGTCTAGTTAAGTATTTCTCTTTTTCAGGTAAAGTCAAGTACAGGGCCTACCACTCACCAAAAGTTTTTTAAGAGGTATGGATTTTAAAAATCCATACTTGTTTCACCATCTGTTCCAGTCTGTCATGCTGAAACAGAAACAATCCCCTGAAAATTTAAGCTTTCCGAACAGCCCCAGGCAAAGGGGCGAGCGAGATGTCCTGGGGTAGCCCAGTGAACGGGAAGATTCAAGGTATCATCAGTCCCTCCCTGATCCCTCCGTTACCCCAAGCAGGCGGGAGCAAGGTATGCCAGACCTTTAAAATGCAAATTACTCTCTCATCTATGCTGGCACAGCTCATTTCACCATCTATTAAGAAAAGTAGTACTTGTCACCATTCAGAATTGCTGTTCTAATTGGGACGAAATTGCCCCACACTTTTCAGCAGTCATGGTAAAGAGGTAGATAGGTAATGGTCATGGAAATCGGTTCTCTCTCTAAACCCGAACCACAGTTCTGCTACGACAAGTTTGAGGCAATTACTGCAGGGTAATCTTCAATTTTAAATGAGTAGGATTACACAATCCAAAAATAAGTGATCAGAGCAAAATTCATTTATACTCTGGAGCCTGTCAGAAACTAGTGTTACTTTTTCTTAGAAAATGTGATGCCCTGTACCAACACGGAGATGTCACATAGGGAAGCACTGCAATGGGAGAAGATCAGGTGCCAGGTCCTGTTCCACCTACTGCAGAACAGGACAGTGACCCTCAGTCCCCTAGGTCCTGTGTGACCTCCCGGCAGTACTGAGCTGTCCCCCATCTTCCCCTCTCAAATTGCCACCCTGAGCCTAGGAATGTTGCACTGAAACAGACACTGTACCACAAAAACTGGCAGATTTAAGGAAGGAGGGGGGGAGATCATCTTCAAAAAAATCCCAATTAGCTTATCTATACATTTTTCTTTTCCACAAAATACACCTCCTAGAATGATACGTTTATAAGAAAATACTCAAAAGCCTCCTTCTCAGTTTTCACACTGATGACATATGATGTCCACCCAGGACATCACATAAACCACACAAATCCTTCTGCTTCTCTTCTTTTGAGAGAAGGTCTCAGAGGTTTGGAAATCTCTCTTTTACTTTCTTACATCTCAAAGACAAACTAAAATACATTTTTTGTCTTTAAAGAGTTTCTTAACTGGTAAGTTGGCCTAACTGTGATTTTTCTATTTTTCCCTAGCACAGAACTGTATGTTGGTTTTGACAAAGGAGCAGTAAGACAGAAGCCATTCTTGTGGGCTGTGACAGATAAGGAAATTTATCAAGGGACTCTACTTATTATGCTGATGTGGCATAATAGAGTTTATTGGATCTAATTCATTATCACAGCAGTGTATTGCTTAGAAAAATTATTTTAAGGCAGCGCTGTGTACTTTGTTTACAAAGGACACAGTTTTAATACAAAAATCGGACTTTACTGTAAATGATTTCCCAAATCAAACATCTAAAAATCTATTTTTATGGTAACCATTAAAAAAATAATCAACCAAGAGAAAAATTTGTTCTCGGTGAACCACACAGTGGACTTGAAACATGAAACACGTCCCCTTCAGTGTTAAGGAAACCAAAAGCTAAGCTGTTTTTCAAAAAGGAAGAGGAATTTTATAAGCATATGCTGTAACTGACCCTAACAGTAACAAACTTACACCTCCTTGTCAAGCATTGTATCAATATAATGCCTCCTTCTTTCAGCTACAGAAAAACAAATGAAAGACCTATATTTGGCAACTTATTAAAAAATAAAAGGGGGGGGGCAAATTGAATGAAACCAAAGAAAACTATAAACCAGACAAGCCTTCCTATTAACACCTCTGAAGTACAGATATCACCTTCTTCTTTGCTTAAAAAAGAAAAAAAAAAAAAATCGTATTTGACATAAGTGGGTATCTGGAGCCTAAATTTATCAAGTCACCGTTCCACAGACACCGCTCAGGTCACACAGGGCATCTTTCTTCCACAAAAGACACCTCCTCATGTTCTCAGAGCCATTCTTCCCTGGGGAGCTACCAGGAGGATAAGTGGGAACTTTCACTGGTTTGCCATTACTCTTATCTCCTTTCAAAAGGGGCTTTGTACTTATAAATACACATTCAAAATTATCATGTGAATAAAGAGAATCCCAAGTGATTACACAGAGTGTGGGAATGAAATACATCTAGAGAGCTCGCTTAGCTCCGGGTTACCCAGGAACATGCCAACATCCATTTCTGACGATGCAGCAGGAAGGACTTCATGCTCAGTCTAAATACATGTAATACTTGCATATACTTTAATACTTTTATGGCAATACAATAGATATCTGAGACTGATATACAGGAAGGAAGAGGATGACTTCCCACTGAGATTTGCTTTTTGCAATGCATTTTTCAACTGCTGGCATGACAAAAAAACCCAGAATTTTCTTGTGTACAGGGGACACAAAGACAACCGCTCCGATCACAAGTGAGCAGTGGTCAAGGCCAGCAGACTGCTACCATCAGCCATGTAGATGTCAGTACGTAGGTATTAATTAACAGTAGCTGTTAACAGCAGTAGGGACAAAATGGGTCTTTCCTAAGCGAAGCAGTCACCAGAGCCCTCCTTTCTCTCCTCATACCCTTCCTTTAGAAGGAGAGGCTCTGCTCCTGCCATAATTTCTCATTCCTGGGACAGCAAAGGCAATTTTGCCAAGCAGCAGCCTGTAAATTTAATTCAGTCCAAATCTCCAGAACTGAAATTTTCCAAGAAGTTCTAGGCTCTCTTTGCTCGTGAGGTCTGTGTTTCGCAGGCTTTACTCGATAAAAAGGTTTGAAGCTCCAAGGTTTTAGCAGTACTGATTATAACCGATCAGAGACAAGAAACACTTGGGTACAGAAGTATCTCAGTTCACTTTCAGAAAAAACAAGTAAACTCCTTTTCTCACTGCATAGGCACTTTTGTTTCTTTGGCCATGACCGCGTAGGAGAGCTGCTGCTGCCTACTCTCCCAAAGCCCTTTGAAGAATTAAGCTTAAGTTATGGATGGCATCAGGCACCAGTGACAAATCAATTCTTGCTAGAGATGGATTTGGGAGATTCTGCAGGCGATATTGCCAGCTGGAAGAAGGAACAGATATGCCTCCAAAGGACAGTTAGTTACAACTAGATGTATTACGAAGGGATTTTAACCCCCCTTTTTGCCAAGGGGGGGGGGGGGAATTATAGTGAAGAAAACGTTTGAGTCAGAATATACAGGATGAAAAGCAGAGTTGAAATGTAGAAGCTGCTCTATAGACTGGATGAAGAGCAAAGCAAAGACTCTTCCATCTGTGGCCCCCAACCCAGTCTTAATCATGGAAAAATGTATCCAAGAGGACTATGAATCTGATAGTAACTAGGATGTACGACTGTTGAAAGGAATTACACAGTAAAGCAGAATAAGGCTATAAGAAGTTTTAAAATAATGTTTGAGAGAATTAACTAATCTGACAAAAAAGGTATAGCTAGAGTTATCACTGACGTCAACACAATTCTCCATTTTTCTTTACCCTTATTATTCAATGTGAATCTTTGTTTATCGGCTTGATTTACAAGAGTCAACGCCAAACTTACAACTTCCTAAAAACATTATCATAACCCCACAATTTCCAAACAAATTAGGATTGTTTCATTTTTATCTGGTTTTGGAGCAACAAAATTAAAATAATTTCATATAAAATAAAAATACCACCCTTTTGTATTTCCCCTGTTGAAATGCTCGGCACTGTTAAACATGTAACACAAAATATTTTCTTTAAGAAAAAAATGCCAAACTGGATAGCAGTAGTTATTATAATCCTAGGGGTCTTTGACGAGACTATTTCTGCTACTTTCTATGCTTTCATTGCCTTGTCCCTTTAGATTTTGTTAATAACATTCAACTCAGACCTTAACTGAAAACACTCACCAAAGTTCAGTTTGCACAAAACTCAAATGTTTACCCTTCTAAAATATAAAAGCTTAGCAACATATATGACGACCAAAATCTTGGCAGCCAGTGACAGTAACCTTGAAGTCAGTGACAACGCTCCCTCTAACTCCAGACCAGGGCATCTCAGATTTTTTCCCTTGTCTTCTTCCTGAAGGTAGGGCAAGAAAAAAATCACCCAGGAGGCAGAGGGGACGCTACACAGCACAAACAGCACACTCATCTTTAATTTGGGGAAGGAGGAGAAAAAAAAACCCATAAAAAACCCAAAACAAAACAAATAATCAATCCACTCATTATAAACACAAATCTGCTGCAAATAATTCAATTATGTGGTAATGACCATTGGATAGCTAATCTGCATCTGGTAGATGTACAGCAACAGGATAAAGATACACTTCTTTAGCAACCCCCTTTTTACACACAGCAAGAAGGAAAAAACAGCTGAATTTTCAAAAGCACTTCAGTGGTATTAGAAATCTGAATCCCGTTTTAAAAAGTATCTTTAAAAAGTCAGTTTTCATTGAAAATTGGGCTCGTTTACTTTTGAGAATTCAACAGTGTGCTTAGCAAAATCGTTGGGCATTTCTGTATTTTTGAAAGTCTGCCTCTTATGACCTTAAGCATTTATTATAAACTTTAGAGACTTCCACATCTAAACGCATTCATCACTTTTGAAAACAGGACTTTTCCTATTCTAACGATTATATTTCGCAGCTGCAGACACATTCCTCAGGGAGCAAGACCACGGACTCAAAGCACCGATGACTACTCTCCAGCTATGCCCTCTTGACACATTCTCTCTAAAACGGCTCCGAAAACTCAGTCTTGCCATGGAGTCTCAGCCTAGCTGTCCCAGGAGATAGCCTACTTTCAGCCTACAAATTTTACCAGGTTTTTCCACCTGTGTTGCCCTAGTAAGTTCTGCTGGTTACAAATATAATTTTAAACAGCGCCCAAGGTATTCTGTATCTCAACTTCTATTTGATCTCTTTTGGATGTGGGATTGATCCCCTTTTCCTATTCACCCTGAAGGCTTGTGGGAGCTAAGTTACACCAAACATGAACCAAAACCTTTTAATATATCTTCCAAAAGAAAACCGAAAAGAAGTCATATTCATGGCACAAAAAGATATACTACTACTAGATTCCTATCAGCTCACTGATGTTTGCAGAATTATGTCTGGTTTTACCAGTTCTGACTCTGCTGGTACTATGGAACAGGTTGCTTCTCTGAGCAAAGTTAGTTTTCACACTCCGAAAATGCTAGATTTACTGACTAAATACTATTAACAATATTTATCCTAATTTTTGTCAGCATGTAAAATGCGTTGTGCAGGGTAAGGAGAAGTCTTCATTTTTTTGTGGTGACTCCCTTCTCCCTTTTCAGGCACCTTGGACAACTTAAGTCCTCTTGAAACCTCTGAAATATCAGGAGTAAAATGATTTCTATTTTTTATCATCAACACTGTAAGCGCTTCCCTGCGGTGGTGAGGGGACATGTTCAAAAAGGCTTACAGAGATAATCTTTACTTAGGCTGTATCATTAATTAGGCAACTTGACCAAGGCCACTAATTACAATTGTGCTAAACTGCACTGAATTTCTGTAGCATTGACATTTCACGGGAAGCAAGGTGCAAAGTTGAAGGAATGCAAGCCAGCACAATTACTTTTCTTACCTAATCGTTTCTAGTATGTCTGCTGGGAAAAATACTTAACACAGACCTGGCTGATGCAGACAGCCAGTATGGGATTGACAGAAGAGCGACACACAAGCTCTCACCAAGAGCCTCCAATGGAGAAGCTGGACAGGAACACCTGCATCCCCCATTTCAGCAACTCGAGCAGACAAACTGCTGTTATCCTACATGATTTTCCATTCCTAACACAGATTGGTAGAGAGGCTTCATTCAACTCGCACAGAATCCGGTCCAAATCCCAACAAAATCAACACAAGTTCCCTGGTGCACTTCTGCAACCTCTTCAGAAGCCCAGAGGGTCCCAATCCTCAAAGCTTCATCTGACCAGAGCAGATTTCATCCCAATAGGAAGCTCCCACTCCAGACCTCCAAGCACGCTAAGGTGATGTCTGCCTGGGCAATATGATTGGCACTGCTCTGTCTTTTATACATTTTTTCTTTTTCTCCTAAGTCCTTTATCAGGACTGTTAGCAAAATCCCTTACCATTACTGAGTCTGATCGAAGCAGTAAGCTAAGAAAATTAAATTAATGTCATTCTCAGTAACATTTAGAAATTGCAAGCTAAGCAGCTGCCACTTATTCCTAGTAACTCAAAGTACATTATATTGAAAGAAGTCTTACAATAACATATATTGATTTTGTCAGGTTTGGGCCTTTTCTTTCCCAAGCAACATATGTTGTGTGCTCTATATTTGTGGGGCTACATATACGCAGGTTTCATTGCAGTAACTCTGACTCTTGCCAAACAGATGTTGAGGGAAAGCGACTTAACACAACATGGGATAAAGACTGTCTCAGATCAAAATGTTGGGTGAAGAAAAACCTTTTGGATAATGTGGTATACTAAAAGCATTGGTTATATATTTGTATACAGAATTGATAGGTAGCTGAATTAATGCTTGATCACATTTGTTGAAAACATGCTATTACGTAGAAAAAAAATTATCAAATGCTAAGAATTATGTTAGTTAAAGGATAGCGACTACATAAGTTAAGTTCCGGAGTATTTATAGAATTCATTTTACCTACAGTCCAGATTCTCACTAATAACCTAACAGCTAGCTGATATAGTTTGAAAAGTGAAGAGTTTGAAAACGAAGGGTTTTAAACACCCTTTGAAATAATAAAATGGCAAGCAATTCCCAGTCCCCAAACACAAAGTATTGGACTATTGTCCTGAGACTGACAGACTTATCTGCAATTTGATGTGATTTGTGTAATATCCAATCAGTAGGGCTTAGCTTATTACAATATTTTGTTCATGACTAAGCCTAATGACAGAATTCTGTTCAATTTACTCTCTGAGAAGACGTTTATTTTTTACCATTCAGAATCAACATTTTTCATCACCTATACCCTTTCCCATTACGAAAATAATTAGATTTGTATAAAGTAGAGACAGTTCATCACCTGAAAACTGACATGAAATCCTTCACATCTATTTTTTTTTCCCTTGACTTTAGTAACAGTGTTGGCTCAAAACATGGTACTAACTGCTTCAGGATTTTAGACTTGAGTTAGCAAATGTCATAAAAGACAAATTATGTTAGAAGACTTCAGTGGTTACTTTCAACGTATTTCTGATCTACGCAAGAACAACTCTTTGGATGTCCATGCCAACAGTCCTTTCTAACCTCAGGTATGTTAAGTTCTGCTGCTTCTGAACTGGTACCGATCAAAAAATCTGCAATGCGCTTCCTTTATCATGAAAAAGGAACTTGCAGTTCCAGAAGCCAGAAATAAGCTCATCTCCCCCCTCGTACAGAAATAACTTTCAAAAGTTGGCAGGAAAACCTAGTTTCTTCCACACTCACTGCTACAGAAGAGTGATTATACTCTGATACGAACGTGTTATATAAACTCTCAAAGCAGTGAAAAGATTCCACATGGGAAAAAAAAATTAAAATCAAACCCAGTCAGCAGATCTTCTACAACATTTTATATTCATAAAACAGGTACTACAGAAAAAAAAAAATCATTTCAGAGGTCAATTTTTCCATCACAAACCCATGCAGACTAAAGGTTTACTTCACTGTATAGACTGAAAAATAAAAGTCAGGATTCACTTATTTGCCAGAGACATTGGGATTTCTTAAAGCACCAAATATTACAAAACACCATCTAAAATCCTGCTTTTCAACAATGTTATCTGACAATCAACTGGATCTAGGACAGTTGGTCTATCGTCTGTTTTTCTATTCACTTTGAATTATCTATATTTTTCAATTCAAATACATTAAAGCTAATATTAATATATTTAGCGATAGAACATCATTAAAGCAAAAACTATAAGGACTAACACAAATCCACATTGTTAAAAATTACTCTAGTTTTGTATATGTTTATGAAAGCTTCCCAAGCATCATGAGAGAACTGAACACGAAGAAAAAGTCAAGGCTTGTAAATAAGATTCCACGTAAAAGAAATCACAAAAAGTCTTAACATTGGCTCCTAGCATTTAGACAAAAAAATGTCAAGGTACATACCTGTAAATCTGTTGAATATTTTCAGCTTTGATTTCCTTGAGAATTTCATGGTAGATATGAGGGTTATTTGGTTCTTGAGATGTTGGGGAAGAAGGGCATTTCTTGCGTGCATAATAACCTATCACAATTCCAAAAATAAATAAAATCAAAGCAGTGCAAAATACTTTCAGTATCTGAAAAAAACTGCAGCGGTTGCTCTTTGGTGCCTGTCTTGTATAGTGTGAGACATAGTCAGGGTCTTCCTGAAGGCGCTGGAATCTTCCCTTTGGAGAAGATGAAGGCTGGATGGGCTCGAGATCAAGGTCAGGGCTCTGGGAGTTTCCCAGGTGATGCTGGATCGCACCATCCAGTCGGAAATGGTCAAAGCCAGGCTCCTCCAGCTCTTTTTCCATGTCCCATTCCAGTTCCAGCGCTGTGGCTTGAAGCTCATCGTTATCAAGGTACGGAGAGTGCCCCTGAGCTCTCTGGTCTGCATTCACTTTGTGATAGGCCATCTTCTTATCTATTAAAACAAAATTAAAAAAAAACCCTAAGCGTTTGTTTCCTTATGTATACATAAACAATTTAATTATTCTTCGTAAACCTAGGAGAACTAAACATATACAATAAAAAGCAAAAAAGGGGTTCTCAGTATTTCACCCTCCCCGTTTCCATCGTCCTGTCTTCTTTGGTAGAAGATCAGCAGTCCCATGAACACTGTCAGAGGGGAAAGAAGCTATTTAAGGGAATATAATATAGTGTAAGTATATGAATAAAGGGAGTTTACAAGTGCCAATGGCAAAACACAAAAGTTATCCTATTATTTCGTCAGTCCCCAAAAAAAAATTAAAAAAAAAAAAAAAAAATTGAGTGAAGGCACAGAGTTTCCAAAACAATTATTTATTACCTGAAAGTAATTTTAAAGCTTAAAAACTGTGTGTATCAATTTCATTTCACACACCATACGAAATAACGCTGTTAAAATAAAGTTGAAAAAGTAGAAATAATGTAACCTGGCTGATCTGATTCTAAACACAAGGAAATGACAAGTTAAAAAAGAAATTTCAGGGTGACACTGTACTTACACATCAATAAAAGGCTTCCATTTAGATGGAGCATTCTATTATTTATAGGTATTTTAAATGCATAGTTCCTGAATGACTGATGAATTTACTTAGAAATTGTCCCAGCTGTTTTGCTCCACTTATTTTTCCCATTTTAATGAATCAAAAGCACTGCCAGGTAAGTATTTATATCAAAATCATTCCTTTAATAGCAAGGCATATCTGTGGCACTTCGAGATATTTCTATGGAAGTACGAGCCCTCTAAAGGGAACTCTGACCTCCAGTACAAACATTCAAAGTCAATTTTCAACAAATCATTTTTAACAGACTGCAACAATAGGGTGCCGTTTTCCTCCACACTTTTGACAATCGCTGTTCCATCACATAAGCATCTGTAATTTAGGGCTTTTCAAACATCAGACTGACTCATCAATTAGAATAAAATGAAGATAAAGATATTAAACCTCTCACAGTGATGGATATTGGACTGACACTTACAACACTACATTATCCCTCCATTTTTACCTTTTAAGGCATTTTCTTTCTCTACGACTTACCTCCAGATAGCATTATTGAGGCCACATAATAGATGAACCTACTCTAACGGCAAAGCAGAATTTAGCTTTTTGAAGCTCTCTGAAGAGAGCAAACTGTTAGAAAGCATTAATATAATGAAACAGCCCATTGTCCACTAAAAGACTATCTTGCTCTATACCACACCAATTTACAGATCCTATTTCCTTGTACAGCCATATAAATATCCCTCACCTGTAAGCATCAGGCAGTCTACGAACAGTCAAGAGAGCCCATACTTGAGGTATACGTTTCAAGTGTAGCTATTGTACACACTTGGGAAACCAATTCGCCACCTGGAGTCCAAATTCTTCTATATGTAGTAGAAGCAACACACTTTAGCACGAGTTAAACTAAAGCACCTTAAATTAGCGTGAAAATCTGCATTATTGATTTAAATAATGGTAACAAATGTTAAGTCTCTAAATTCCAGTTGAGTCAACAAATGGCTTAGCCTGCAAAGCCCTTCTGGCTGAACTTTACAGACTTTCTGCTAGCCCAGCCCTCAGGTTTGTGAAGGTCCCTCTGAACTGCAGCGCTACAATCCAGCAGGTCAACCTCTTCCCCCGCCGTTGTGCGTCACCTCGAGATATCTCAAGGGAGCGTGCTGTCTCCTCATCCAGGTTGTTAAGGAAGATATTTAAATAATGTCAGCCCCAGAACCGATCCCTGGTGCGCTAAGCTTCTTACAAAGCACCAACTGGACATCAAGTGATTTATTAATATTCTCTGGAAATTTGAGCTAACTAATTTTTCAAGTTGTTTATCTGCCCTTTCACTCTATCTCCTCCTGTTGGTGGAAGGATTAATTTGCAAACCATCAATGACAGAGGTCACTACTAGATAATAACAGCTGCCCAACAACCTCATCTTTCCGACTCCATTTCATACTGCTTTTTATTAGAAATTAAAGGCAAGTGTTTTGTCCTTTAAAAGCAAAACAAATCACTACTGTATTCCATAAATACATAGTTTTGACTCTAGAATTACTACAGTCATTTAACAAACTGCTTTAGCCAAATCAATAAACCCTTAACAGATTACTACAGTATTACCCATAGAACGGGAATTAAGGCAGTTTTTCAGATGCAGTTGCACGGCAAATATTAATCTTGCTGAGTTTATAAATGTTGAACATTGCATATCTGTGGTAGTTAAGTCTTCTCTGTATGTCATTTTAAAAACGTATGTTATTGTTCAATGGACTGTATTAATAAAGGTTATTTAAATCTACACATAAGCACATAATAAAAATTCCTATGAAATTTCTTCAAATGGTTGTTACCGCAGATGAGTAGTAACCACATTCCACAGCTTAGTATCTCAGCAATTCAATTTTGATACAAAGCACCGAAACCAGTTACCTCACTCCAGGAAAAAAACCCAAACAACTAAACAAACTAAAATAAAAATCAATATTCAATTCAGTTTTATATTTGAGACCAGTCTTTGGAGTATGGGATCTTCTTAGCAACATGTGTCCTTTGCTTTAGTTAGAATGCAAAGAATGCAAGAGTAGCCCCAGTTAACATCTTCGCGTTTTCTACTAATACTGCTAAGTTCATTATTTGAGTGCAAGATCACAACACAAGTTACCACGAAGTACCTGAGATTAGGGCCCATGTTGTATTTAACCATGCCAACAGTGATTTTTAAGGAAGGGGTTCTCAAGGCACAAGTCATTTGTACCAGGTAATCTATATTACCAGTTCTGTTTAGTATTTGGCTGGTTAAGGAAGTAGGCGTGACTTAAAGATTATGTATCAAATGTAATTTTGGGTAGGAATTAGAGGGATAAACACTACATTGAGAATAACAAAAAAAAAAATAGACAATACAAACATGGATAAACTATGAAGTCAAGAAAAAAACACTATGATACTCTGGTTCAGTCTTCTCTGTAACAGACCATAAAATGAACACATTTTTGAAAGACACTTTCGAAAACTTCAGGAGATAGAAAATCCATCCCATCTGCCAGCAAGCTGTTTCAACATTTAATTGTTGTTAAATACATGTTTTATTATAAAGATAAAAGAGCAACTGCAAAATGCCAGAAGTCTGAATGTGCACTGAGTGAGCTTTAAAGCCATTCTATAGGGACAGCAAAGGGGATCATAAACTCCGCAATACTGGACAGAGGCAAGCTGACGACCAATAAAGTTGATGTGCATTTCTATACTTCCATTTTTTTGTGGGGAGAATGTTTGTAGAGAGCTATCAGATCAATACTAAATATCCTTTCAATTGACTGTACACAAGAAATCAGGAGAGTCAGCTTTATCGGATCATTATTGCCTTAATGAGCCCATTTCAAAACTATGTAACTGTTCTTTGATCTTAAAAATAACACTTCTGATAGGCACATCTGGTTATGAAACAATCAGAAACTTTTTTTTGTGATAGCTTTCCTGCTTGAATCCCTTATCAATGAAGCCTTTGAAAACTATATAATAAGGGCTACATGAAAGGTGTTGCATCTGCATCACTGCTACTCTCTAATACCTCCACAACAGAAAGGTCAGCTTATACACACATTTTATGAAACCTACAAGGGAAGACCACTATGAATATGTAAAAGTAAATTCTTTGTGACTGGCGCTGTAGTTGTTAAACCCAGTTCATAAAAAGCTGAGACGATTAGCAGGCTCATTCACAGAAGGAAGAGTGGCAAGCGTTAACATGCTGCCCATAGCAAACGCCTTCTTGGGCCACTTAGTGTTCATTACTGAAAAGGCAGGTTTCACCCAGAAATTGCACTAGAGGCATTGCGGCCTCTTTGTATAGCCATAAAACCAGAAACCCAGGGTTGTTAGCTAATCTCATTTTTAAAGGTTCTTTAATTTTTATTTTCTTCTCGGTATCTTCTACACGGAGTACTTTGGCTTTAAGTCCTTGTAATCTTTTTGTGTCTAGGCAAACCCCCAAAGCAGATACTGTCACCTGTTTGAAGGGCAAATAGCTGTACTTATCATGGAAATCAACACCCACCACACATACAAGTCTTCAAAGTGTATATGACAACAATTTAGTACTTTGTTAGATGAGATGATGCCAAGTTTCAAGCCTAGACAAACTTCTTCAGGTTATAAATACCTTGAAAAATTTCTTTGCAGAAGAGATTATGATGCCTTTGTCAACAGCGGCATTACACTACACTGTAATTCAAAGAATAATGTGATATTTCCGTCATCACTTCCTTAATTTTCTGCAGTAATGATTTTTCCCTTCCCTCACGTTTGGGATATGGGCTTGGCAACCAGTTCAGTTACAGTAGGACAATTAAGTTCCTTGTCACTCCACACAACCATCATATAAAAACAAATGACAAAACTTTCCAGTTGTTCACATTTCACTAGCTGACTCAAGACAAACACAATCTGGACGAACGTGCAGTGTTGTAGCAGAAGACAGAACAGAGAGATCAGACTTGAGAAAGAAGGTGAGTAGAACACAGGTGAGTCCAACTCGTCTCTTCACATAACGCTAATGAGTACTTTTTGGCATATGTGAGCAATGCAGAATATTTAACTTCTTCAAAATCTCTCACCAATTTTATTATATCACGGACAGCCGTGTGGACCAGGATACCATAAATATTAACACAAAGGATGACTACATGACAAGAACAGGGTCTATAATGCACCTCAATTGATAAGACTTGCACACAGAGAAGTCCAGTTGGAAGCCGGAGTTAACTTGCCTGTCAAAGCAGTGATCAAATCATCAGTTGCTTGAGCTAGAATATCCTGGGCCATCCAGGTGTGCATAGGTACACACATATGTATTTGCCTGCCGCCTTTTCAGAACCTTTGAAGGCCTAGGGCTCAGAACAAGAAGAATTGCTAGGAAGCTCCTTCTCACCGAGCAGACACCTATCCCATAAAAATGAGGCAGATGCAGCTGGTCTCTAATACGCTGGGCATGTATTACTAACATAGATCTTTTCCATCTTCAGACATGTTTAGTTTGCAAACACCTATTTGCCTGAAACAAAACTCAGAAATATTTACTGAACTTATAGAAGCTAACAGCATCTGTGATATATGCATAGCCTACCTAGGAGGTTTATTAAAACTGCAGCGTAATCAGATCACTATAAATGACTCTGTTACAGAGTCCACGCACTTCTTGTGGTACGTGCTGTGCTGCTGACTTTGCTTTGCTTCCATTTTCAGAACAGCTTTTCCCTCCAGTCTGGGTGGGTAACAGCTCAGTTTTCTAGCTGCTCACTCTTTACCGCACTCACTTGCAAACATCAGAACAAGGTGGGAGAAGCCCCCCACACCCTGGTTCCTTAGCCCATGAATTAATCACTCATCTTTCCTTTGGGCTCAACACTCAGATCCCACTGTTCTCCTTGGGAAGGGCGTTGGATAGCATTGTAAAGCAAAAAAGTAGACGGAGAAACAGGACTCCCAGCGCTAGGAGGTACGCGTTGTGTATTTCTTAAACTAGGTATAAGGGGAAGAAATGATGTCCTACCTCTTCGTTCATTTGCACTAGGTCACAGCCCCACCACCTAGCCTGAGCTCCTGTCCAACCCCATCCCCAGCATACTGGGCTCTGCTCCTCCAGAGCAACGCTGTCCCTCCCCACCGCCCTCCCAAAGCCCCTCGCTCCTCCTTTCCCCGCTAACGGAGCTGCCACCCGGCTGCTGCATCTCTTCCTTGGCTTCCCCAAGGAATCACGATAGCTGATGGGGGGGAAAGCCTACCTGACACCAAGGGTCCCTCAGAAAAAAAAGCACTGGAGTTCTTATCCCTGCTTTGGATTTCAGGGACTTGGAGACACGATACAATTACGGCAAACAAAACGCATTCAGAAGGGATGCGGCTGTAAAACGTAAGAATACGTTCCCTGCAAAAGAACTTTTCGCCATATGTTTCAGCCAGTCCTTGCCACAGTTTGGTTGAAACTGCAGCCACTGCTGGATCCTGGCTGAAGCCAGCTGTTGAGCTCCTCTGCCCCTCACGCCCAGTGGGATTTGGGATGGTCAGCAGCAAGCACCTCCTCCTGCGATCAACCCACCCAAAACTGCTCTTTGAACACATTAATCTTTGAGTTTTCCCATCTCTCCTCATACCAATTGCCCGTATACTAACCTAATATTCAGTTTGCCTGCATACGTTTTTATTCCAAATTCAAGGTTTCATCAATAATATATTTTGCATTACATTTCCCCAGACATTATAATTGCCTCTGAAAGAAATAAAACATAAAGCCTTACCAAGACAAAACCTATTATTGGGGCATTTGCATTTAAGCTTATAGTTGAATTTGATGTGAAATAAAATTATTGTAAATGGTGTTTAACTTGAAAATGCTGACAGCAATAGCTGCAATAACAGGCCCTAGCAATTCTTAAGAAAGTTAATTTTATATGACTCATTTCTGCTTTGGAAATTTTTACATTGCCAGTCTTTGATTTGGGCACATTTCACTTCAATCCCCGCCCCCAATCTCTTTTTTTCTCTTTAATTACAGTCAATCACATTTAAATTATTGCAAAAAAAATAAGTAATTTTAACTTTAAAAATTTGCAAACTGTACACTTGCAAGCTACTACACTCTAAGAAACTGTGCTAATGGGAGCCTACTATACTTCAAAAGGTGCAAACCAATATTACAAAATAACACATGATTTCAACCATGTCTTTTTTAAACAAACCAAAGCAAAACAAAAAAAACCCCAAAAGGTCACTTTTATGGATGAGCTACAAACAGGAATCTGGCCTCATTGTGAATGTAGACTCCATTCCTGGTTTTTAACAATCATTGCCAAAAATCTAGCAATGAAAATATTAACACATTCTGCTGTGGGGAAAAAAAAAAAACAACCAGCCAACACCCAAAACCCAAACTGATGACTCCAGAGCAGTTGGGATACAAGATTATCTAGCCTTAGTCTAGTCCAAAGATGAGATGGACATGAGTCAGCCCTACAGTTTCAGTTTAAACCCTGAAGGGATCTACCCCCTGATAAATGGACACAACAGGCAGCAGACCTGCAAGCGTGAGACACGCTCAGGACCCAAGACCAAGTTTCGGTAAAAATGTAGATTGCAGACAATAAGTTGCTTCCACATCTCTTCTACAAGGAAGCCAGCTCTTAAGCAACTTAGACACTTTAGGACATGTCATCTCCAAGCAGAATGATCTCAGATATATAAATGAGCATACATGAGAGAAGGCAATTTAGAAAAAGACGATATTTCAAATCTGTTTTTAAAAAGAATAAATTTACAGACAGAGGTTTCCTCTATAAAACCTGCACGTGTGACTGACCTGTGCCCAACTTCTGTTCCCATAGAAGAGCTAGGGCTCCAGCTGGAGATGGCAAATACCCTCAAAACCCTGGTTCTATGGCTTCTGTTGAAGAGATGAGAGCTGACAGAGACATGGGGGAGAGCAGAATGGACTTCACCTGCAAACTCCCTGCTACTCCGGGTGATTCGCAAGATCAAACTATCTAGGCTGGTTTTCAGAGCATAGGATGAATTTCGCAAACTTACCTGGTTACAGAAGACAAATCTTCCTATTATTAAGACTTCACACGGAAATTACAGATACACATGACATATGAAGCCTTAATGTCTCATGTCAAGAATAATTTTTCAGATAAAACCAGCTTTCGAATGATACATTTAAAATACTGATACACACAAATCAAGTGTTTCTATTGTCACTATCCTGTGGCCTTCTAACTTGCTGTAGAAAAATAGGTCAGTACTTAAAAAAAAACATTATTTCAGAGTACATTCTATAGAACTTTTTTTTTTCATTTCTTGCTCAGTGGAGTTTTATTGAGTTTTATCAATTTCAACAATGACATAGAGCCCTTAAAAATAAAATATTATGGAGCAGAAGATGGTAACATTTACAATTTAGCTTTATTGGAATTTTACTATATTTTGATGGATGACAGCTTTAATGATTCTGTGTATGGTTTATAGCAGAAAACACAGTAAGGCAGTAACATAATTTTCTGCTTTTTTCAACGATCTGTATCCAAAGAATTCAGAAAACAAGCAAGTTTACTTCATAATCACGCCAAATTTATTTTCTGGGTGAACTCGCGAATGTTAAAGCTCAAGTACACAGAGTGATGTTGCCACGGCAACCGCTATTGCAACCCAGGATGGGAACATGTTTATGAAAGCACATTTATATACCCGTATACGCATGCCGAGGCACACCGACGCTCCAGACTCCCGTCAGAAGGCAATCGAGCTATTCACGCCTTATCGGTCCTGATTCGGCTCCTGGCAAGGCAAGGCGACATTCGCTGAAGCCATTAAGCTGCAGCAGCCCCGTGTACGATAGGTACAATGCAAGGTTGTTTCTGCATATTGTGGTCATGAAACCTTCAAGCCATTACTCCTGTTTCTAGGACCTAAACGAGGAAACCTTAATTTGCCGTAAGATGTAATATTAGAAGATTTAGTGTTGCTATAGCTATAGGCGAAGAGTGAAGCAGTAATATGTTTGGTGTCCTTTGACCTTTTTTTAATAAATCTCCACTGAAATAAGCTGTCAAGTTTGAGAAATGTCAGAGTATGGTCATTTGAGCCTGCCTGGAGGTGTAATTTTGCATGGTGTACAATTCCTGTGAATTTATCACAACATGTTATTTCACACATAGTCAACACGGTGTGACATTCAGCATCCTGAATCTGCCAATATCTACATGCTGAAATGAGTTTATGATTTCTCTTTAAAAGAAAATCCAAGGTGCGTTAGTTCAGGTCAACAGAGGAATCCTCAGTGGATTTCCAGGGATAAAAATCAAAGGAAGCATCCCTTCTTTCTGCCACTTCGTCCGGCATACATATCTGTCAGGCAGCTCTGCCACTCTTGACGCCGCCTTTCCACATCAGCCAGCATTGAGTTCATTGTGGAAGTATATTAAATTAAAAACTGATTTGTTCCTTTAGTTGAGTATCACTTGCTCTGCAACACTTTTCAGATCTGTGATGAAGTACGTCTATATGTAAAGCTCTATATAGCAGTAATATATATGGTTTCAGTAGCTTTCCAGGAGAATTTTACACTTTCATGTCAGCCGTTACGGAATTAGTGTCACAAAGAGCAGCCAGATCTGATGCTTCTTCAGCCAAGTCCTACCCAACTGTGACCACAGCCTTGGGAGAAGAGGCACAGCTGCTCAGCCTATGGTTTTATGTTCAGCCTTTGACGGACTCCCAGTCATCACTTACAGAAATCTCTCAGCCTTCCCAAGACGTACAAAGATGAGGGTATTACATTAAATAAACTAGAGAAGTCCATTATCCTAAAGACTACCTCAATTCTCAGTTGTCCATCTCAGCCTGCTATAGTTGCTTTTGACACCTACAAGCTGACAGTTAAACTTTTATATATGCAGAATTTATCATAGACTGCTATTAGGCTGAACTCTGAGGAGTTCTTATTAATAGTCCGTCCGTACTAATTTCTTAAGCAATAATTTCTTAAAAAGTAAATATCATACTTCTTAAGCATGAACAGGGCAGCCTTAGGAGCACAATACATACTTCACAATCTAAAATAAACAGATGAGCTGCTTTAGAGGAAAAACTTTGAATAAACCTTCTTGTTCTTTCAAACAAGGCCAGGGTTTGTGCATAGCTATTAGAGCTTAGCTTGTTTACGCTGTAGTACTTTTTGCTTTAGAGCCATTAGCCATTGAAGATAAGCAAAGCGTGCACTATGACAAGAACTAAGAGGACGTATTCAAGAAACATACAGCTTGGTATACTAAGTTAAAGTACGCTATAAACTATATAATTGATGCTTACGGGCATTTCAGCACTTCCTATCTAAAGCAGGAATTGTGCATGAGCAGAAGGACTGATGGTTTGTGCTAATTCAGCTCTACACCATCAGCTAAACGTGTCTTGATGATCTTTTAAGATGCTGGATACCCACATTCAGGTACACATTCTTGTACAAGACAACTAATAATAGCAAATGCCACAGAACAGCAGCTGTGGATGACCAGTCACTGAGCATACTTTGCTTACCAGTGAATAGGGACTACTACTACTTCTCTCCAATTTCCTTTAAAAAGCAACATTAATCCAAAATGACTCCAAGCAACAGCTTTGACAGAAGACTAAGCCCTCTCTTCCCTGCTTTCAGCTATAAAACAGAACGCTATTCACGTCACAGTAGATGTTACAGCTTCTTAAAAAGATGGGATGATACGTCAATTACACTAATACTCTTAATTCTGGGAAGTTATACTGAAAAGTTGACAATTCACAGAACCACAGAAATTTTGGCTGGCAGGGACCTCCAGAGGTCACCTGCTCCCACCTCCCACTGAAAGCAGGACTGCTGCCAAGAACAGACCGAGTCACCTCATCCTTAAACAGGACTCATCAAGTATTCAATCAGAGCTAAAGGGCTCAATACGAACACAAAGGTTTGCCATTTCTCTCCTTTTTTTTGCTGCTGCTGATACATCTGTTTCTTAGTAAAAATAGCATCCATATGCAAAAATAAAAAAACATCAAACCTGTAATATAACCAGTTGTTAAAATTCATCCAAACACTCCTGCTTAAAAATAAAAATAGAATAAAATAAAATAAGCCAAAAAAAAAAAAAACAAACCAGAAAAAAGACAGAAATCGAAAAAGAAATGAAAGTCATAACACACAGACATAGCAGCCATGGCATGAAAAATTCATTTCCATTAATGAGATGTGGTAGTCCCCAGGCCAGCGCCCTTTGTATGTGAACCATGTTAATCAGATTGTATGAGCATTTGCTGGAAACTCCTGGGACAGCAAGCAACTATAACTATATAGCAAGCATAGCAGATTAGCAGCTTGCTAAAAACTGCTTGACTTGTAACCCTTGAAGCACAAGAATGATGCAGATTTCCTGAATCACTGATAAATGAAGCATTTCATTTACATGACTCATTCGTTGCAGTCTTTGACACAATATGTACATCACCAAAATGTGTACAAAACATCCCTTTTAGTGGCATCTTTATGTAAGAAAGTACAGAATAAACAAACAAACAAGGGCTGTGTCAACTCAGACCTGGTCGCACATACGTCTTGTACGATCCCTTGCTATTGCTATCCTACATCTCCAAAAAACCCTTCCGTAACTTCAGCTGAGCTGGAGCGAGATGAAAACACACGTGTTCCCACCAGGATTCATTGCAGAAGCTCCGCAGGTTTGGATATGGAGAACAGGCTGATTTCTGGAAAGACCAAACAAGACAGCAGGATCTAGCCTCACCAAGCAAACTTTTCCTTTCTAAGAGGTCCTATAAAGTGAACCCCTCATCCTGGAGGATGAAAACCATCAGGATTTAGGCTTTCCTTCTTTCATCTGGCAGTAAGACATTTAATTGCTTCCTAGCAATTTATCTGCTTTATCTTTGCATTTTCCCAGTGACAAAAACAAATAGAAACTCTTGCTACTCAAGACAACTTCATTTTCAAAACATTTGAGAGTTTCATGGAAATTTCAAAGTTGTTCAATCTGTAAAGCCTGACTTTATTCCCAAGCTAATTCTAATCTCAGCCACCAGTTTGCACTGTTTGAACAGCGTTAGGAATCATTAAGAAACCAGCGTTCTCAAAAAGTAACCCACCAGATGAAGAGAATCAATAAGCTAATTTCCAAAGAAAACAATTTCACAATATTCAGCAAAATAGTATCCATGACTGACTCTGAAAAGGACTCCAAGAAACACGCTATTAGTGACTCTGAATAAGATAATCGACTATTAAATAATGCAAAGTCCTATACGAGTATTTTCAACACTGTACCAATAATTTTTGATCGGAATATGAATTATAGTCCCATTGCCTGCCTTCTTTTCTACCACAATATTAGGTGTCTCCTTGAAGGAAGACAAGTCTTCATAAAATAAACAAATGTATAAACTGATCATCATTCATATGCTGCTTCTGTCTTTCTGCAGGCCTCTAGGAAATTGTGTAGATTGCTCTAGTGACTATCAGTATGTCCCTGGTCTCTCCTGCCTTTCTTTCCCTTTTGAAGTACCAAACAAACAAAAAGTACAGAAATAGGGATACAGATCCCCAACTCTATGCATAATTTTCTTCAACTTCAAAAATGGTAAACTAATTTTTCAGTTTCCCCAGAAACGTCATTCAAAACTGAATATCCTCTGCTTTATTTTACATGTTTAATTATTCCTCTTAGAAATAAACACTTCCTCACTAAAAATGTGCATTTTGATTAAATTTAGTTTTTTTAGTGGGAATATTTCCCTCACAAAACAACTTAATCAGCTTTATTTATACATGACCTAATTTCAAGCTCGGGGAAAAAAAAAAAAAAAAAAAAGAAAGAGTCATCAAAATATGCCCATGAGCTTCCACAGGAAGAGGATCAGGGCATGCAATTTAAAAAAAGCAGAATTGCTTTCTTCATCTCCACTGTTTTTTTACAGTGAAATGTCTTCCACTGAGCTTCACCCTGCAAAGTTTTTCATGATTTACAGCAAGGAAAGAGAGGCAAATCAGTCTCTAGTGAAAAGTCACTCAAGCTCATAAAAAATTTAAAGTAACTAAATTTATAATTAAGATTAATCAAGAAATGACATTAGAAAACAGTTTGTACATTAACAGAAACTTGAGACTGAAAATTTGAATGTGCTTTTTTCTCCAACAGTGAACACACAGAACTCCCTGTATTTTAGATACACATGCATACCTATAAATTTCTGTATTTATTAAAAGTATTTAGAAACACAGTGAACTATTTTAAGTACATCTCATAGCTGTTATAATTTATTTATGAACAGGGACATTATTAAAAATAAATGATCTTCAATGGCACTTAAAAGTAATGCTGTTTTGAGACCAAATGTCAGGCAAATGGCATGAAAATGTAAAACTCAGCAAGTCATAAAACACTGCTTTATCACAAAATATTTATACTACCAAAATACAGCCTGAAACAACTAGGTTTATTACAACAACACAAACAAAATCATTACAATTGCATTACATTTCATGTGTAATCATTACATTACTTAAATACTCGATTTTTCATTCTCTTTAAAAAAGTATCAAGCTATGAGTCTGCTTCATGCAGACACAAAGGCTTTAGCTGCACTGCTATATATTACAAAGGGTATGGTCTGAATATGCATGATCAAAAGTAATCGGTTCCATTACCCATTTCCATAACTTTGTCAAAAAAAACTCAAATATAACCATTACAAAGTCATGACCAAAACCTACCACATTGAATGTAAAGACAATAACCCCAAAGTGACCATTATGTCACATCTCTACATAAGTAACATGTAAACTCCCCATAAATCTGTTTGGGCCTGTAATCCATTTCCATTTTTCTTTTACTTTTAGAACCTGGAAATAATTAAGCCTACAGTTAAACCAATTAAATATTGTGTGCCATTACAAAACCATACTGGATTTTTATCTTCCACTGCTAAACTTAGTCCAAAATAATTGCAGTGAATACTATTATCTACCACAGTTACCATCTGGGACATGAAAGTAAACATTTTAATTATTGCCATTGTAATTTGGGACCCACAAAGACGGGTATTTGGGCTACATATGGAATTTATTTTTATTGATTAATGTCGAAACAGGTGGATGCAACACTTCAAAAGACAGTTGGCTAAATGCCCATAAACTTTGCTACCTAGTGCAGACTACTACAAAGAGCTGGAGAACTGAATTTTATATCCCGGCTGGTTGATCTCAAAAACAAAATCCGGATAAAAGACATTGACCTCCGTTCTAAAGCACTTTTATGTATCATTGAAGTAGTTATCATTGAAGTAAAGAGATAACTTTCTCATTAGAGATGTAGATTATCAAAAACTCCTAGCAATTTTACTGACTGTATTGAGAACTTTGTATGCAGGGAAAGGAGAATACTTTACTTCAGGCACTTTTATTTGAGTAGATACCTATGAGTATGCACATCTAGCATTAGGCATCAAAGTTAAAAATGTATTTGTCCTGCAGAGCGATCTCTCAGTAAAGAGCAAAGAAGGACTGCAATCTAATTAAATTAATGAGAATGAGAAAAATAAATATATAGGGGTATGAAATATAGAGAGGGTATTAACTTCAGAGGTTTTTACTGTAGCACTGAAAAAAGGTACTTAAATGCCTTTGAACATAGTTTGAATCTGTTTTACCAAGGTCAAAATGACTGCAAAATGAGTAAGAAATTGGAAAAGTTACATACTGTTGGCAGTGAGCAAAAACTTCTTCCAGGCTTATCGCAACTTAGACTTCACACAGCTGAATAAAACCAGAATGAACTCTCATTTAATGAACCTTTTAAGACTTCTGGTTTGTGACTAAGGTCTAAGATTCTTAATGATTGCACAACAGTCTATGAAATTCCTAGCCTACATGTGTTTGAGAGGATCAGTTCTGCTTTTCGACACATAATGAACTCCTCTGGACTGCTGAGGCTCCTTAACTCTCGCCAGTATTAAAGGAAATTAGTTTGCTCAGTTTCTCCGAACTATACGCTAGATCCAGCGGAATTGAGCCACCAATAGTCTTCCATCACACATCACAACTTGCATTACTATCTAATAATAATATTTGTTTTCTGGTTTGTTTAATAAGCCAATGATCACCAAGACTTCTCACCATTTACTTTCACTATTTTAATAAAATATAAAGACCGCTACTGGACTGAGATGAGATGTAACATAAGATCAAAGCCAGTCTGTTGGCAACAAGCTCTGCATTTTGCAAGCAGTGAGCAGTACAACCTATTCAATTAGCAAGAATCCAGTTGCCTGGTAGTGTAAGCTGGTATTACAGCAATACCCCAATAAACCATCATTCACTCAGCAGCAGACCTGGAACCAATGGGTGTTTTCAAAGATCTTCATGACCTGTTATCTACAAACAAGCACACTCAAATAACCCCTGCCCTTACTAAAGCTGGGGAGGACGCTCTTCTACTACTTTATTAGAGCCAGATTTTATTGCCCTCTTCCACGCAGATTTCATATCTGTAGTTTTTTCTCTAAACTAAAATTATACACTGCTTTTTGTCGGATAACATGCTCAAACTTTAAGCCTCTGAATATTCTAATCATTTTGAGTGAGATACCATAACGTTTGAACACAAACACATACCTGAAGCTTTAAGTACTGAAATCTACAGTCCGCTTTTTGGCAGGCCTACTATGAGTATCCAGATCTATTTTGTCATTTTTAAGATTTACCTATGGCATACTGTAGTGCAAGGATTGAGTTGAAATACTTTTAACTTAGAAGATAACGATACAACTATTTAGCTATATACAATAGTGTATGACCTTACTAAGGAAATACATAATGTTTATCTACAGACATGATCTCGAGTAGTTCTTCATCCCAGAAGGAATATTTTACTATTACACTATAAACATCTTCCCGCCATGTTTTGAAACAAAATAATTAGATTTAGAGAAAATATGCTTAATTATACCCAGAACAATCAAGACTGATTGCTTGGAGGTTGCGAGTTGCTCAGTCCATCTGCTGAGTACGTTCACGGCTTTTTTGGCACTTCCTTGAAGTCATGAAGTGTACACACACACAGAGGTTAGAAACATTTCAAAACCATGTAAGCAGATGGTGATACAGCAGGTAATAATTTAATTACATAACTCCTAGAACATGTTTCCCCCCCAAAAAAGAAAGAGGGAGGGAATAAACAATGTCCAGTTTGATCTTTTAATTGCAGTGTAATAGCTTTTGTTGAATTGGCGATGATTTTCCACCCATCTATTCTGCAGTTAGAAACAGTAATAAACAAGTTCTATACCATGGTTTATTCCTAACGCAACACTTAACATAAAAAAAGTTAGCAACCTAAAATGCAAGTTTCTTAAGACAAGAAAATAACTATAATTATGTAACACTGAACAAGATAATTTATCATTAGTTTTGCAGGTACAAAGAGGTCAGAATGATGTATGTACAACATCTGCTCTTGCATCAGCACAGAACATTGATACTGTTAAAGTGTGAAAGCAATGAAGAAAAGTTAGTCTTATTAATTCTTCATTTTATGCAGAAGCACAGAATCACATGGAAGTGGAGAAGCATGATACAGACAAGATACCAGAGGTAAACCAGAAACTGAAAGATTTTAATGAAAATGAGAGGGGAGACAAAAAAAAAAGTAAGATTGTGTGGTCTACTTAACATACCACATATGCCAATGAAGGCTGAAGGAGAAAAAAAAGGATCTCTCCTGAATGCCATTATAGCAACTTCACTGTTTTAGAAAAGGAACTGCTGCCTCTGAAATAGTCGAAGATGCTGAGATAAATACTAAAGTACATAAGGTTTGATTGGCAGTCTGCTAAGTCAGTGGGAGTCATCTTAACCTAAGGAATTTGGAATTATATCACAGATGTATCACCCTTTGCATTATGTGCAGAAATTGAAGCATAAATGCGTAGCGAAGTCAATGCAAATGTATTGGAATAATCGGGGAACTGTCACTATGAGACTCAGGACATCCCAGTCGCTGCTGGCTTTACGGTATGTCTTCTAGTGAGACATTAAGATACAGGCAAAAAAAGGGGGGGGGGTGTAGGGAGGAATTAATGGTTGTGAAATGTTTATCCTACAAGTGTACACATAAGATTTCAATTTTTTCATAGAACAGTATATATTTTGTCTTTATGTAAAGGTCAAATAGCTTGAAGGGTCACTATATCTGACTCACACAGTATAAGTAGTAATTCATATGTATATATATAGACATATATAAAAGAAACATTATAAAAAAACACTAGTTGAATCTATTGGGTTATTTTAATTCTGACTATGAATGCCGTAATTGTTTACATAATTTGAATTAAAAAAACTAATCTTACGATTTAAGCAGCTCACAACGCAAACTTTCATTGTACTATTTTTTGATTAGTTCCATTTCTCAGCAAACTCCAATACAGCAATGGATCATGGAAGTTGGGTTCTGGATTTTATGACACTATAAAATAGCATACGAAACATTTATTATTTAATGTTCAATTTCACAAAGAAGATAACCTCTCTCCAAATTGTACACCCAATCAGTTCAGACTTGGGACTGGCTTTTCTGTTTGAATGCACAGGAGAAGAAATACAGCAGCACAGCTGATTGGCGTGTCACCTTGTCTTTGCAATATACTTATTTTTTTTCCTAGTTTTCATCGGCTAAGTAAATGGCATAAAAAAAGCGAGATGAAGTATTTACAACTGTTTGCTTTAATTTTATTTTTTGATTCTTACAATTTATTCCCCTATAAGTCAACAAAACAGAACAGAAACATCACAAAAGGTCACTTTGATGTAGAAAATCCCCAGCATTATTCCAAGCAGGTTTATGACTTGTACCTTGAAATGCTAGGTAAACTGAAAAAAATATATTAAAATAAACCTAATAATGAAAACAGTATATTAATACAATATAATTCTGTGCTGTGCTTGTCAATGGAAAAGGAAGTGCAAATCAAATTTTCATAAATATGACATACTAGTTCAAAGTGTAATGGTGCATTTACCATACAAGACAATCAGGATTTTTTTTTTTAATTGAATGCTGTTTAATGAACCTTTAACTTACCTTTCAGTCTGCCTACAACAGAGTGTTGTGAAAAGACAAAGTCTGAATTCAGAGTCTAATTAGAATCCTCTGCATGTCCTACTGCATCTATGCTATTGTTGTTTGGGAGGTTTTTGGGCGTTTTTGGTTTTTTTAGGAATGGCTGATATTTTGTACATAAATTATTCCCTTAAGTATACACAAATATATATGCGCACAACTGTATATGTGCATGAATATTCTATAGCTATATACCAGAATAAATGCAAATTATTATCGGGTATTTACTTACAAAACTACACTACTGCTGAACTATTTTTGTGGCAACAAATACCGTATTCAAACATAAAAGTGACAGCAATAACTGTCAGGTTTAAATATTTAGTGCCAGAGTATTAGGCTTCTGACTATTAAAATGACCCTAAACAGCCTTAAAGCTGCTGCGACCGGGCAGCTGAGGAACAGGGTAAGGAAAGCACTTGCTAGCATAAAGCCAGCAGAGCCAGCTGACGAACAACCTACTTCTGCCTTCCAGGAAAAAACCACCTGAAATACCAGAGTCCTGCACAAAGGAGATGTCCACACTTAGACGAATACAAAGACAGGCGCGGGAGATGCAGGTGTCTCCTAGGACACAGCCAGCTCGGAGAGCGGTGCGAACACGGACGGCAGCAGGAGCTCTCGGCAGCCTCGCTACCTCGGCCGTGACCGCAGCCTCCCGGCTCCTTCGCCCCAGGCTGGAGGCCAAAATGAGTTAGCTTGCCTCGGAAAGGGAGCGGAAAGTAAACCAAGAGCCAGCTCATCTATCTCGTCCACCTTCAGCAGTGACAGATCCAAAACAAATGAAAGTGCTACTGTTTCAGCCGCTGATGTTCTCTGATTAATTTTACCATCTGAAAGTTATTTCATGATAGTGAATAGCGGTAAGCAAGGAGCAAGAAAGCCCAGAGGTACAACTCTATCAGTGAATGAAACGGTAAAGAAGTGGTAATGCTACCCCTAAACAAATAAAATAAAGCCCAAAAACCTAAAAGCAAATCCTGTCACCCCAAGGTGTAAAGCTTTTCTCTAACGCACCCATAGACTGTTGCTAGATGACAAATGCTATATTATTCAGCCTTCCAGTTTTCTCTCTCTCCCCCTAGCTGCAATAATCCGACGGGCCACTATCCTCACAAACGAGATATTTGACATATCCTGATTGAGCCCATCACTGCAGCGTCAGTCACTCCGTGGGAAGGAAAGATGTCAGTGACCATAAGTCAAAGGAGCAGACGATACAACAGCAGGGTAATCACCGCATTCCCACTCTGGGGTTGTTAGATGCCGAGTCATCATTAGAGGTGAAAACCAGCTGTATTGAAACTGGAGTAACTGATGTAGCAGATTCTACCGTAACCCCCAGATTTCATACACCCGATGAAATAGCATTGCCAAGGCTTCAAAAACTATTTTGATAGAGCGCTTAGGACCTATGACTTTATTTCTCATGGTTAAATAACAAGAAAGGGCAAGATTACAATGGAAGCCATGTAGGAGAGGACTAGAACATTTGACTGTTTGGGACAGGTAATATCTGCTTTGCTTTAAAATAAAATACCAACATTTAGGGGGAAAAAAAAGTGTGAAAAGATGAAAATATTAAACAAGCTTCTTCAGGGGACAAAAAAAATAAATCGTAAGTACTATTATTTTTTTTTTTTAAGCTCCCCGGAATGCTAAAGACCCCCTAACAAAGTGTAACGGGCCAGACCCACGGCTGACACAACTCCCCTTAGCGCAACCCAGGCACGCCGGAGAAGAGCCTGCCTCAGTATTTGACACCAACAGCGACTACAATCCCAAACTCTAATTGGATTTTAAATGATGCCAGGTTGATCGATGCGTCCCTCCTGATTTACTATATACTTTTTTTGGCTCAGTGAAGAGAAGTTAAACATGCAGAAGAGCATAATGTGTCAACTAGGAGATTAGTTTTACAATCTATACGTTGAAGTGAATAAATTGCACTTTCATTAACAGAAGTAGGCCATACGCCGAAAAAGTCATTGGATTCGCTTCACTGGTGAACTAGAGCAACAATATACGATTAGAAAGCCTCAGCAGTTCAAAAGTCTTTAAAGGCAGGTCCAGTGGTTATACAATTAATTTTTAATGATATTGTTCCATCTGGGAGATTCACTTGAAGTGCCAAATGGGCTCCCTGAGCTAAAGTATTATCTTTAACAAACTCGACACATCTACAGTGTACCTAGTACCTGTTTAAAATATTATTAAAAGGTTTATGGGACTAAGTTACCATTATTTGTGCTTACTTCTTCTCCAGCACTTTTTAAGGTCCTGCAGGACATCCACAGTAGGAGACATTTGAAGCTAATAGATTTTTACTGGGCAATTTGGAAGGCCTGAAAGTTTACCATTAGCAATTATCATATAAAATCATTAGGAAAAAAATAACTTTTTTATTCCAATTGGATTACATGATGACCCTGTGTTGCGAGGGGGGGGGAGTGTCAAGGTTTCCGATTTCAGAAGTCAAAAGCAATCAGTATCAAAAATCATATCAAAAGTAATCCCCGTAAGACTGACCTTTTTGTAAATTTTCAATTTTAAGATTTAAAGGGGGCTTAGAAAGTAAATTCCTTTCTCTCAGAATTCTCACTAAATATTGCCAGTAATGGTTTTTTTTCCCCCTTTCAAGTAACACAAGACTCAAAACAGCTGCTGTTAAACACAGGATCCAACTTCCAAATTTTAAGCACAAAGAAAATAAAATAATATTTCCCTCTTTGTCTCAGAAATGTTAAGTTACATTTTTTTCAAATTTCAGCACAATCATTTGCTCAGTTACCCAAGTACAGTAATAATGCTGAGATTTTATACAGGGATTCAGGGATAAGTCAGAATGGTATCTTAATGTATAAATATTTTAAGTATTTAAAACTTATGGCTTTTGTACAATTACAACAAAAAAAATAATTACTGTAACATTGCTCCGTGAAAATGTTTTTTGAACAGGAAGCTTCTAATCTGAAAATGCTTTTGTCTCCAGTGAAATGTCAGCATTTCTTCAATTTTGTTTAAAAAAATATATACATGAAGCTACTAAGCTGTATTTCGCTATTATATTTCTACTCTATTTGGACTTATATCACAGCAGCGAGGTTGAAAAAGCAATCAGGCATACCTCTGGTTCATATTCCGAGTAGCAGGATCTTTTTCTATGACTATAGGCCTCATGACATGAAAGCAAAAAGAACAATTGCTGAAAACCAGCACTGTTATCAGGTTAAGAACCCAGCAGGATAGAAAGCTCACAGCTAAATGTTTTGGTAGTTAAAAAAACCAAAAACAACAACAAGAACCTTCGTTTCTAAAACTAAAACATATTTACGGAAGCGTAGAAGTCTGCTTCCTTGACCCAAAGCACATTGTATGACTCGTATTAAATGGAGCATCTCCAAGAAAGAAGATGGGAAAGAGACCAAGCTGATTCAGTGAGTGCTTAGTAAGGACTATCTGATTAAGAACAAGAATTTTGAAGCTAGGGCGTCTCCCCCAAAAAATACGTTGGGAATTTAATACAAAAAAATACTAGCAGATAGTAGTCCTAGCATTCAAATCAAATCCATGTATCTAACCCAGACCTGGCCTCATATTCTCCTTTTCAATAATTATTGCTCCAGCACAGCGACTTTCTGTTCCTGTGACAGACAACCTTGCGCAAAGCTCAGAGGGCAATTTTTGTCCACTTTTCTTTTTTCCATAAAAGCCATTGGAAAGCAGTTGATACCCATTATTATATCAATTTCTTTCCTTTATAAAATATGTAAATGCTGACCAAATTTACGTTTTAGAACAGATGTACATTTTACAGTCAGCAAACAGAAGTTTTTCACGGACAAAATGACACCTGTGCCATTTATGAAGAAAAACTTCTTATATAGCTGAACCGAAATAACACGAATACTTCCAATTTTGTGTTACTTCTACTTCATCAAAAAGCATTAAGAATTAAAGTAGAGATTCACAGTAGCAAAGACAGAATAAAGGACTGAAAGATGATTACTCTAAAGGTCACATTATCTTAACAAAGTGCCACTTTCTGACAGTGTGACATTGATATAGAAGTAATATACTCCATTTACCAGAAACTGCTCTATGAGATCCATGCCCTCTGTACACCAAACAAAGATATTAGTGATTTTCTTCAAAGGTCACTCGGCAAGCGTGTTATTTAAAATGAGGCATTCGCCAATGGCAGTAGGTATCTTAAGAAACATCTGATTCGGGTCCTGAAGCGATTCTTTAAAATGCCACCAAAACTGAAACGACCTCTCCCCAGACTGCGCTTTTTTTGTGCCACAGGACAAATTCTTGATCTCTTGCAGGGCAGCAGGGTACAGCATTTCGGCTACGGATCTGGAATCTGTTATTCTTTCCAGAATATGTTTATTTGAAGAAACACTATCTCCTTTTAGCAGGCACGAAAAGCGGCAGCATCCGCTTTCCAAGTGCTACTTATGTTATGTGCATTTAAAAAATGGACGTAACAGTGGAAATGAAACATCAGCTACATCCCTGCCTGGCTCCGAATGTGAAATCCTGTACGTCAGCCTAAAGATAGGCTTGTTACATAAGATACACCCACTGCTAGTTCATGGGAACTCTTCCGCAACAACAGACCGTGACAGCCTATTACTTAATGTGCCACTGAGCTGATGTGACTCAGATAATAACACATGGGGAAATTTAACGCTGCCTGGAACACACTATACTTTCTGCAAGAGTCCCTTTTCAAACCCTCACGGCAAAGTAGCTGGTCTGCCAGCTACAAGTGGACCTATATTTAAAGGTTATTAAAAGGGCAAGAATCAAGAAAACAATAAAGATCAGCTCTGCAAAGCTCAATATTAAAAAAAAAAAAGTGCTGACATTTCTATATACGATGTGAAAGTCTAACACGGAGATAAAAAAATGAATAGAAATGCATTCAAAGAACTAGATGCATTTTTTGTGAATAACATGCGTCTTCATCAGTCATTCACTATTCTGACCTTATCAAGCTTTTCAACTTCTCCGGATCTGTTCGAGCTGTTTAACACCAAACGAACCAGCCAACTGGAGAACCGTGAAAGCAGAGCATCTCAAGGGAACTCGATTACTAATTTGCTAGGAAACCTAATTTTCATGAAAACAGTTTATTAAAATGACACTCCCTTGAATATCTCCGCTCTCTAAGTTTATTGGGATAGTTACATCTGCATTTTACTGAAGATGTTTGGGAAAAAGCATCTCAACAAATATTATTTTGGTGCAATGGTATTAATCACATCTGTATACAAAAAACTAACGCTGCCATAACACTGTGTTTGTATAACACAAACCACAATTTTCTCACTGTTCTGCTGTTCAGTCTTAGACCAAAATTTTACTGGGCTACATTGATCCTTCCATTTGTAAACTACGAAAGCTGGTGGAGGGGGAAGAAATAAATAAATCTGACAGAGCAGGATTCATATGCAAGATCTACTAAAGAGAAAACCGGGCTATGCCAGATGTTGTGTGGAAGAACTCTAAGACTGATGGAGAAATTGATCTCCCTCAGTCTGTCTGCTTCTGTCTTAACCTAAGCACAAGCCCATAAAGTTCAGCAATTTCTAGGGAGCCTCAGTTCCCGAGACGATTCAAATCCAAACCCATCTCTTAGAATAGCAATGAACTCCTATATGACAACCCGTAACCTCAGTCTTGCTCCCCACTCATATTCCTTCACGCTCTCTCCTTTTCCACTCCCTTGTTAAAGTCATTCAGCTCTGTGCAAAGCACACAAGTATTGGGGGGGGGCAAAAGGGATAAAAAGCAAAAATAATATTTCCCTGCGTCCTTGGAAGTATGCTCTCCCTCGAAGGAACAAGCTTTTGTTTCAAGGGCTGCATACACATTTTGCATTGAGTTGTCACTGTATAAAATTGCACACTGAAGTACCTAAATGCTACTTGAGGTATCGGCAAACACCTAGCTCGACACATTTTGTCGAGCTAGGCAACTTTCAGCACCTAGAACTGAAGTCCTTTTTAATGGATTCTGACTACTTCTCTCATAAGCCTCAGCTTTTTTTTTTCTTTTTCAAAACTAAGCTAGTAATACTTACCTATCATTAAAATGAGGACAAATTGATTAGAAGTTGTAAAGTACATTAATTTGAGATAATCAAATCGAATGGAGTAGGCAAATCCAAAAAGTATGTAGACCTCACAGATGAGATACTGATAATGTAAATGTATTCCAATAGTACTAATATTGTTTTTTGCCAAATCAACAGGGTACTATTTTTTTTCTGGAAACTTTTACACCTTATTACAGCAATCACTTTTTTAATTTCATGCTTCCCTAACTTTATTACTGTTAATTTTACTCACTTAATTCTGGCTATTTTCTACCATTTACTGGGAAAACAGACAGAACTTCATCATTTTCTGATAAATAAAAGTTAAATGGCTTTGTGAAAAAGGACATCTGGACAGTATGCTTCTTTCCACCATTGCAAGCCCTCTAACATCCTACCATACTCTTTACCTATTTAAGTAATTCCCATTAAAAATCCTGCAGCCTCAGAGCAGAGGACAAGGCGGAACGAAAGCAGCAGCGTGTGACCCGAGATGCCTAAATGGCTGTGCCCCACGGAACAGTCCCACCCACTTCAATGCGGTTTTGGATCACATCCGATAGATCTTGAGTTTGTACATTCTCGCGCTTAAGTCTTCTGTCACTGCTGATTGAAATCCAAGCAGTAATTACTTAGTATGAGCCACAGTTGATCAACATCTTGCACTTAATTATCTTCACTGAGAAAATGATTCTTCCCCCCCAATAACAGTTTTAAGTGAGAAAAGGAGCAACTCAGAATTATTCGAATACTCATGTGATTTTGCAGTCAACTAGTTATTTTGAATGTACACCTAGTAAATGTGAACTCTGTTGTGTTTGGGTTTAAGTTTAGCGCTTTCCTTTCCCAAGCCAGCCAAATGCTTTAAGATGTATATCAAAATCTACAACTCCATTCTTAAAGGCATTATATTAGCGAAGAATGATGTATCACACTACTACTTTTTTTAGACAGCCAGGTTACAACTAAACAACAAATATCGGAGTCACGCTTTAGAACAAACAAACAAAAAAAGTCCATGTCAGCCAAATACATCGCACTCCTAAATGAAAGTCAAAGATAAATGTATTTATGTAAAAATCACAATACCCTTTCCCTTTACTTTTCCCTTATTATTTGCAAAGTGAGGGTACAGAAGAGCTGTAAATCAGTACAATTTCAATAGCCTAACGTAGACAGCCTTCTCATATGTTTTATGCCTAATGGTGGGCTATACAATGAAAGCCTAATATCTGTAACTGAAGAGATATTTATATTCATAATGTAAAAGAACTGGAGAAAGAGTCTTTAGTATATTGTAGCTTTCAGTCATCTTGGCTTTAACTCCCGAACTAGCGCTGGATTATTAGAAGAAAACAGCTGTATTTCCCTCTTTCATTCCGTATTAGCATGACAGTGGAAATAATACACTAATGAACTTGAAAATATATTACTACACTGTGAGTCCTTACGGGTGGATTGTGGTTTATAGGTTAATCTTTTCAATATTTGCAACTCTATTTGATAGTGTTTTCCAAGCTTCTCCAGTAAAAGCGTTTCTCTAAAATAGCCAAACTCACTGTTCGATACTATCTGGCATTGATTCCCAGTTCTAATTATGAACAATACTCCCCACAAGCAAGACAGATTAGAAGTATTTCAAACTAAACGGGTGTAATGAGACATCTTTCCAGTTTCATTTGTTCTTATATAATGAAATGAAAGTTAAATGCTGTAACCACAGCTCTCTGAGGTTGCGCACGCCAGGTTACGCTCGTTGTGTTTGTTGTCTCCTTCAGAAATAAACACATTTTAAAACAAAAAAGTCAACTGTTAAAAAAACTGGAGGAGAGTATTTTGAGGCTTGTTTCCTTGAAACGGACAATGCCCTAGAAACAAGATGACTTTCTGAAGCTTTAGCTGTGGCTAAAACTGCACCTTTGTGAAAGCACCCTGGCTCAATAATGCCATCCACTGGAGTTGATTATTTAGATTTGCTTTGAGTTCTTACGATATTCAAAAAGAAGCTCAGCCATGTGAGTCAGCGTGTTAGCACAAATCTCTTTGGAGCAACACAGCTGAATTTTTCAAAACCCTTTAAAACACTGTTTTACAGACTGGAAACATAAAACCCGTTGTGTTCAGCTTGTCTTCACCGAGGTGCTTCAAACTTCTCAGCTCTTTTTTCCCCTTTCTTATTAAAAGCACATTTTGCTTTCAGTACCACACCAAAAAAGCTTTTATGGACTCAACTACCGTGATAGCAACCAACGTGAGCGATTCAAGCAACTGTCTCTGACCGCGGCCAGGCGATAGCCTTCCACCCCGAGGCTGCACCTCCCGGCCAGCAACAACCTCAGCCCTCACTCATCCCCCCGCCAGAAGCGTTGCGTGCTGCCTTTCATTTCTGCATCCCATGATGTCATTTTACCATTCAACCATTTTACCATTATACGATTCAACAGCCAGAAGAAAAATCCGGTTTCAAACATTCTCTCGCCTTGTTTTCATACCACATAAATATGTGCATCCTGTCAGAAATGAAGCAAGCCACCAGCCAAGTATAGCTGGCTAATTGATGGTAATATTTTAATTTGCTGGAAATGAAAGAAATGGATGCGCAGACAGCTTTACCTAAACCTACTAACTGTGACAGAATGTGAAGGACCCTGTGTCCCTAAAGGCACGGCACTGCATCAGAAGCAAGCAGAGCAACAAACATCTTATTAAACAACAAGTGCAGAAAAGCAAAAGGCAGAAGCCTCCAGGGCCGTGTTAATTATCTCAGGGTCGAAGTCGCTCGGAAGGCTGTCTCGCAGACTCCAAGGCAGTCAGATGGCAGTGCCAATGCACTGAAGTCCCCAAGGTCCTGCAGTTATAGCACTGTCATATTTCAAATGACAGGTAATACTTACGAACATGCCGACACTAACCTCCTCAATTATATTCAATGTCAAGGTTTTCGTGCTGAAGGAACTGCTAATTTCCAACATACACACTTGCTGACAAAAGGTACTTTATCAAAGAAAGGAGTTTAGGGTATCTGCTGCAAGACCCTGAAGATCCTTTCTGACACTCACGGTGGGAATAACATCCTTCATGCAAGCTCTCGAATGACGAAATAAATATTGCCCTTAGTCAAGCATACAAAAATCACACTATACTATATTTGGTTTGCTGACAGACTGTGCCTTTGCACGGAAATCTCTCTGCTATTAACTGCAGTATGGACGAGCAAATATTCTCTTGATGGTTATTTGAATTTCCTCCAAAGAAAAAGGGTATGGGTGTGGGCTATTGCAATGCCTCAGGTGCTCCAAGAAGCAAGACTAAAATAACAGAGCGCCTTCCACCAGACCCCCAAGAGCAGCCATGCGTGCCATGGAGCAATTTAAGTGCAATTATCAAGAAAAAAGTGAGCACTGAATTTAGAGAAAGCCGTTTGGACATGCAAACAGGATTCCTTCTTTATTCTCATATTTGCTCTTTGCAGAACTTAACTGAAAATACAATTAAATGAACTTGATTCAGCAGTTAATATAGAAAAGAGATTAGGTGGCACAGATACAGCTACGGGTGAAGGAACGTGGTCTCATTAGAGCTTTCTATCCGTTCAGGCAGCTTCTCCCACTTGCAGTCATTAATACGAACTGGAGACAGATTCTGCTGTGAGTTGCACCAATTTAAAACCAGAGCAACTCTTATCTGGCCTTCAATTTGCATTAATGGTCAGAGGTGGCACACTGAGATGAAGCACAATGAAGGCACACACCATGCTCGGAAGGAGAAGGAGCATTACACTAGCAAAGAGGCTCTGAATTTAAAGGGACACAGTGCAATGTAAAGGGACACCTGTTTGAAACATAACAAACCTGCTAAAATTAAAAATAACATTTAAAAGCTTTAAAAAAGTCTTTCAGTTATTTGTATTATTCTTATTTATTTTTTTTTTAGTTGTGTTCAAGCAGTTTTAATGTTTCCTTACTATTACTTTTGTTAATATTTACAGTACAGTAAAACAAACATCCAAAAATGCCATATTCCTACAGAACACATTTGGGTAGCATTTGACATTTTAGCAGTTACTTGTTCAAATGCTCAGATTAGAAGCATATCAGATCTCCCCTAGTTTTCCTTCTTACAGTGCAGAAAAAACAGACAAATCTGGTTTTAATAGGCAAGTAGGAGCATCAGCAACCGCATTTGTAATTGACATAAATAAGAATTGTGGCTACACTACCTAAGTCCTACAGGCTAGTCTTACCATCTCATGTTCATACAGCGATTTCTGCACAGCTTTGGGAGGAAAGCTATTATTTTCATGCATCTCATGATCCAAGAATTCCTTTATAATAATGCCTATATCGCCCCAACCAGAACATGCTGAGACACTAAAATCACAGAAGAGCTCATTAGTCCTCCACTTTATTAATTTGGAGTCAAAGGGTTAAAGAAAACACACTAAAACACGAGATTTATACACCTGCACGTGCCGTTCCAACTCTATACAGATGAGAACATTTTCCAATTGATCTGACTGATCCTCTTCAAAAGAGCTGCTGGAGCAATAAACCAATACCTACTTTCATAAAAGGGAATATTTCAGCAACAAGGGTAGCAATTTTTGGCAATATGTCTACAGATCCAGAGCTTGAAATTTTTGCTGACCCAGCAGATGGATTTCATAAAGCACTATGCTCTTGTTAAAAAAAAAAAACCAAAACAAAACAACAAAAAAACCAAACCACCACAACCAAACACACCAAAAAGCAAACAAAAGAAAACCCATGGGGAAAAAAACATCCTCCCCCTAAAAGCCCAATGTCATCCCTGTCACTAGTCCAAGAAGAAATTCAAGGGTCTGAGATTTCATGAGGAAACAACAGGCTTAAACTAGTAACATTCAGTAGTCACATGGACTCCTGAGAGGTTTGAGATTATTTCATGTCTGACTACTCAATCCTTTTTCAACACTTTTATTCAGAATATAAAAATTCTGCAAATGTTTTCTATGAACAACACTGGCTTCTAAAGTCAAAATGTATAAGCACGTATTCATAATCCGCTCTGCTTTCACTGCTGACATTGAAAAACAGAACTGCTTATGCCTCTACATAAACATACCAACACATCAACAGTTTCCTCCTAACTTTAGCTTCTTCTGCAAAATATTCCAAGTAACTCACAAAAATGAGTTAGACAAAATGAGTTAAGACAAAAAAAAATAAAAATTAAAAAAAAAATCGATATATCTTTTCCATCTGCCATTTTGTTATTAGAATAATACCCTTTTGTGTTGATCTGACATGAATTAAGAAGACATCTTGTCATATAAATTTAGATGTTCGATAGTACTACAGAGCTGTTCACATCTTATCTTAAAAAGATAGCTATGCTGTAAAGAGAAACGAGAAAAAGTATTTTCCTTCGATCTTTTAGCTTCGAATAAGCCAGGGCACGTTCAAGTCAGTAGCAGCTTTTTTTTTGTTGCTGTTTTTCTCACTTTTTTTTTTTTTCGGTATGGAAGCTGAGCAGGTAATACCACTCTAACAAGTTCTGAGAAAGTAAAGGTTACTTTGGCTTAGGGAATTCAAATAAGCATCTTTTCTCACTTAAAATCTCATTTTAAAACACAGCAAAATACAGAGGTCATTAATGGAAGTCCAACAATTCCCATGGACTTTGGCAAAGAACAAAACCATCACATTTTTTAAAAATACATTTTTGATAGTTTAATATAACTTTCATACTTTTATATTACCAAATATATATTACAAATCTGAAACTGCTACATATCAGCCTCCAGAGAGGAACTAAAAGTTGAGCATCCTAAATAGCACAAGCTTCTTGGCAGATTTCATGTGCACCTACTACATCTTAACAAAATACATACGCATATGTTACTATGACAGGTAATTTTACATGCTGGCAGACACTTACACGTATTTTTTTCCTGTATGCAAATGTAGGTGTTTCAGTTTATGGCTGAAAACCAATTTCTTTCATTGTACACTAAAATTTCTAATTTTGACCCTATTAATCACACTATTTTTCTAATCTCTCTGTTCTTCAGGAGAATGAGACTTAATGAACCAAATTTAAGGCAGCCAGAGTTCAAGAGTAAGTATGGGAAAAAAACATGTTTCTCTTTGTTCCCACTGCAGTACTGCTCAATGCCTCTCACTGAAACCATGGCTTGGTTTAGGTACCATAAGGAAACTTAACAATGTGAGAGATGTAGGAACATCTTTATCCTTGATTTTTAAAATGCAAACAGTTCAGATATACAACAGCTTTGGTGAAATGAAAGCACTGAACTCCATGGCAAAATTTGAAAAGCAGCTTAGTGTTTTGTGAAGAGTGCTATTGCTGTCCCTAGGGCTTAGCGAGAAGCTACAGCTCCAAGGTTATGGCTTACAAGTCCATAGCGCAACGCTAAATCATGTTTTGAATGGCCATATACTGCGCTACCACATAAGCTGAACCAGAACATTGAGATAGGTAACGCTATATTATGCAATACAGACAGACCCAGAGCCATTAACAGGTTTTTAGCTTGTGAAGTGAGGATTGTAAGAACCTGGATATAGAAAGGTGCAGACAGTTGTGCTCACTCAACCTGAACTGTATATGCACCATCAAAGATGTGCTAAATCTTCCGGTATTGACTCAGCAGTTCCTAGTGTTCCCCATGCAAATGACTTACCGCTTCAGAAACATTTGATAGAGACAAAATCTAGATTACTGGCTGAAGTCCCAGCCCAAAGATTTAATAAAAGAGCAACTGCCTTAAGACCAAAAAAAAAAAAAAAAAAACCAAAAAAACCCCCACCCTACATTTCCAGAGCCAACTCTCAAATCAAAATTGCATTCCCAAATGATGTTTCCCCACAAATGACATGACTTGAGACTCGTTCAGTTCTTGTACCAGTAACAACCCCGCTGGAGAGAAGCCTGGAAAAGATGGATGCGTTCTGCTCACGCAGCAGTTGAGGGTCGGCAGCCCAAGGTGTCCAGCAGCTCTGCACCACACTAAATCCCTCCAGGGCTACTGCTACAATAAGTTCAAAGGCAACTTTCTAGAACATGCATGAAATGTTTCCACAGAAGCCAACAGTAGACGTTAAGAAAAAGAGACTGGCAACTGGAATATTCCTAGTGCTATATATTGAGTTTTTTCTTTTAAAGGAAGAAGGTTTTCAAATACAGGAAATTATACACAATCATCATAACTGGGTGAAGGAGAAAGCAAGCTAAAGAATAATGCCCTGAAGCCATTTTTGAAATACTGCTTTTAAAAACTCTTACAGCTTATATCATTTTAAAAGATAATGCATGCCGTTAGACAACCTCACTTTCCTCTCCTTTCTCATACCTTAATAAATACATTAAAAAAACACTCCATAAAATCCATTTGTACGTCTAGTGTGGGTGGCAACACAGGCTCAATTCTCATCTCTCTTTGTATATCACTTAGAAATCTCACTGGATCCACCCTACTACCCATTGCTCCAAAATATATGGGTTGCTCTGACAACCAAAAGCCTGTACTTTGTACTGTCATATATATAATTTTGTCAGCCTAGACAACCTGTTGGCAGCTATTACAAAACAAAACTGCAGAAAGCAAGAAAAAAAACAAAAGTCACCTCTTTTCCATGCATACTTTGATTTCTTGAGATAGTCAAGCTTTTAAAGTTCACAGGAATACCTGAGACAGCTTTTGTTTCACTTTTTGAATGCAGAACAATTACTTTCCCTAGCTGAATTAGAATATTCTTACTGTCACTATTGCTTTCGTATTGTGGTTTATGAGAACAAAAATCAATGAGTTGGCTTAAAACTCCAAAACTCTGCTTTAATACTTTTTTTTTTTTTTGGTTTATTAATACAAAGACCTGTTCCACATACCTTTCAATTACATCTATACTGTAAATGAACAAAATTAATCTTTAACACTACAATTCTTCAGAAACTTCCTAGCAAGCCACAGCTGCCATTCAGAACAGCCTAGCCCTCAACAGAAAATACATGAAAGCATATATGTATTTATACAATCCTTAAAATCTAAGGGAAAAAATCTCACGAGAAGGATAAAGAGCACATATGCATCAAGGAAAACACCAAAGGCTCAGTCTCCACCATGCCTGTAGACTGGCAACAGGCAGCCTTGCCCACCGCAGAAAGCGACTGGCATGTATTACTTGGAATTTTCTAAAACTGGCATTAAAAAAAAAATAAAAATAAAAAATCTAAATACTGTAGTTCAGTCAAATCATAAGTGCTATATAAGCGATGCACTGCAGATATGGGATTTCCCAAATCCTAACATAAGAAGTCAGTCAGTTCCCCCTCCATCCTCATTACTGGCATTACGAATAGCTACAGACATACTATTTAGTGTTATTTCCACAAAAAACCCCAACCAAACAACCGTAAGAAACGAGTATTTTTTTTCTGCCGGTAATTGTTACACAAATCAAATGATATTTAAAAAATTTATAAATGTAAACAAATTTTTATTTTCCTTGATCTACTCAAGCAAAAACCCCAGTCTCAAAATCCAGTGGTGTGTGGCTCAACGTGAACCTGAGATCCTGAAGCCAATAACCTTATTTAATGCCACAGCAATAAACAGTTAAGCACGCCCGCACACACGAATATTACCTTCTCTCACCTCAACTCAGACATGTCCACATGAACTTACATAATCAAATTTATAACTGGGGCTGCGTTGTTTGGTCATTTTTCCAATGACTATAATCATGATTCAATTAGCTTCCTCTGAGCTTTGGCAGGTGCACAGTCAATGTCGCATGATATTTAAAGGATTGGTATCTGCCCACCCCTTCTCTCCTCCACAAATTGTCTGAACTCTGAAAACAAAACACGTCACATCTGCAAGACGACACGTAGGAAAGCTATTCCAAACCGGGCTGTTTCGCTCTACAGAAGCGGCATGCAGAGAAGGGGAGCCCTCGGATTTCTGATTCTTCCAAGGCAGTGATTTGGGTTATGATTTCGGAAGCACAAAACCACTATGGACACCTTTGTAAGAATGGATATTACATGTGTATAAAATATCAGAAATATATACATGCGTGTATATCTATACATATATACATATGAAAAAAAAATTATATACACTTCCAAAAGTTAAGTAAGCCAAGATGCTGCATCATCAGGCTTCAGTGCATTGGACTCTGCCTATCCAGGACCTATTAGTAGGACTCTCGAGGTTTGTTCGGAGAGAGGTTTCTCCTGAGAAGGCAGCGATTTTATTCTTCAGCACTTTTACCTGCCTATTACTATCACTAAAGTTCAGCACCGCTCAGGTGCTAAAACTTGAAATGACTGTTTTCTTATAAGGTAATGGACTTAAATATTATTTAGGCAGAAATAGATTCTTTCCTCCACAAGTGTGATGGAAATAATCTGCAAGTACTTTCATTTAGAACCACTTGTGATGTAAAATTATTTCAGTCTGTGGCTTCACTCTAGCATAGTATAAAAATTTATATTAAAGCTGACTCTGAAATATTTGCAAGCTGTAATACCACTCCAGTAGCGAATTTTATGAAATCAAACCCACTGCAAAAGGGACCGTTAGCTGATTACTCACATAAGTAGTAAGCCATGGAAAAGTATTGTTGATATCTTACAGCCAGAGTTCCAGAGTTGTATGAAATACTTGCAGCAGATGAAAAAGGATACCCTGCATGCAAACACCTTCACCTCTCCTTATTACAAAGTCACAAAGAAATTCTCCAAATTTTACAGAGTTTTCCCTCTGATAAATATGTCCCTTTTCGGGGGGGGGGGAAGAGTCCTTTTATAGGAAGCCTGGACACAGCCAGTTAAGGCTAGTTCAACAACATCCCTGAAATATTTACTATACAGCCACTTAACTGAATATCCAAATATCTAACAGGTAAAAAACATTTCAAGCATCTCAATTATCATTTTAATTCTTTCACACATTCAATAACATCACCTTTTTAGTTAATGAAGGCAACCTTAAAAATAATACGCCTCTAAATCCGCTTTTAATACAGAGCGTTTCACACTTAACGTGCCTGCAAGAAGACACGTACTTTTGCCATTCAGAAAGTTCAAAGTTGCTTTTAGCCACCGCAACGGAAACACAGTTTGCATAAATCTCGTGGTCTGACCTGCGCAGAAGACAGTAGTCCCTCCTTGAGGACACCAGAGGACAGAAATTTATACAGCTGGATCAGGCCCAATGGGTTTATTCGCATTTACACTTAGTAAATTATCTGGAAAATGCCCAAAACAGCCAAGGAAGGTGGGCAGTGCTATCGTAGTGTTGTGCAGGAAAGAGGATTGAGCAAAGGCTACCATGGAGATGGGCTTACAGTCTGTCTCTTCAGCCCATAAAGAAATGGTGGAAAATGGGATTCTGTAAAGGACTTCCATTGGCATGGTTGGAAAATGGTGGGTTTGCTCTGTTTTGCTTTGGGGTGGTTGGTTGTTTGTCGGGTTTTTTTAATAAGCAATGGAAAAATCCAGTAAATTATCCCTTCGTGACAAGGGAGCTGAGGCAGCTCGAGGAGAACGTTGAGGGCGACGGCCTCGCAGCAAGCCGGAGCGCAGCTAACGGCAAAGAGATAACGCAAACGCTGAGCGGGACGCGCGACAAGCAACTCATCGCGACCTATAGCAGCTCCTAGCAGATCTGCCGACCGGGAATCGAGCCCTACCTTGCAGGTCAGCAGCCCCGAGCTGCGTTTGTGGAGAAGCACGGACAGGGTGGGGTGGGCCACAGAGCAACGGGCGTATTTTAGCCCATCAAATAGGCGCCCAACTGCAAGAAAAGAAGTTTTCTGCAAAGGAGGAGTGCTGGTAGCTGCCTCAAGCAGTGCAGTAGTTTGTGATTTGACAGGCGACCTCACTGAGGACACAGCCGTTACAATTTATTCTCGCTTGTTTCTAGGAAAAGGCCTGACTGGTGGAGGCTTTGCATTTTTTATTTTCTCAGTAGTTGACTCCTCGCTGTTAACTGGTGCCTGCAGGAGAGTTAGATTTTTAAGAAGAGCAGCAAGACATGTTCAAGCATGTGATGGGCATAGCATGCTGACAGGGGCTGGGAGATGCAAGTCTTTTATGAATGCAAGAATTACGTTCCAGCAGAGAACTTAAACTTTTATATCTTCTAGCAATTTCTCAAAAGGAGTAATACTTATATAAGTGAAACAGCTGCCCACACAAAAATTAAAGCAGCAATTGCCAGCACATTTTACTTCACCTATTAAGGCACACAAGGTAGCAAAAAGTTTGCGCATATATTTCTCAGGGAAATAAAGTCAGCCAGAAAGCAGCTTTCTGACTTCTGAAGACACTTACTGTTCACAGAGTGCAAACACCAGGCTTTACAGCTTTTGGAGGAAGCTACACTTTACGTCCCTGGAAGCCAACACAGTGTCAGACAAGTGATCCTGTGGGTTTCCTGGAGGAGTATAAGACGACGACAACAACAAAAATCCACTAAGCAGGAGCACTAGATTTTGACAGAGGCAGCACAACTTCCTCCCACTAGTGACGCTGATGGATGTTTCCCGTACCAAAACTGACGGTGACAAAAGAGACTTTAACGTGAAGGAGCCTTTCCAGTCCCTCTTCACACATCTGGGAAGGCTGGTACTGACTGACAAGCAAGTCAAATTTTACGAATGATTGACATTCCTAAAACAAATACGGAGGTGAGGTGTCTTCAAAGAGCAACCGCTACCACTGCTGGTAGGATTTTTTTTTAACGCTTGTTGCAATGACCGGTTTTGCTGCACGCGGCTGAGAGGACGACTGTTTCTTCACCCCGTCGTCTTCACTGCTGGCACCAGCCCTGCCCTGACCTCACTCCTCAGCCCAAAGAAACCAAAAATAGTTCTGCTGGGATCCCTGAGGTAGAGAACAGACTTTCTTGATCTGGGACGCTGCTCACTAAATATACCAGTATTATGGAAAAGAAAAACAAGTCAGAAAAGATAAAAATCGATGTGAAACCAGAAGCAGAACAGAGAAAGAAACAAATTGTAGAGGACATTATGCTTCTCATGCCCTATTTCCATTACTGCCTGGTAAATGCGCACTCGTCATCTCTGCTGCCTTTTCTCACCAACGCTTAGCTTTGTCTTCTCAGAGGAAAACACACAAACAACAGACGAGGAAAAAATTATTTGATACCATTTACAGTCTTCTCAATTCTGCATGATGGTCCATCGTTGTTTGAGAAGTCATCTGCAGAACCCTAATCCCTGATGCAGCACAGACAGCACCATCCCACAGCTTACCTGCCAGTAGGAACTCAGGTATTCCACACAATATTTCCGTTCAATCTGAAGGTAGAGACCATTTATTGCACAGTCAGCACCATGTGGCAAATTAACTTGAATTTTTGGGTAAAAGAGCCACAGTAAGCATGCATATTTTGGGCAAGATTAGCACCTGCTGCAAAGAAAAGTCAGATTTATACTTGCTAAGGATCTAGTCTACCAAGGAATAGAATAAATTTAATATTCAATTAAGGAAACAAGAACTTAATTTTAGTACAGATGAGGATCATGACGTAAAACATAGCATCCTACAATCTATCATGGTTAGGATGATTTTAATGGATCATTAGAAACGCTTATGGAACCTATGAGTTTCTGGGCACTACTTCGGGATCAGTAATAAAAAAAATTCATTCTCTAGTTACCTCCTAAAGCAACTTAGCATACCATATATGATGAAGAATTATAGTCTACTTGAGAAAAGATACTTAACTCCTTACAATGCAGCAATAAAAGATGCCTGATCGGAGATGAAATTTGAAAGCTTTGAGTTTGATGGGCTTTGAGAATACCCCAATGTGAAGTATAATATTTTATACTCTTTTTTTTCTTTTCAAAATGATTGTTTTTCCACAGAATTTCTAATATGATCATACAAGCAGAAAAATTTCAGTATTTCTTTTCAGTTATGTCAAATGTTAACCATTTATTACAGTGCAGAACCCTGGATAAAAATACTGTACAAATCACATACCTAGCTCTACCTGCACCTTAAGAATTTAAGTATGTCCAGAATCAGACATCAGGATGACTGCTCACAAAGAAATCTTTTTTGAGTCAATACGCATCCCCTACGGTCACTTGTATCCACACACATCCTCCTTGCAGAGGAGCTATCCTTCTTACTCTGCTGCTTTAATCTCTCTTCATATTTACTATGCTCTAAAGAATTTTAATAAATATTCCATGTGGTATCCATAAAGCAAATAAAAATGATTAACTAACAGTCAGCACAAATGCCTCTAAAGCAGCATACACTCTTCTTTCATGCAGGATCAAGTTCAATACCATGCTAAAGGTTAAGTTTATTAAGCATTAGAGAGATCCGAGTTCTCATCACCCAATCACTCCTTCTCCCCCCCCCCCTTTTTTTTTTGAGAGAGAGAGAAAGTGTAATAAAAGGAGGTGCACAGCTAAATGGTGACCTTTAGAAGTACTGTCTGTTCCTATGGGAGGAAATGTGCTGTATTCGATTGTTAGTTTTCATAAGATTAATTAGCCTGGCACGCTAATTGATATTTTTTGGTAGATGAGAGCAATGAAATACTTTGTTTCCCTTTAAAGGAATTCTGCAATAAATGTAATCCACAGATGAACAACTGCACTGCTTTATCATAGCAATATACTTTTTGTTGAAGAAACATTTTTAAGCATAAAACAAAGGCATCCATTTGGGTAAGTTATCTGAAAGCATTATGTAGCACAGTTTTTTCAGACGGCAAGTCCTTCCTGGATTTAAATCACCAAAGCAGATAGATAATAAAGGTCTCCCATTTAACGGGATGACAGATGTCATCAACAGAAAGCCTTGGCATTAGTGAGCTAGCACATCAGGATTATTGCCTGTGCACAATTTCTGCTGTAACACAACTTCCACACAAACACAAAAGCATTTAGTTTGTAAAAAGCCAGCATTGTTAAAACTGCTCATGTTGCTTAGCTTTTACTTGTACTGGTATCTATGTATGTAGGCATAATAATCTTTCACAACTCTGACCTTCAGAAATCACACATTGGTATGCAAGTATGTACAGTATACTGCAAACACTAATAAAGATATTTAGACAGCGTAGTTAGACCTCAGACACATGATAAAGTTGTCACAGACTAACATATTACCCACATCAACTACGGCAACTCTCCAGTCACCTGGTCTTAGCTCATAAAATGCAAGGTAACGTGCATTAGCGAAGCCCTCTTTCACTTCAGGTTAAGCCAAGTCAAATAAGTTTGCATTTCTGCACAGCCAGTTACTGCATCCCTGCTAGCCCACAGAAATTGAACAGGTCTTGCTACGTTGATCATGTATATAACCTGTTAGATACACTGCTGCCGTCTCAGGAATTGCTCCACACATATCCCGAATTAAGAAAGAGATGAATCACACAGTCAATACCTTCTTCCTACGGTACCAGAAGCATCTTGCATAGACCTTGGCCAGTCCTTTGAGAGACTACATGCAGACTTATTTGCCTAGTAGCTAACTTAGCAGTGACACTCCAGTTCTCACCACATCTGTCACAAAGCTATCACAATATTGGACCTCTTCATTTTGAAGCCTTCATGGCAATACTTCAACCTACACAAAACACCCCAGAACAGGCTTCTAACTGAATATAAATCAGATGTTAGAAGGATGATGTACCACTCTACTTAGATGACAGAAGCTTCTAACACCCCAGTAGATGCTATTTTTCTCAGCAAATCAGCAATTCTTGTCACGGCCGCAGGAAGCTCAGCCCAGATGCACACAAGCACGTAGCTGCTGAATTGGGACTGGGAGCGGGGAGTTTAAACAGAAGAGAAAAAACCTGCCTACCTCTGAACCTGGCCTAAATGGAAACAGTTTATTGCTCACTAATTACAAGCTGGGAAGAGGGACCAACCAACCAGCCTGATGCCCCAGTCTTGACAAAAGGAGAAGAGAGAAGCACATTAAGTACAAAGATTTAACTGTACATTAGGCAACACTTGATCTTGCTGGAATTAGGAAATACAAATTCAGTTTCATGAGTTTTATCAGATAGCACATGTATCCTGGGACTTCTCCTACAAAAGGTCACTATAAATTGTGGCCAGACTGTTAGGGCTCCTCTAACAGATCCATTGGCGGAACTTTGGGAAGGATGGTGTTGAAATCTAGGAGCCAAAAATTCCCATTTTGGTGTTGCACAATGAAGGAGGCAGTAACACATTTTTAGGTCAGAGACTGAACTAATTAGTTTGTTGGTTTTGGCAGCCAGAAACATTTTTCTGTGAATCAGAGAGCCCTTCCTATGAAGTAAACGCTTGAGTCAATGGGCAAGAGTCTCTCTCTCTCACCCCACCCACCCCCCAACAAAACAACAAAACTACTTCTTTTAACAGCGCAATGAATACTGAAATAGTTGTACAACACACAAGAGCATCAGCAGAGGAGACAGACCCCCCCACACACCCCATGATTCTTTTCGCCATGGTTTACGGCAATCAGTGGGAAAGGGACAAGGGGAAAAGACAGCCTGAGTTCAAGTCCGAACGATTTGAATGCCCAGACCAGAATCCTGGCAGAAGAAGAAAACAACAGTGCTCAATTTGAGCTTTTTTTGCTTTTCTTTCGGGAAACAGCTCCACTACCACAGTTGCTCTGTCTTTTCTGCTCAAGCCTATAGACCAGCTGGGAGAAACACTTTTCTTTTTTTTTGTGAAATCCTGTTCCAAGCAGGCTTTTGACTGCTGGGATCTCACTTCCTTGGCTTTGGAAAGCTAAATCTAGACTGCTTTGTTAATAGCGAATGGCAGAAAGCAAGCGACATCACAGGAGAAGGAGGATGTTTCATAAATGAGAAGCATGCTTCTTGCATCGGGTACGAAGGAGAAAGAAGTATATTGATGACTTTTACACTGGAATTATACTGACATTATTTTACCCTTCTCATAACTGCAAATGAGGAGTAAGATTAATTTTACAGCAGCAGATTTTCCCCATGACTTCAACAGAATTAGATTAAATTAATGTTTCAGTTGTGCTTAATCTAAATTTCTGTCTTTTAAACTGTAGGCAAATTGTTTCTAATCACTACTTCTGTACCATCTGATGTTAAAGGTTCATCAATTTTGTTTCCCACCAATATGATTAAACTCTTATTCAGGCAAGAAAACATTGTTAGTAAGCAAATCAATTTCTTTTAAAACTCTCTCATGTACTACCAGTTAATAGCTTCTTCAACCAAAATAATAAAAATACACTAGTCTTGGACTTATTTTCTAGCTATATGCTGAGCTGTGAGTATGCGATGTTTCTGCCCTCTAATTCTGCCTGTCCCAGACTAGCAACATATAGGACATAAATTTGAATTTCCCTCTACACAACTCTAAAAAGCAAGAACTGTTAGAATCATAAACTGCCAAATAGTGTGTTTTTAACTCATTTAATGAAGGACAGAATTAATTTCTACTTTATAAAAATGTAACTCCAATTAATACCAAGAATAAAACACCCTGTACTATTATCAAAAAGTCATAAAACATCTGGGTTTAACAATAATCTGGCTGAAGAGTACTACACATAACAGAAATAAAGTTCCTTATTGCCGTTCATCATCTTCTATCTTCAAAATGATACTGCACTCACACATTAATTACAGATATTAGATAAGTAAATTGTATCACGATGCCCTGAAAGGCTGGCACACCAACTGCTGGAAGAGCATAAAACCATTAAAGCGGTGAGATCCTGTCTCTGCCTGGTCTGCCAGCGGCATGATTTCACAACACTCTGTCAGTCATTTACCTTCAGCCGTACTTGTGAGATATATCCCCCCCATAAGCACTTTATGCATTACAGCTCCGGTCTAATAGGTGAAAAAGACTTTTCCAGGTGGGGCAGGGGGAATTAAGGGGTTCCTGACAGTGCTTTCAAACAAACGAGTAAATAACCCGCCAGCGGCACAACGAAGAGTGAACTCTGCCATTTTGAGACTACTCGTTTCGTTGCGCAGGTATGATAAACTTACTGGAGGACAAAATTGGCCTGTTACATTAATATGTCTGCCTAATTTAGAGTAAGTGCACAGTGTAAGCTTCGGCATTTTAATGAGATGACAAGGCTCAAGCACCACCTTAGGTACTGAGGCACTACTATCGCACAAGCTCTGTCGGAAGCGGCCCTCTTTGGAAAAACCAAACCACTGCAGAATTTCAGCGCCAGCCCTGACGCAGTACCCCAGCTTTTCAGGCATGGACAGCTTTTGGGGACTTTCCCTCTTCCCAGCACCGCCCCGCACCAGGGCCAGCTAAGTCTGGTTTGCGGAACAAGCAAAAGGGATGTGCTCTCCCCTCTCTCTTACCGTGACTCCTCCGCTGCCGGTGCCCGCTACCTCGTCAACAACTACTCCCTTAGGACACGGGGTAGTTTTGGTGTAGTCGGATCCTCAGCTGGCTCCATCGAGTCAAATCCTGAGCGGGAAGGAGAGAGGAACACGTCTCTCCAGCCAGGACATTCACCGAGTATCCCTTCTGCACCCCCAAAAGGACAAGGACTCCGTGTCGTCCTGTGCTGCCCTGGGCAAGGAGAGTCACCTCTGCGCCTTACACAGACACTTGAAAAGAAAAAGGCATTTATTCATGAAATGACAATCCACCCTGTCCTGCTTAGCAACAGTTTTCCTCCTCTGCAAAGCATTAATAATATATTTTTATCTACTTTCATCTCCATGCCCGTACGATAAAATGTTTAATTCCTTAGAAAAACAAACTGTGCCTCTAGCGAGGCTAACTTCTATAGCATACAGCAGAGGTAGGGTTTTGACAGCCAACTGGTCATAAACAATCAAAGGCTTGAACAAAAGACAAAATACTTATATGGGCTACCATTTCTGCCAAGAAATTCAATGAAAAGTGAGGAACAGCAAGGAAAGAGGATAAAACATCACAGACTTGAAGCAAAAGAAGTCTGCAGATGACACTGCCCTGGCAGGCAGGAAAAACTAACAAAACGGATCACACAGCTGTTAATTACGCCTAGTAAGAAACAGACCAGATTTCAGAGGAAATCCTCCTTCTGTAGAGGTTTAAGGGTGACAATAAAGCTTAAACCGTCACAAGTGTTTGATTAGTGCGTTACAGATGGAATTTAAAACTGGCAGGTTAATAATCAAGAACTCCCCAAGGTATCACACTCCCATTAATGCATCTCCTTTACCTGGACCAATCAACCTACATGCAGACTTTCCCACCACCTGACAAAATACATCTACTGGTAAAAAAACCCAGCTTTTCCTGGAAACAGATTAAATATTTATGCCATTCTATTACTGATGTAAACACTTCTCCTACACAATTTTCTAGATATAGATCAGTAGCTTCATTGCAAAACTTAATCATGCACTGTTCCCTGAAAACTGCTTAAAAGTATATTTTAGAAACTGTTCACAGAAGGTAATAAAACATACTTAAAGTCACATAAAACTTATAATCATTGTTCCAGCCATTTTAATACTGAAAAACAACTGTGTTCAGAAGTTGAACAGCCTTCGCTAACACTACATATGCCCTTCCAGTATCTAATTAACTGATAATACTCTGGGTGCCTGTAATGCACAATTCAAATGCCTTGCTTACCAATGTGTTTAGTATTCTGCAAATAAGTCTTTGTACCAATTAAATCCCTGGTTATTATGAAAATGCTTCCATACTGTTGTAATAACACAGGATAACACAGTCAATGCTACTAATCATGAGGCTATTCTTTAAATAATTGCAGGATTTATGAGTAATCATTGCTAAGGATACACTACTATTCAGTACAAAGTACACAAAATCTAATAATACCTTTCAAATAAATCTGATTAATGTTACAGTATCTCTTAAGTGAGGCATGTACATAAAAAAATCTTCCCAAACCACTGAGAAGCAGTATTTTACAGTGCAGTAATCTACTGTACCAATTCTGCAGTAATTTACAAGCACAGTAATTTACAAATGTATGCAGGCAACAAAAATCTATTTTTCTTCTCAATATCTGAAAATAGTGCTAAATATCAGGTTTGATCTGAGAGAAGATTATTACTTTCATTTCCCTATAACAGGCAAATTAGGAGAGACTGTTTGCTCACAGGAAACTTTGGGGGTAAACTCAGGAATGAGCTCAGATTCCCCACCAAGCCAGCCAGCAAGTCAAGAACCTGCAAGATCTCCACAGAAATGTGTAATGGTACTGGCTTGCAGTTTAGTCCAGTTCTAAAATTTTCTGCTGAAATCACGTACAGTAGGAGAAATCATTCATCATCAAAATAATCAAATACATTACTTATAAAACAACACATGAACACATTTTATCACTTAAGAAGTTATCTAACTTACAGTTACCTAAGAAAGAAAACTAGGGGGCTGCAGACCAAGGAGCTCCTGCCATCAAAAAAAAAAAATACAACACTAAGATTTAGAACTAGTACAAACCTAAAGAAAATCAAGTAAGTTTTTCAGTAAGTAACTAAACATGATCATTTACAAAGTACAACTACAGAATGAAATTAAAAAACTACTAAAAATCTTCAACGCACTATAAGAATAGAAAAATTTTAGAGAATTATTTGATTGATAACTTACAACTATGAAGACTTTCAAAATTTCTTTCATATACAAAACTAGCCAAACCTGCAGAAGTCAGTGTGGCAGGGCAGAAACAGACAGATTAGATGACTTCTTCCAGGGTGAATTAGTCCTAAAATTCCTTCACCTGTGCCTAATACAACACCTGCATTTAAAGTGCCACACCAACTCCAAATCCTTCCAACCTTCTACCATTCACTTCTGGAAACAGCTGAGACAAGGCTCAAGCAGATCCATGTGTGCACAACCTCCTCACCTCCCAAACCAGCATGCAAGGAGGACTGGCAAAGCTGGCCAACGGCGTGATATGCCTTATGCTTCAAGAGGGCAGGCAATATCAGCATTTGACAGGGTACACAAGGAAAAACAAAGGACCAGTACCTTGAAAACCCCCCCCTTCTTGCAGATTAGCTGTCTGTGGGACTTTCTGACACAGCGTATCTCTGGAGCATTAACTCCATGATATCTGCAAGGGCTACGCTTGCATTCTCATCATCTTTGAAAGTTCCAGGTTGCCTGTAGTGCTTTAAGAATACAACATCCATACACTTTTGCCAAAATATTTTTTAAATTGCATCTGTGATGTTCGTTTCGAATTCAAAAGGAAAACGTGAGGATGGCTGCTAACCAGTACAATATCATGTGGCCAAAAAACAGACACAAACAACTTCAAGTTCATTAGAAATATTTATTTGCAAAAATTATTCTCTAAGATACCAGTATTAATATATTACATACAAAATATAATAAATAAATACAGAGAGAGAAAATGAAAAATCTCAACAACCTGCTATAGATAAACAAATCTGTCTATTCTTCCTTCAGAAGACATTGGTTACTCAGGCAAACCACTCTATTAGCAAATCCCTCCAAAAAGAGAAGACTAAATATTCCACAGAGAGATTAATAGTAGGTAACTGTTGCTTCTGGTCCCCTGCCCAGTGAATGTTTTTGTAAAGGAACAAAAATATTACTATGCCAACCATCACTACACAACATTGGACTCCACCTCTTTCCTTTTTTAAAAAGCAAATTACCCCCACACCAAGAAAGAAACATTTACTCATTTTATTATGTCTCAATCAGACGGACAAAGCTCACCCAAAAGGCATTAGTATCACCAAGTCAAGCCAGGCAACTCCATATAACAACAGTATTCAGCAGCATCCTACATAAATTTATTACAGAAAAGAAAAAGGAATCTTTGCACACAGATACGGCACTAGACAATTAAAATAGTAAGATAAAAACAGATGTGAAAAGCTCTTCAGAAAGATAGTTATTCTCAACAAGTCTTTAACTGTAATGGAAAAAAATTGAAATTCTTATTTTAACACACCCAAATCACATCACTAAATACATTTTACATGAATTTACACTGTGCCTTCAGGGGCAGCAGGTTAATTCTAAATAACAACAAAGAGATTTCCACCCAGGGCAAGGTCCTCAAATTATGTATTATCAAATCACGGGTCTATCTTCATTCAAACTGGGGTCTCAGCATAAGGGCGGGGGGGGGAGGGGGGGAGTCTTTGTTTTCCTAGAATGCTGAAATTTTGTTTTTTGAATGCTGAAGGTTTGTTTTCTGTCATTGATCAGAAGCTTTCCTAAAATTCTCACCTACACGTGCCACGTACTCTACAAGCAATTTGTGGCAATCTACCAGTTCATTACACCATTCTTCCAAAATTATAGCATACTAAACAATTTTTTTTTTTCCCCAAACATGTAAAATGGGTAAAAAGGTATTCACCTACATTGTACAAGTACTTTGCGTACATGGAAAGAATTTGTTTTAGCAAAGCAAATATCTGAAAACATTCAAATGAAACCCATTTCATTACATTGAGGTACCATAGAACCATGTAATGTTTTCTTTCTTTTCTTTTATTTCCTAGATTCTTTAATATGTGAAGGAAGCAATAACGACAATAACAATTTCATTAAACTAAACTACAGAAAAGGGAGGCAGAGGCACCAAATTGGTACGGTTAGGAGGCTCAGATTAATAATTTGACAGCCAATCTAATCTTTCAGCAGTAAAGCAAGTAAAGAAGATTGCATGTCTGAACTTTTTACCAACGTTTCATTAATCTACTTGCTTGCATACAATATGTAAAGTGTACTGTCAGCGTGTGCCGCATCCCCAGACAGGTGGATATGGAGCAGCTCTACCTTTGCATCTACAGAAGCAGTTCAACAGTGTTTGGAAGTGATCACTTTCAATGATAAAAAATTCCTCAACAGCCATTTTAACCAAGCGTACACCACTTGGCATCATCGCCAGCACCTCTGCCTGTCCACACCTTTGCCTTCTCATCCTGAAGTTCAAAGACAAACAACCTTTCCCTGCCTTCAAAGCTGTCACTCTGAAAGCCACCCATGGGCACAACCACAGCTACAGCAGGAAGTTGCTAAGTAAATGAAGTGCATGTCTTAACCCATCATTTGAAGCAATATATATAAACATGTGCAACAAATAATACTATGACCCGTATTAACAGCTCTATCCTAAGTTACATTTACTTGTCTAGTATTTAATTTTCTTTTTTTTTTTGCAGCAGCACCCGGCAGTAATCGTTAATATTACATTCAATTTGTATATGCATTACAGTATCATCCAGAAACACAAGGTGCAGGAGTAATATGCCAAATACAACATCTTGAAAAGTTTCTACTTAAACTGCACAGATCTTTTTGGATGCCACGTAGACCTGTATTAGGTACCCATATGCATTTCACTTCAATAAACACCTTCATGTAAAAGCAACTTATTTTATGCAGATAAAATACCCAAGCACAAAGAGTACCGGAGAGTCTGAGAACACAGAAAATTCTCCTTTGGGTTTTGATTGGTTTTGCTTTAATCAATGTAGTTGATAATAATTAAGCCTCAAAACCTGCATGCCTAAATGACATACTGCAATTTATTTTGATTAGAGAGTTTGTTTTGTCATTTATAGCTTGCCATTTAATAGGCAAACACAAAATCACACGTCTCCTTGGTAACAAATTGAGCCCAGCTCGGCATCCAAAAAAGTCTTTCCAACCTGTGGCTGGGGAGTCCCTCGGGTCCCCTCTGACCAGGGACGGCAGCTGAAGGGGCCCCGGCTCCCCACCTGCCCCACCGTCCCCTTCTGCAGACACGTAGCCATCTCCACGTCGGAGAAGGTGACGACAAAAGACCTCCTGGATGGGGATATCAAACACTTTTGACAGTCAGGCCCGTACCTGCACCGACGGATTTGGGTCTTTGTTCGGCTGCCCTAATTCCACTGGGGTTTGGCACAACCCACACCCCAGCCACTCCAGGACTTGTACAAAGGACAATTCCCACTCTCGGGGGTTTTTTTTTCCTGGTATGTCTGGTATTAGTTGTTTGTGCTCCTGTGTAGTGAGTGATAGCTGATGAGTATCTCCCTAACTGCACTATGTGAAACTGCATCATGGAAGGAACCTGTTATTGATGGCACAATACATTATAATGGAATTTTATAGAGATCTTATGGATTTCTTCCCCCTTCAACCTAGCACCATTATTTCAGAGAGAGGTTTAAGCAAGAGTCAACCTGACTTTTGTTTTAATCTCTCAACTACGACAATATAATTAAGCTGTGAATGATATATCAAAGTGCCATACACAAAGACGAATTGACAGGAGTAATTTTTACTACTCAAAAGCCTTCAGTTTCATATATCATAATATCCTGTAAAGCAAGCCTACTGACATCTGCTTGACTGTAAAAGCAATACCTCGGTATAAACCTCCATTCATCCTTCAAAGAGGCATATGTGCTCCCTGCTTATTACTAGCACTAGGCGCATTACTACAGTTGAAACCCGCATCATTCATTATTTTGTTTCTTTATTAACTGCTTACCACAAATCGGAGAGCAGAACTCGCCATACTCTTGCATGACAGTGTTTCATGTAAGTGCTCTGCTTAAATTATTTTAAACCTTTTATCATCTTGACAGATATTTTGCTTTTTCTGAACGTGTTGAAGAACTGAATTTGGCATATCTGGTTAGGATCCAAATAGGCCTCTTTTTTTTTTGTCTCATTTAAATGGAGGCTTTGTATTCAAGCTCTTGTTGTTTCTCATTTCACTTCTAGTTTTGAAGCTTTTCAGGGCTGGAGCAGATGTTAGCTGTGAACCTACAAGAATGAGAACCTCATTTACAGCTAGAATCCTAAGGCACTACTGTAATGCAATTATTATTATCATCACCATCAGTATCAGCGCAATCAATCTGAGTATGTGCTTCTAATGAGTTTGTGTCTTGAGGCAGTTAATGTTCAGACTGATTTGGGGGGGTGTTGTTGTTAAGTAACCATTCTTTGCAGCAAATTGAAAGCTTTATCAAACTAAAATTAGTATTTAGAGAGCAACTATGAAAAAAACTGTTTATAGCAAAAAATTACCAAGGAGAGCAGATTAACCTAGCTCATTTGGGGGGTGAATTGTTTTTGCGGAGTTAAGAGATATGGCTTGGCCAAGAGGCAATTTGCTTATATCTTTGGGTTCTTCCATAGAAGAATGAAATAATTTCTTTGAAATAAATAAATTACACAGAAAAGATTAAATACTTTCCAGACAGACCATGTGTAGAAGGAATACATGCTATTTAAATGGCTGTTTCGGCAAAAGAAAAATTCAGGAAATTTGTTTTCTGCACATTCCTGTGTGATTCAGCACCATAAATCTCCCCACCTTCCTCACGGAACACCAGGGATGATTCTTTCTTGGCCATCAGGTGCCAGTGAACTTCCAACTTGAAAAAAAAAAAAACAATTTAATTTGCTCTTGTCTGATAAAATACACTGCTACAGAAGTCCCAATTGTGAGTAATTACCATTGAATCATATGAATCAGTCTTGTGCATATGACTGGATTTACAGTGATAGACTCATTTTCAGCTGCATGTTTGCAAGTATTTGTATTAGAAAGCCACCATTTCCAAAGCAAGCATATAAAGAGAAGTGAAGGTGAAAACTTTCTCATTATCTTAGAAGACAGCCTATTACCTATATCACTTTCTCAGATATCCATCCATCCACACCTAATGAGTCCTATGATTTAGCCAGAACACATTCATAAAGATGATTCATAGTTGTTATGCAGCCACTTGATGTTAATAGCAAAGCTGATGTCTTAAATCACAGCTGTTTCCCTATGATAGCCAAGGGGCAAAGCGACACTTTGGAAAACAGAGGAAAGAATTTATTAGGGCAACTCTACGAAAGCAACATTTACAAGAAAAATGTGAAGCAAAACATCAGGGTCAAAAGTGCTGTGACCAACTCACTAGACAATATTAGATGCCATATAGTAATTTGCATAACTACGCAGTTAGTAGTTATTGGTCCTCCCTCTGCATATGTTAATATTGCCAAACAGTTACTATATCTAGGCTAAAAACTTTTATATTTAATTTTTATTTTATCTATAATCTGTTCTCTGCGTTCTACGAAGATCCACAGTAACCTGTATGCACTTAGTAACAAGAGGCAAGTAAAGCGTCATACTTTCCTATACTAGTAAGCATTTAACAACAAATGAAGAGAGTAAATTTTAACAAAAAAAAAAAAAGGCTTATATTTAGCAGTTGAAGAGATTTGCTGATTTTTAATTATATCGTTTCAGGGAAAGATAATACAAAATGGTAAGAGTACCAAGTACCAAGCCAGTAACAAACACCAAATGACCCAGTGTCTTCAGGAAAACTACTTAAATCTTAGCTCGTTAATAAGTTCTGCTGGATCACAGAGCATACAGCGTTTTACAGGGCTGAATCCTCTCTACATACACCCCCACTCAGATGCAATTTGATCCAGAAACACTCAATTTATGTAGATTGCAGACTCTGGAGCTTTAAAAAAATATTGTAGCTTTACAGCCAGGAAGGAAGAAACATATGAGTAAATTTGGCATTACACACAAGATAATTAGGCACAAGATACCCATCGGCTCTTGGAAGTCTCTTAGCAGATTTATAAAGAGATGTGCAGCATCAAGCTCTGGTGAGAAACTGGTGCATTTTTAACTAGAACCAACAATCCCTGACATTTCACTTGCTTTCAGCAGGACTCCCTTTGCCTTACTCATCACTATTAAAAACTTCTAAATTAATCCAGCAGGATTTCCAAGAAAGCAGTGAATGACCAGTGATTTTGCAAAGCGGTAGCCTGATTTCTGCCTCCATTCTTCTGGCCAGTAATTGTAACAATAGAAATACTCAACTCAGGTTCCCACTACCAACCATATGGTATTTTTAACAAGGAATGAAATAACTGCCAAACGGGAAGAAAATACAGAGATGAGAACAAGATGTGCATACACCCTAGCAAAGTAGAATAATTGCATAGATTAAGTAGGTCAGCTACAGGTATGGATTTCTTTTAAGGCGATCCAAAAAAGTATGAAAAGTTGCATGTGAAGGCACGCTCCAAAAGAATTCACAACTGCAAACAGGCCTGTCTTACTCAAACCAAGGGAGGCAAAACTGAAACCACCTACCCTAGAGGAGCTTCCACTGGAAAGCCGGTCTTATTTCCCAACTTGCTCGCTGGAAAGCTGCTGTGGAATAACCGGAGTGACGGATGAGCACATGTCACACAACTACTTCTTAATGATATTTTTGTCAGGTGATTTGTAAGCAGGAGCCTGGATTGGATAAGAAATTATCTTCTTTACAACCATCGTCCAATATTTTGCATTAGAAGAAACTGCTGTTCAAAATACATGAATATGGCAATTGCTGCCTTCCTTGCATGTTTTTTCTAAAGTGAGCTCTGAAGTTTCCTATTGGTATTTAGATTTGCAACGTGATTTTCAATACAGAGCTAAGCCTGTGTATCCAAAATAAAAAGGTGAAAGGAGGTCAGGAACCATGCTGTTAAAAAACAAGCCTTCCATTTCAGGGGGGAAGGGGGAGTTACTTCTAAAAGGAAAAAATCTGAGGAAGAAATTGCAGACGGCTCTTGGGGATCTGTGGAACAGTTTGGTTAGTGGGTTTTGGCAGAGGAAGTAGGAAAAGACATGCACATGCATGCAGATTTCCTCCAGCTGCTAGATGCACATGGAGATTTTTAATTTATAGATGTTTCGACCCTTCAGGTATTAGAAGTCTTTAATCTTGTGAAACTCGCATTATTTTCTTCCTAATTTAAAAAAAAAAAAAAAAGAATTTTGAAAGAGAAAAGCTAGAATTAGAATCCACAAGGCTCCAGCAGGCCATCAGGAGAGCCTCCCGTTTCCCCAAGTGCTGAAACATCAGGTTTATAATGAGAAACTGATGCTAATCCTAAAGAAATCCAAGGTTTTCCCCTTAACGACACACACGGCTCAACAAGAAGGTGCTTCAGCAGACGAGTTCCATAAAGCCCCTGGAAATCTCCGTTCACCATCCACAGCAGCACACGGAGACCCACAGACCTCGTGCCAGAACCCCAGGGCAAGGTCAGCAGAAGCCCAGACACTGGGACATTTTGTTACAGGCAAGCCTTTATCTGCCGTGCAAACCCCAGAGTGGGAAAACCCGGACTCCCGAAGGCAACTGGTCTCAAGGAAAGGAAAGATATGAAACATTCGGAGCTGGGGAAAACCTCTCGCCTCTACACTGCGCTCCATCACACGCCACCTCCTCTCTGAAGTAAAGGCGGATAGAGATAGATGCAGCTGTCGTGTCCTTAGCAGACTGAACATTCGCTCCCCCCTACCTGTGAGAAGAAGCGAGCAGACTTTGCCATACACGGCGTTTCTTATTTCGGCTTCTGCGTGGCAACGCTCATAGATAAACTGTTGCACCACACTGGGGTGGGAGTCTCCATACACACGAAATCTTGCATGTGCTGGCAATCCTGGCTCAGAGCCTCCGGATGAATGAAGAACACGATCTTACTGATAAGAATATGTATAAAATAAAAATGCACAACTTCCCATGGCTGGTAAGTTCTCTACTCCCTTCTCCACCCAAATATCAAAATCTACGGATTTTAAGTAACTGTAAACATGGTTAGAGATCACCGCACACGTTCTTCTCTTAGGCTGCTTATCCAGGCTGAACTGCAGCAGTATTGCACTATTACTACAGGAGAAAACCACTGAAACAAAACAAAGCAAACTACTGAAGAACTACGTGTCATTGTAAATTAATGGAGTTTTGGGAGGATCCAGGAAAGTTCCTGAAGTTTCTTCCTCCTCTTTCTAATGGCATGCTTCTAATTTACTTCATTTATATTAATAAACACTGGATTACACAACTATTAGTCTAGTTGAGAACTGCACTAAAGCTCACTAAATCTGTCCCTAATTATTATGATTAATGTCCAAAATGATCAGCTTCTCAAATTAACAACTTAAAGCAACTGGTATAAAGTATATTTTTCTTGGTAAACAGGGTCTTCAGACTTTTTTTAGTTAATGAAAACTTGAGCAGTCCATTCAGTAATACTACATTCTAATTCACCATAACTACCTATTTACATAGATTTGCATCAATTATACTGCCACTATGTATTTATTTGAGATTAATTATTTTTAAATTGCACTAAAACTTAGTCTCATGCTATTTTAAAGTGCAGAACGGGATCTTCAAGAGCTGTTTAAATTGCACTAGAACTTAGTCTCATGCTTACTTTAATACTGCAGAAATAGATCTTCAAGAGCTGACTACCTTGGCCTTACTGTTTTTCTCACTGCTTCTAGAGCGTGTACTATATCGAGTTTTTTGTATTACTACTCCTACTATGCACCAATACTCATTTTTAAATGACAAGTTCTCCATTTAATACCTGAGGTTTGTAAAACAGAGTCCTACCACTTCAAAGATTTATTGACATATTAAAAAATGTAACAGCTAAAATACTTACAGGAATTACAGTTCTCCATTACTTCTGTGATTACTACTCCAAAGTCTGTTATTTTACAGTGATTTTGAAAGAATATTAAAGCAAACTGATCACACAGACTAAGTTAATTACATAGTTTACAAGTGAGAGGGACTATAAGGAGAGTCTTATCAAACCAAGTATCAAATATTTTCAGTTCTAATACCTTAGATTTGGCCTTCTATATTGGCAGTTTTACCTAACGATTGAAGACAGTTGCAAGGTCTAAGCCAAAGCCAACTCACAAACACGATTAGAGTAAAGCAGCTGGAAATAAGCTCTTTGCTCTTCTTTACCATCCTCAAACTCTCAAAAAGTTTCTCCCACCACTTGAATGCAAGACATCTAGTAAGGACCACAGTCCCCAAGCATCAAGACACAGTGATACGGGCTAAGAGGAAAAGCAAGCCCTTCAGTAACATTCAAATGAATGGCAGTTTCCTTTGCCATCTAAGACATGCTGAAACTTCAGTGTCTACCTTCTAAACAAGGATTGAAAGCTCTTGCTCAGTGTATCTCCACCAGCAGTCTTTCTTCTCCAACATCTCTCATCAGTTACGCTTTCATTTTTTTTTTCCCTTGAACTGAAAACATGAACAGCCCTGCATGGAAAATTAAGCCCTACAGAACATAATGAGAAACTTTCCCACAGCTGCAGGGAGCCTAAGGGATTGCTCATTAAGAATTAGACTTCAAACTATATTGATATATATTGCCATAGGGAAGAAGTATCTGTCTCAAGAGCGGCAAGGACCATTGACATTTCTGTTTCGTCCTTCCTCATCATGGCCCATTCCTAGGCCTGCTTGAATATTATTTAACAATGTTCTTCTACTGCAAATAACCAGTGCAGTGGCCACGGCTTTTACTTCTCTTGCTTTTTTCTTATGGCATTACAAAGTGTAATGCGGTTGTGGCATTTGGTCTTCTACGATAGGTCTCACGTTTCTATTGGGAGCTTTTTGTGGGCTATGATACATGGGGGCATGCGCAGTACTTATTCAGCAGATTCTCCTGGGCCAGTCACCTACTGTGTTCCTCCATACCATTGTCCCAAGGTATATGCCACGTGTTTTGTGGTCCCTGCAGGTCCTGTTTCCCTATTTGTATTAAGTTAAACGCAACAGTCTTTGTATTAGTTTAGAGAAGCCTCTCTCTGACACAGGACTAAAGAGAAAATATGAAAGTTTTACTTTCAAATATGGATTGAAAAGCTAACAGAACCTACAACGCTATTGGTGGAGAACTTGCTTCCACTTGAAGATTCCTCTTATAAATTTCAGATTACATACCCAGTTTAAACAAGTTTATGTTCAGGACTTCTGTCATCATCCGAGTTAATAACATTCATTCTTTAGTACATGTGAATAACCAAGACCGCAGAGATTAAAAGGGAAAGTCGATAGCTAAAACAACTGGTTTGGCAGCTGCACGGAAGAAACAGGAGTGGTTCAACCACTAAATTCTCACACACCAGTCTGGGAATGCCCTGCAGAGGACTACTTAGGACACTCGACTGGCTGGTGTGTGGGAAACATAAATACTAGATTGTTTCAACATGAGAAGTACATTTGAATGCTCTTCAAAGCAATTGTGAAAGCTATGCAAAACCCACTCAATTCCAATTGGAAGGTTATTGGGAAATGGCAAATTACTCATAGTTGCGTGGTTTTGCTTCTGTTGTCATTGCTTGAAATGCCGGAGCTTGCAACTAACCTGAAAAATCTCAAAAATACTTACGATACTTGAAAAACTTATCAAATGCATCCCAGACACTACTGCACTGTAATTCACCCCTCCGTGTGATGAAATGTGAAGATGAAACGTGTAAAAAAAAAAATCTTTTAAGTGAAAGAACTGTACTATCTCCATAACTAGAAGGTATAACTACAATGAAAAATGATGTGATACCATGTTCTCCAGGTTCCTGAATTGCTGCAGTGGGAGGGGAACATGGGGGACATTGCTGCTAATGCTGGAAAGCATCCGATATATAATGCTGTAATTAAGCCTCATGTAACTGACTTCAATATTTAACTCTTTTTTTGACCGATCCATTCTACAGAACGCAACTCTAATGCCTTTTCTGTGGGGAAAGAGGTAAAAAGGAAATTGCCACTTTTACCTAGAGGTAATTGGGCTTACTTTCCTCTTTCCAAAACTATGGTTTCCTTCCCTGTCTATAACAGCAGAACCTGGAAGAACATTTTAATCACTTCTGTGACACTTTGACTAGACCTTTTACTTACTTTCCTGAACTAATAAGGAATTCACATCATACTGAAGAGTAAAACCACCTGAATTTCATCTACTTTCAAGTCTCAACAAGAAATTTCATACAACTCTATCCATCTGAAGTGACCTTGCAAAGTCTAGAGCCTTACTGATGTATTTCTTAGCTTAGACTGAACTGCCAAGAATAGACCCACTTGCAGATACCCCGAAGACTAAAAAAAAAAATATGTAAACTGCTCCTGTGCACGTACAAGATAAACATAATTTGTGAAAGCATTCATGCGTATAAGATTTCCCAGGGCTTCATGTGACACAAGTTCATAAAACATATTTGTGTCTGATGGTATATATTTTGTATTGCCACCACTCACCTCTCTTCTGTTACGGTGAATTTTCATTAAGGGAAGAAGGTTTAAACACATGAGGAGAATTTTAGTAGTAGCTGATTGGGTGAAGGTGGTCTTGAGTTAGAAGTATGTTTGCCTCATTAAGACTACTGTACTAACACCACCATGAAAAGACAGTAATATCATGGACCACTTTTGGAATTACATTCATGCTAATGGTAGCTGCTAAAAAACATCCCAAGAGCTAAATTTCACATCAATATCAAATTATTAATACCAGAACCCCTTTCTTTTTATTTTGCAATCTTTTGTAAGGGGTTGTCCTTATTTAGGTGCCACACTAAAATATATTATCAACAGACAAGGATATATCATACAGACATTGCTGCTGTTAGCACCAGTTTTTGATCCAACTACTCGGTCTGTAATGCAAAGAATTCAGGGAAAATATAACTTACTGCAAAGACAAAGTCATGCTGGGTTTTAGACTTCTGCATGAATAGGAAATATACATCCACATCAGATTTCTAAAACCTTCCACACAAAATTCTCACTGATTGTAAAAAGGAAGCCCTGATATAAAAAAGAGAGTCTATGGGGTTCCCAACCAATACACTCAACGATGTAATTGCTTATGTCCATGTTTTCCCACATAACTGAAAAAAGGGTCCATTTTTTTCTCACATCTGGGAGCCAATTAAGCCATATTCAAGACACTAGAAACTGCAGTGACATAAAAAGTATAGGACCAACAAAACCTTGAAGACTTTGGAATCTGTTCACACTGAGAAAAGTCAGTGTAAAGTTTCTTTTTTAAAAAAAAATTACACTGCTAAATTTACATTATACAGCTGTACCACGTGCCCACTACTGAACAATGAGAACTGACAAATGCTCAGTGCTGCTGCAAGCTTCATCACTTCACAAATATGAATTTATTTTTGAAGAGACAGTCTTCTCATACTATTTCCTACATTCAACATGATATTCAGTCTTACAGTTTTAGAACGCCCACCTTACTGCAACGCAGGCATCCTTAAGTTAGGACAAAAGGAAGTAAAACTAGAACAGATGCAAACCAAAGACCTTTCAAATGGACAAGGTTTGCAATTCTCCATACAGAGATGCTAATACAAAAATTGCAATTGTTAAAATAGAAATTGGTTAGATAAAGGATGCAAACAGTGCAGGATTAAAAGGCTTAGTAAAGAATAAGAAATATCATCTTCAGGTTGGTGCTCATAACCTGCATTTTATAAGACCACATGTCATTCCTTGCATGAAGGAAGCTGTTTCTTAGAGACATTCATTTTATGTCTCCCTCAAATGAGACTGCTCTCTTGAGAGACTAGATTATAGATTAATGTAAGATATTTAAAAAAAAAAAATCACCTTATGGCATCTAATAGGTTTTTACCTATTAGAAAAAGTTGGCAAACTGAGGTTTACACAGACACAAAACTTCCCTGCTTGCAGGCATCTCCCCCTCCCCACGCAAAGCTCTCTCCACGTTCTGTATTTCCAGAAGTAACCTCATGAGTTGAGGTTAGATTGTGTGTTCCACCTTGAGGTGCAGGAGGGGAAGATTATGGTACCCCTACAATGTAGTTCATAATGTAACTTCTCACCTAGTTAATGAGGAATAGAAATTGATCAAAAGAGGTAAAGCATTCTTATTTTTAAAGTAAGGCTTCCACACACTGCTGATACGATAGAGTAGAAGTCCTGCTGCATTGTTACGGCCACACTTTCTAATTATAGGTCTTCACTTAACATCCCCTCTCCACCACTGCAAATAACAGATTATTGAGATTTTTCTAAGAAAAACTGTTTTCCCTCAGAAAGCACTGGTTCTTAAAAAAAAAAATCCAAGAAGTTTCACAGAAATGCATTCTAAAACCCTCACTATAAGGTCTCACATTCTGGGGAAACTGCTGAAGTTTCCCATGTGAGCACTATAACGCTCAAGCATTTGGCTGTTCAGATGGGCACACTCTCCCTTCACTTTCCATCATCTTGTGGGAGAAAAAAGGTGGGGAGTGGTGGGGAGTGAGAGAGAAACATTTCCTGAGCATCTCCAATTACAAGCACCACTGTCCTCAAAGAGAGGTTTAATTGGCCTGATTCTTATTTTAGCCTAGTCAGTTCACTCACACTTAACAATTACTGAAAGACATTACGCTGTTGGTTTTGAAATTATTTTTAGATACCATTAATTTGTCACGAAGACAGTAATGAACATAACTCGAATAAGAAAGGCTTCGCACTGTCACAAACAGAGGGAAAAGTGAAAGCTCGTCAAGTCACAGACTAAGTACGAAAAGCTCATACAAAACTCCCAACAACGAGAAGATGCTCAGTGAACGCTGCCTAGACAGCTCAGATTCACCGTGTCACTCTTGCAATATTTTAAGGCTACTACATAGCATCAAGTTGGGAAGAAATTGCAAATCTGACCTAATGACTATTTTGTGGCATATTGCTTCTAGGCTGCTCCTCTACAACACTGGATAAATCCAAAACAACAGTGGCAAGCTGTAATACTGTAAACTATTTCTAAGGAAATGATGTGAGTTTTGAAGCATCAGGTAGGGCCAGCATGGACCAACCCTGGAGAAGATTACCGAAACATATAAACAAAGAAATTTCTCCTAAATACAACAAAACCAACCTTCTATAAGTTACAAGTAAGCTATTCTCTAAAAGTTGTGACTGCTACAGAAAACTAACTATATACACATAAGCCTTACCATCATCTGCATAAAGATGATAACCTCTGTTGTAATGGCTAAAGATGGGAGACTGAAGCAGAATATAAATACTGGAAAGCACAAAGCTCTACACAGTATCCCAAAATGCTGTACTTCACATGAGTACAAATAAGCAAAAAAATGCTTATTTATAGTAAAAGCCTTAAGCGCTGCAAAATGGTGCTATAATAGATGGTGGTAGAACTGAAGGTTATAATGCCAAAAAATTCTCACAGAGGAAGCCTTTTGGTTTAAATGGATTTAATACATTAGAGGAAATATTTGGGTTTAGTTTCCTGCTCTCAAAGTTAGTACTAAAATCTAGAGGCAAATGAAAAACATGTATATGTCACTGTTAGAAAAAAGTTCTACCTGTATGTCTCTGGAGGGATTTTTTTAATTGATTTTAAAAAAACAAACACCAAACCAAAAAAACCACTACTTTAGAGCCACAAAAGACATCCTGAAACACTTTTTTTAAAAGTCAAACTTTCCAAAATACGACTAAGATTTTTACAAATTACTCAGAAATGTTACACAACAAAAGTATCCATTAACTCAAAAAAGCTTTCATCGTAAGAATTAAAAATTTGAGTTGGGCAGTTCTTTTAAAAGAAGAACTGAAATGAAAATATGACTACCAGAAGAAAAATAAACCCAACAACTTCTCAGTTCTCTGCTGTTCAGCTTCCAGGTTTCTTTTATGTTTGAGATAAAGCTCCATTGCAAATTTATAAAAAGTGGACATTTATCATTTGTCCAAATACTTATGATTCAGTGGCAAGGCAGGCTTTAATCTAAGTCTAGAGTTCCTGTTGCATTTCACCAGTCAATCTTGTCTCTCAAATGGCGGAAAAATCATCTCTAAAACTTGAATTTGCTACAACTATGTGGAAGTTGGATCAATGTCTTGGTGATGAGTAAATGAAAGCTACAAATGCAATAAATTAGATTCAGGTATGCATGCAGTTATAGTATGACTGATCTTATCTCTACTTAAGCATCTTAGAATGAGATCTTATGATGTAAAAACACCGCAAAGTTTTTAAGTGGGGTTCTACTTGATAACACTGATAGGCTTTTTTGAACCTGTAATTCTTCTGCTGCTTTCTCTCTATATCGTTACCGTCAGCCTTTTTTTTATTTTATTTTGTGTTTACATGTACTGATCAAATCATATAGTTTTATTCCTTTCATTAATGTTATTTCAGATGCTCCAAAGTGAAAAATAAAACCCCCGATTTTTCTAAGCCTAGTAGCTGTCTCTTCACCTGCATGAATAAAACAGCGAAGAACACTGTTGTATTTTGCATGAAATTCCACTGGAGCTGAACGGGTAAGACTTTTAACCACCGTACTTTATTGCATATAAGGCAGCGTTTAGTCTCTTGTTGGACGGAGATAGCTAAAATGACAGCACTCTCCAAGTACAGGGGACACATCTCCACCCCAAACAGAAGCTTGTGAATAATATTAACTGTGCGAACAAAGAGGCTGTAGCGGAGGGATGTATGCTCAAGGAAGAGAAGAGGAGAAAAAAAAAAGTCAAGACAGAGAAGCAAAGAGTCAAGGATACAGCCAGTTCAGCCTACAAAGTGCATTTTGGTAAAGCACACTGAAGGAGGGTTTGAACCGTGAGCAAATAAATTCTGCTTAAGTTCTCCAAACACCAGAAGAAATACTACACTGTTTATTACGCAGACAAGACATCTCGCAAGATAAAAAAAACCTACTCCCTTTAGAAAGCGCTCAAATTTTGGCCACATTTTTGATCAAACCAGATGACAACACTTACTTGGCCTTTGTTACCAAGGCATTTTCATAAAACTCAAATCAAAACTTCTACATGAATTAACAGGCAAAGTTACATGAATCTCTAAGCAAGACAAGAAAAGCCAGAAACTGCATTATATAACATTACAATTAATCATTAATACTGAGTAACATTTAATATATTTCCTTTGAAGTTTGGCGGTATGGGAAAATACTAGCGATGGAAAGCCTCGGTTAATCGCAGCCAGCAGGTGGTTTAGCCCGAGGAGCTGGAATCGCGAAGACCTTTATATTTTCATTATTACTTCTTTGAAAGAGATCAGAAGACAACGTCTTGAGTTAACGTGATGCAACTTCAAAGTACAGGTATGGCTATGCTGAGGAGGAAGAACAGTGTGGAGAACCTCAACGACTGACAGCAGATACGGTAGAGGCTGGAGTCATCAGCCCAGAGGATGCTATTACAGGAAAGCTCTCAGGAGGCATTCAAAGACAGTTAAGCCCCAAAACACAAGGTGATTAAAAAAAATTATTTTCTCACACGAATAATGCTACTTCCCTGTAGATGCCTGCAAACTACCCATAAGTTTTATACCATCTAAAGTGTTCTCTAAAACATTATGAATGTTTGTAACTAATATACATATTTTAAAGTAATTTTAGAATTTGGGAATTGATTGAAAGAGTTATTCTTATCAAATGAATTAGAGAAGACGACCACATGACACACGGCACAGAGATTTCTTGAAATTTTCATTGAAAAACATAGTTACATTCTTCCAGAAGAATGAGCTACTTCATGAATGACAAACGAGCTCTCAGCTAATGATAGAAATGATCTGATTGAATTTCCAAGGAGGCTTTACCATAGCTTATATGAAGTATTTCATTAATATTTATCTTTCTGACAAAACTCTGACAACCATTGTTATTTCCTCAACTTCTAGTTACAAAGGAAATTCTTTCGCAGAGTATCATGCTCTGAAAAGAAGTCCCATACAGGTTGTGATGTGTCATAAATTAAAACAAATTATCATATATACTTCCATCTATCATTTCCACATTTAAGGAGAAGTTCTTGTCTTTCACTAAGAGGAAATTGTCAGGAATTTGATGGTTCTGGATACTCCAGCCCACTTTTCTCTGGCAGCAAAAGCACAGCCCATTCCCAGCGACAAGTGCGTAGTGCACACATCTAAGGGCCAACGTCAGGAGGTTAAGTAGAATTTTAAATATTTCATTAAATTAACTTCTCTCTGCTTGCAGGCATTTCTTTCAGCTGTACAGTCACTGCAATTTAGAAACTAATACCAACACTTATGCAATTTTAATTTGCCTGATACAATGCAAGAAAAAAGTCTAATTTATCTTACAACAGATTTACTTTCACATAGTCACGTGGTCTTTTTTCTTCCCTTCATCCAAGCACCCTTCAGCTAAGGAGCACTGCAATTCAGCTACCCTACTTGGAGTTGCTGCAGCGATACCTGGTGAAGTACAGTTGCTAGAAGCGATGCTGGTGGGATTGTGGTCAAAAATCAAATCAGAGGTTGAACAGATAATCTTTTTAATGACTGTCTTCTGCGGTGCAGTGACCCAGTAGCAGTCAAGCATCTTAGATAGTTTTTATACATGCAACAGCAAAGAAACCCAAAAGGATGAGCAAAAAATGCCACACACAACCCACGCCGAATAGTAAAGAGCTGGATTTCAAATACCTACTTGCCGTCCAGATTAAATTTGTCCTTTATAAATTTTTTCAAATTAAAATGGTGAGCCACTGGACATTGCTGGTGATGCCCAGCACAATACAAGACCAAACCAAGAAAGAACAGTACTTTCCGTAGACAGGAGGAGACCTGTATGTTAGTTTGACCTCTATTGCTAACAATCAGGAAAATACCTGTCAACCCACCAAAAAGTTAATAGCCAGCTAGTCAATCCTGTACAGTTCTCGATAGTGCAGTGATCTGCTAGTGATGTGGCCTTCATATGAGGAAGTCTGCAGCAGTACTAAAATGTAGTCACGTACGAGCCCCAGTGTGAAATTCAAGAGAAATACCAGGACACTTGCAGGAATAAAAGGTGACAGGGAATCTTTAAAAATAAATCCAGATTTCATCCAAAGAACAACACAGCTCAAACACGTGCAAAAAATTTCAATAATTAATTTTACAAGACAAACAAGCACAATACCAATGACAGAAGAGAACAAAAACCTGAACCACATCTATGGTTTATGATGTGCAGAGGGTACCTGAAACACTTCAAGATTACTCTGCAAGTGGATTAGGAATTACTGTTTCATGAAGTTCCCTACTAGTTCTACTATCAAACTCTTCTTTTGCTTCTTTATATTTTTCCTCTATTCTTTCTAGTAGAGGTAGCTATCTACCTACATACAGCTAACGCACACAAAATCACAAAAGCGCTACGGTAGGCCAACAGTGGTTTTTTCCTCATGTTGTGTATAAAGGCAGAGTCCCTTTTATTCACAATGGCATTACAAAGCAATCTAGCATTTAGTTACTCTCTTACCAGTCCTTTTGTCATTATAACTTCGGACACGCTGGCTGATGCTATCGGCTTTAAAGATCCTGTTCCCCAGGTTGTCTCTGTGCAGTTTATAAATCTGCTTTGGATTATATCGATTTACTAATTGACCAAAACACTGGATTATACACTCTGCTGGACACTTTATGCGTTAAACAAAGTAATTGATAAAAAGAGTGTGCTGTTTGGGCTGATTTTTCTAGGATTTGATCTTTTCTAGGAACGTTCATCATTTCAAGTCAGTCCTTAATAGGACAAAGAAATAAAAGAAACAGAGGAAAGCAGCCTTTGGAAACTGTTATTTTCTACTGGAGGAAGGTTGGCAGAAGCAGCAGCAGGAGTAGGGACTTGAGTGGCAAAAGAGACCTGATCAATGCTTGCTATCGTGTGATCAATGGAAATTCATTAGGTAACACCCTCTGCAGCCTAACAGAGGGGCCTGCAGTGTTCCCCAGGAAACTGGGAAGCAAGCACCCTATCTATCAAATCCCTGGAAAGAACAGCTTATCTTGCATGCCGTTGAATATACATCTGTTATTAATCAATAGCTGTTAGAATTTGTGTCCCTTCTCGTCCCACTTTTATAAGAGCTGGCAACTTTCCTGTGACTGAAATAACCCAATTAATCTTCCAAACAGAAAGGCAAGCTTTTTTTTTTTTTGGACAGGCAGATGTTTGACAATTGATCTGAACAGCCTGAGGAAAAGGGAAATGGAGCAAGTACAAAACAAAAAAAGCACATGCAATATCAGAATACAGTGATGTAAGCAGTTCATTGCTCCACCTGCTGTTGGGCTCCTTTTCCTCCACAAACTGCACGTTCTCTACCGCTAATGCTAAACACAAAAACATGCACCTACAGACACAGCCTCACCACACAAATCCATTTTATTAAGAAGCGTGGACTAAAAATGCACAAACCTGAAGGCAAGTCAGAAGGAGACAGAACATTGATTTATCTCTTAAGTCTCTTTGCATTGGGATCTAGAAGTATAAAAGACAAATGAACAAGGATTGCCACATGGGCTTACAGGCTTCTTTGAAGGAGACCTGTATTGTCCAGAGAATAATAAAAAAATAATAAAAACGTACGCTACAACGCAACTATTTCTTCCTTAGATCAGCATCTAAACAACGAACTCCTATTCCTACCAGAAGGCCACATTCAGGTTATTCCTATACATTTTGTAGGGGAAAAACTAAACCAGCCTGACTTTGCTTTTCCTCTAAGCCCTTTAAATTCTCTTTTGCAGCACGTGGGTTTACCTGACTAACATATAATTGCGTGCCGCAGGGCGGACATTTGCTGAGCGTGCAGCCCTGCTGCACATCGGCACGTGCTGATGCTGTTTGACGTGAGTTTTCACCTGCAACCTGGCCTAAAGGACCGCAGCAGAAAGAGGGAAAGAATGTGTGTCACCAGGCAAGTACTCCTCTCCCCTGGTCCACACAGTGCCACCTACCTCAGGATGCTCCCATCCTCTGCATCAGCCAATTATCCTCTTTAAGCACTTTCAGAGATCAAACGCATTCAATTCCTGTGGTCAAAGGTGTGGGTTTAGGTGAGCAACAGTAGTAACTTCAATAGTCAAATTACACGTTCCACTGTGGCTAATAAAGTCTGCATTTCATTAATCTTTTCGGTAGGCCACCTGTAACTGAATGTTTGATTAGAAAGGAGCTGTGCTTCAGGTTGTGGTATGAAGGTATTAATATAAATAGGTGAAGTACCGTAAGATGTACTGTAAAACTGCTTATGAATATAATGGCTCAGCCACTGACAGTTGTTAAACAGTGGAAGGTCAAAAGGGCTTCTCTGAATTTTCAGCAGTTAAAATAAGAGGCGATCCTGAATGTAATAAAGCATTTTGGCATTTTAAATAACGATATATCCTTTTATACTCAAATTTTTCTCCTTTAAATTATCCTCCATGGTAATTTTTCTTTAAAAAAGCTATTCCCTATTGATAGTTTATTAACTGTATGTACTAGATGTCCTAACAGTTAATATTCTCTGCTCATTAAATTTCTTGGGCTTCTATTATCAACCAAAACCTCTCTGAACTTGGTACGTACCCCTCAATATCAGCAATATACAACATTAACCCAAGTAGCGCCACCGTTACATCTTAAAGCTGTCATCCCGTCCTCCCAAAGGCCTTGCAGCCCTATTCTGCTCTACGTTTAGCTCTACGTTTTTAGCTTTTCAGCCAGTGATTCGGAGGGATGAGAAGAGTTTTAAAATCCCAGGACTATATGCAAATAAAAGCCCCATAAGACAGTAGGTTCATAACCCTTAGATCTATCTTATCTCAGCTTTTGGCCTTTTAGTCATCAGTTTGATTCTAATCTCGACTCCACACTCCACATATTTGCATCACAAATCTTCAACACATGCCCACAATAATGATCAGTCTACAAGAGCTTATTCTCAAACACTCAACTCCTGCATTCACAGCACACATTAACCCAAATCCACCTTCAGATTCTTGGTTCCAAATTTGTAAGGTACAGTAAGAAAGCTAACTCCTGTCTTCAAACATTTGTGTCTTCTGGACAATGAATTCAGTTATGTCAGTTATTATTAGCGCAAGTTATTTGGCTATTTTTAAATATATCTCAGCAATATATCTCTGACTGAGAATACCAACCTGTAACTAAAACAGTACTATCAAATTTTTCCCATTTTCTGATTAGTCCAGGGAATACATTGTACTTATTAACATAACTCCAGAAACAGAACATGCCCTTGCTTTTAATGCCTGTGAACCTCCTTAGGAAAAGAGGAGTTTATGCACATTAATCTAAAACTAACTAGCAGCCAATTCAGACATCAAGAACATCCCTTTTGCAGCACATTATATTCAACCACAAATTCAACTTTCCCCATGCTTCAACCCTTCAAAAACACTATGGCTCCGTCTAAAATAGTAATTTTTTTAGAAAATATTACTTTTATAGTGAAGTATGAAATGACACAGTTACTGTTAGATCCTGCCCACCTCCCATATTATAAAGCACTTCTTCCCCCAGTATTACATTCTCAGTTGTAACAACCACACGATATACCATGCTGCTTTTCTATACATTTGTACAGAATGAAAACTTCACTTTCTATTGTACCAAAGTAATACACATTAGAAGCACATTTAAGTGATATTTGCAATATTCAACCAGATGAATGCACTGGACAGAGACATAAGATCCACTGTACACATCGCTGCAGCAAAACCCCTTATAAATATAAATTATAAATTGTTATGAGTTTCAGAAACAAAGGTAACGTGTTTTTTTCCTCCAGAATTTGTTCCATTTGTTGGCAACACAAACTATCTCTTGAATTTGTCTTTACCGTTTGTCAGAACCAGCCACAATTCTCATTGTGGTTTAAATCCACAACTAGCCTGAATTCTCTTATAACTGCTATCTTTCCATTTGCCACTATGATTATCATGTCTCTGGTTATCAGGATGATTTATCCCCCCCCCCGCCCCCCCTTTTCTTTCTAACTGTCTACAAGCAAAAAAAACACCTCTCTGATCCGAAGAACCTCAAGGTAATTCAGGAGTTATGACATTCCACAAGGGAAAACCAAACCACACACAGAGCCAACACTTTCTTGCAGTTTAAAGGAACTGCATGCAACATGGAGGGATACATACCTCTGTCACTCTTTCTTCTTCTCTTTGCTATCGCAGCCCCTAGTTATCAGGCACGGAAACACCTTCCCTTTCCATCCATCCTACACCCACATATTTTATATTTATCACCACACGGTAAGATCATTCTGCTACACTTTCAGTGGCAGTGGGTTTGCCCCACCTGTCTTGTCTTTGGTCCAGTAAACTACTAAAATACCAATCAAGCAGACGAAAAACAGAATATGGTTTTTAGCTATCATGCCTAAACTCAAATGTTTGGTCAACTCCTTCACTTCTCCCACTGACAGATCGCAAACAGACTTTGCTATAAGGCTGGAAAAAAAAAAAAAAAGAAAATTCTTACTTTAGTTTTACCTTTTAGGTCCAACTCTTCTGAATAAAATTTGCTGTCTACAGAGAGGGGTTTTTTTTAACATGTAAAATCATACATTCTGTTTAACAGGCCAAAAGTGTGTTTTCTGGATAGGCTCCAAATGCATTCCAGATTGACAGCTATTAAAAGCCTGGATCTTCCTGTTAGCGGCCAATAACAAGAACAGTCTTCCAATAAAGGTTTGAGATTGTTCTTCTGAGAAATAATCATCATTCATCCAAAAGGTAGTATAAATTATGCAGGTGTCAACATTTGCCATGAACTGACATCATTTATCCTCTGAAGAGACCTTGCTGGAATTGTAGATAATTAAAGGCTCATGGCTTTTAATTAAGAGATCTCCAGAAGGAAACTGAGGAATTCTTAACAGCAAAAACAACTGGGGTAAGCAAAGTAAGGACTGAAAAGAAAACCGTTGCTCTTAAAGGAGGCCTACAGAGAAGAAATCTATGTTCTCACTGGGAGAAGAAGGATGTCATGAAAGTAAATTCTCCAGATAAATGTGTTTTAAAAGAGAAAGCAAACAATAATATATTTATAAAGCTCCATATTTTATGAATACGCTTATCTCCCCACTCTGGTAATGCTATTTGGAAGTGTACGCTACAAAGCGCAGAGATATGGGATGTGCAATTTTGAAGTGTACATAATAAGCATTTACCACCTAAAATAACAAAACATGAGAGCCACAAGAAACTGGGTTTTGTTTCTCTATCTGCCTGCATTTTTAATATAGTGCCCAAAGTCCTACCCTCCGTGGGAGAGCTCTCAGCATCTCCTCTCTTTTGGGAAAGCGAGGATGAAAATTGATGGGGCTGCATGAGGCCCCACATTAATAACTTATTCCTTCTTATATGGTCTCAAATCTCACTGTAAAAAGCAATTCTGATTGCAACTAGCTTGAAGAGACACGAAAAGTTAGTTAGGTGAAGTGGAAAACACCATGGGAATGGATGCAAGCAATGTCAGACTAACGTAATTGTCGCTTTTATAAAATCTTTAAGAATCCCATGGTCCAATTCTGAGCACAGGTGGTTGGATTTGAAAGTGTCTCCAAAATGAGATTCTGGTAATCACTGAGCTAGAAGGAATGAAATGGAGGAGATTTCTGAGCTGGGACAAATAGATTTCTTTCATCTGGACAGTCTATACTAAAAGACCAAATAATTCTCTATAAAATGCTACCTGCCTCATTTTAAAACATATTTCTTCCTGTTTATGGAGATGCACTCTGCACAAAATTTTAGAACCTGTGTACAGACCCCAGGTAGTTCTGTCTATCCTCATTTCCCAATTTAAAGCTAATTTTTATTTATTCCTAATTCCTGAATTAATTAGGCAGATTCAACAAATAATGTCCTACAGCACAAAGTCTTTTTACTGAAGGTCAATTTACACTATTAAATACAAAACCTAATAGTCAAATTTTTCATGTGCTTAAAAAACTTCTCATTAAAATTATTCAGTAACAGCAATTGCAGGAATTTCCTAGGAAAAAAAACAAAATACCCTAGAAAATTAAAAGCTGCATTTAGCTTTGCAACTCCAACTCAAAACTGTAACAAACCAAACTCTACAACTGATTACTTGTGGCTAATTGGTAAGTACGGCCGTGGACTTAAAATGAAGTTACTCCATACTTACTTCTTTTTTAACTACAAATCTGACCCACTAGTTCTAAAGCATCTGCTGCATCACATAATGACCATCTACTGAATAAAGATGATGTGTGCTCCAGCTGGGCTAAATCTAACCCAAAATAGGTGCAGCTCTACTGGTACCTACTGGCCCCACCATCAGGAATAACAAAAGCTCCCGAGAAGTTAAGAGTGCAGCTCTCACGCAGAAGTTGCTTCACATGACGAGACGTGGGGCTCCGTTTGGTGCAGGAGCTACAGCTTATTCAAAACATTTAGTGGTGGGAAGAAACGAGTCAGCTGGAGTTTCCAGCACTGGCATGTCCAAGTTGCCCTCAAAGCAATCTAGGTGACCTGCAATGAAGGTGGTCTTGACAAAGCCGCCTGCAGAGCTCCCTCGGTATCGCTGTTCTCCCAAGCAGGTAGCTGTATGCTTCGTCCAGCCATCTGAGCATACGCCTTACAGGATGAGGAAGACCTAGTTCACAACACTTGGGTGTTTCCCCTCACCTCCCATTCCACATAACCATAATGAATTGTATTCTCGTAAAGGGCTAACATTGCCACATCATACGAAGCTTTGCCTCCACATTTCAAATTACCCTGACTGACCCCGTAACCTCTCTGCTCCTGTTTTACACAGAAGCTGCTAATCCTGCTATGGCGTGCCACGCTCAGGTGATTTTGCAGTTTGGACAATTAACTACTAGAGTGGGATGAAAGAAGGTCTTAACCCTGCACTAATTTTCTACTTATGAACCGTTGGTTCTTTGCAATCAGCAAAACTCAAACAACTGCAGCTTACTTGCTTATCGAGACACCTTCGGTTTAATTTGTGCAAGTCAAGGGTAGAAAACAAAGATCTTCTTTAAGCCCAGAATATGGACACATAAAATTACTGAGATCTAGACATACCTGGACTTTTTGACTTCCTTCTGGAAAACAATCCCTGCTCTGAATGACAATGAGGCCAATCCTTGTTATCATTAAAGGATTTGGAACCATTAAAGTATTTGCTATTCTTACTGCTCTGGTTTTCAGTCTTTAGCCTCTGGTGTGCCAGAAGATGCTCGCTAAGCTTCTCCTCCCAGATAAAATCATACCTACCTCTCTCTAGATACAGGCCAGAGTTTGACTGGAGTCCCAGGCCATCACTCTTTAAAGTAATCACATAACAGCATCAGGCTTTCATCCTGTAAAATTTATGTTTCAGGCCTTTTCAAAACACGTCCCACTGGTCACCAGTAGTTGGCAAAGAGCTAGCTGGTTATGTCCGGAAAGCAGCTGACAATAACGCCTAGGTCTCATCTACTTAGAGCTGTCAAAGTGTGAGGTTAAGCAAAGGTAACTGCATACGTACTCAGCTACTACGTGTTCTCAGAGGAGTATTGGATGTCTGGGGGTGGGAGATGCTCAACATCCACAGGTATGCATCTCTCCAGGGGACAAAGTCTGTATTTGTTTTTTAGAAGCGCACTCGACCAAGAACCACCTCCAGTAGAAGCTGAAAATGAGAACGGGCCACCCCTGACGCAGCCAGGTAGGACAAGGACACAGGGTCCCGTCCTTTGGGGCAGGACCGCTCAGCTTGTCTTTCTCCAGAACCACCTCCGGAGCCACAGACCAGTCATCGCTAGAGGCAGAAGACAAGACTAGCACATTGGACGCAGCGAGCAAACCAACCCATTCTATCGCTCCAGGAGAAACAAAAGCAGCCGGTTTTCACGGTCACAAGCCGGACTCATCGCTGCTCGCAGGCCCTTTGAAGATCCACCACCGCCACAGCAAACCTCTGCCTCCCCGGGAGAGGTGACAGCGTTCACCAGAGCACGAGCTTTACAGAGAGCTCAGCAGGACTGTTCCTCCTCCGCGGTCCTTGGCTTTGCTAGCAGGTCTGAAGAGGTTAACTTCTGCAGCTTAAGGGCAGCTCTAAACTACGTATTGACAATTTACAGATGTTTTGCTCACCTAATTTGTTCCACTATTCACAAAAACATGCAGTTACCTTAGCAACTACTACATTACATTTTATCTCCAAGCTGCAGAGCTTTTTCTTTTCTAAAAACAAACCCCACAAGCCTACTGATACTGCATGTAACCTTTGATATTAGTTCTAGCCATTTCAGGAGACATAAAAATAGGCACAAGTGTAATGAAAACAGTCTCTTTTCTAAAGTCTACTTAAGTTTTCCAGATATGCACAGACTTTCTTTGTAGAGTTGTTTTATTTGACTCTTCTGTATGTTTGTTATTCTTCTACGGGTTAAAATTTGCATAAAGGAAATTAAAAGGACAAGGACGAAGACCGGTTTTGATATAAGGAGCTAGCTGGAATCTGTGTAGAAGTTATATTAGAGAATGGGCGTCTCAAAAAAAAAAACAAGTCAGGAATCAAGGAAATATCTGAAAATTGCTGCAAAAAGAAACAAATGCCTTTAGGCTACTGACTTCAAAATGTCCTTGCTCAATGAACTTCTGGAATGAAAACATATCTGATTTTAAACAGCAAATCAACAGAATACTGGAAGCTTTTCTGAAGTGAAAGACATCTTCCTCTATGAACATACCTAGAAGAAAGAAAAACTATACTTGGAAAATATTTGCAGTTGGTTATGTGCTCCTAGGCACCACTCCTTTCTGCACTATGTAAATTTGCATTCAGTTGAAATAAATTTGTTTCGAAAGGCATGTTGACATCATGTAATGTGGAAGGATATGGAGACATGTAAACAAATATTGAGTAACCTGGTATCTTCACGCTGCCTGCTGCAAGATGAACCAGCCGCAGATCTACACCCAATTTCCACTTCTCGAGATGTTCATGTTTTGCTACCTAATACTGCATTGCACAGGGTGGATGGGAGGGAAATGAACAGTTTTTTCTTCAGAAGGAATACATTTGGGGACATATTTTTGGTTTACATAAATCAACAGAAAGTCACAGATTGGTATTTTTCTCAGCGCTGTGGAAAACTAGAAAGGTTTATCTTCAGGGATGACTAAAGTTAGTGAACTTGTTGAGTCTTCTAATTTCAGCAAGTTACTGATTTAAATCCGTAGATCAGTGCTTAAGATGTAATTTCTAATGAATTATTTTAACTACCTTTGAAATTAGGAATGGTCTTAAAAACTGTCTTGAGTTAATACTTTAATGAAGTAACTTCTGAAAAGGTCTTGTACAACATATGCGATAGCCCTTTATAGCTGTGACATGATGTTTGATTTTCAGCTTCGCGCTCTACAGTGCCCATTTTTGCATATCTGAATACACTAGAGAATCTAGGTTCTGCTTTTTGCAAAATTTAGATACCTTCCAAAGGCTAATTTTCCCACTGAAGATGGCTAAAATAAAAAGCAGCTGGACAGAGAATTTTTCTGGTCTTTCTTTTTAACAGGAAGTTAGTTTTTTAATCAAAAAAAGCACAGCATCTTCTGCAAAAGCAAAGCAATAAAACTTTGTAGGAAGCCATTAATACAAAGTGCAATCCAAACTTAAAATTTTAATTGCAGTTAATTAAAGCGTTGGTAGGGAAGTAATCTCGTATCCAATCAGTTATTACTCATTAACGTTCCAGCAAATCTCACTGAGGATGGGTCTGGGCACCTAAGTTCTAACTCAGGGGGTTTCCAGTTTATTGACCCTTGAAGTTTTCTCCTGCCAGTTCAGACTCCTGTATAGCGAATTTAGGTCAGCTGACAAGTTTTGTTTTTTCTTCATTATCCTCACGGATCCTTAGAAAAGCGCACTGACTCTTTGAGTCTGCGGCCGCCAGGTTGAAAACACCTCTGCCAGCTTTAAGTCACTGCCTCGTTTCTACTTATCTTCCTTTCTACTTTCTCCCCTGCGAGCACCTATCTATCTGAAACTCAGCATGACTCTGCTTTGAACCTGTTTTTTTCCATACTGCTAAAGAAAGTCACTGAAGCTGACCAGTAATAATTGCCTCCCCAGTTCAGCACATAGGTCTTTCTGTAGCCTTCTGACTATTTCTGAAACCACAGCTACACTTGAACGATGGCTTATAAGGTGTTTTTTTTTTTTAACAGATACAACTGTGATCTTTCCATCTTAAATACATGCCTGCCTATACCCACTGTCCTATTCTGTCCTTGAACACCACAATTCGCTCTGATCATAGATTTTAGAGAAAGAAACAAAATTCCTGTCTGCTGGCGTCTAATACAAATTGTGCAAGACGCTTTCTATCATCACCCATTAATTCACCCTGTGACCACATACAATGCTCTATCCCTACTACAGATGTAAAATAAATAACTATATAAAGCAACAATACCACTTTGTCAAATAATCCTTTACTTAGGTCCCTTTCAACAAGGGAGATGCAGAGTGAAACGTATACAGTTAATTGGTTACTTTCTACATTAACATTTATTTAACTTACTGAGAAATTTAATGTAGTTAAAAGGTAGCAGGAAACCACAGCAATGCCAATACAGCATTAAAACATGTCAGTGCTTCTTGTTACATCCTTTCTCTTCCGCTGTCTATCAGAGAAAACCTCCCTTCCTCAACCTCTCCAAAACAGTGCTACAGCTTTGATTAGCACTATTAAAAACGCCACCATGTTCCAGTTTAGTAATGGATGAGTTTCAGTGTTGTGGGAAAAGATTAACAGCGCGTGTGACAACGCCTTGTCTAGGTTGCACACAGATGCAACACATATGAAATGAGTTACAGGAAAATGATATGAATTAATATACTACTGTAATTTATGCCATTCATTTCCTTTGCATAATGCTGCACCATACCATCCATTAAAATTCATAAAAACAATTCATTGCTTTTTAATTTCTACATATTTATGAGCACTCATTTGAAATGAAAATTCTTTTCTTATTGACACATTCTTCCATCTTGACAAAAAAGGAAAAATGTTGAACACTAAAGGCTAATGACTCCGATATGTTTTGCTGATATTAATCATACTTGGAATGCCACCAAAATGAAGAGATATTTACCCAAATCCAAAATACAGCAATCAAGTAATTAAGACACCTAATCCAAAGCCAATAAATGATATTCCAAACAGCAACTGCGGTGATGTAATTATAACTGGTTTAACACCTTTGCCTATAAACAATATTTGAAGAACAAAATAAAAATTAATGGCAGCCCCAGCTGTTACCATAAACAGAAACAGTACTTTCCTTTTAAAAGAAAGCAGACGTATTTTCTTAGGTTTAGAATGCACGTAGCATTTTCTGTAATATCCACATTCACTTTATTTAGAGCAAGCAACTTTCTGTACCCTACTGTATATGAGATGGCAAACATGTGCCCATTTAATGAAGAATGAGAAAGCAACTGAAAATGAATGAACTTCACAAACCACTTCAACGGACTGATAAACAGAGGGAAAAACTCCCCTCTGTCTTGCAAAATAAACACAAAGTTGCAACATAAAAATTGTGGGAGATTCTCCACCTTCACGGCACAGGGAAAGACATGAACAGTACAGGAGCACCTTGACGGCGTAAATTACTTGCATTCACATTACCATTCATCTAATTTTATCCAGCACGATTCCTGGATGTGGAGGGTATGTCTTTGCTGTTCTTCATTACATGCATGTGACAAGAGGAGATGGATGCTGAGAATGTAGCTTTGAAGACAGCAAGCTGACCCTCACCCTTTTTTCCAGGGAGCCAGGGTGGAAAAGAAGGAAGGAAGGGAGAGAGGAGGCACCGACAGCCACTTGAAATACAAAATTAGCACTTTTTGGAATGTTTTAAAGAACAGAATAGCTAATTTCTCATCAACTCCTTTAATGTAAAAAGCAAGTCCAGCCTGCTATCAAGGTATTAAAACATGCCAGGCACTCATTTGCATTCCACTCCAGCACCAGCTTTGCAACTGTATTTTGTGACAGAGGCTGGTAATCACAACAATTCAGAAAAACAGTCAAAATCTATCTCCCTTGCTCACAGTGTGGCAGAACATAGTAATCTGCAGGCCCCCGTCATGTTTTCACACCGGCAGTACGCTCACATTCGTTTCAAGCCCACGAGGCTCACCAGCGGCATTGCTGTAAGCGATGCGCGCGGGGCGACGCGCTTCACTCGGCTGCGGAACGAGCCGCGACGCCCAGTTCGTCCAACTACACATACCGCTTTCTTCTTCTCCACCCATTAGTTTGTACCACGTATACCTGATCCTGCTTTATCCTAAGTGACTACTTATTTATTGTATACCACATATACCTGATTCTGCTCTACTGTAAATAAATACTTACTTAGAAAGGAAGCTCACCAAGGCAATGATTGCTTCCTCTTATAGTAGCACGTGGTTTTGAAGCAGACTCGGCACACAATTTAAGTAAGGGTTCTAAAACATGCTATTACATAAATGCAGGCGGCCAAAGTTTTCAAAATAAAGCATATGATAAAACTTCACTGCACGTTTGATAAAATATTGACATTTCCACCCCCAGAGTTTGTAAAGCACTTTCAAAGTTCCGTCACTATTATGGAGCTGGAAAAAAACTGAGAGGAGCAAAAGCAAACAATTTTAATGCATTTCACTGGCTTCAAATAAGTACATATATTGTCAGATTGAGCCTAAAATTTTAATCTCTGATCAATGCCTTTAAAAAGTTATCTACAGAAGAAATACTTTAATGCCAAATAGCCAAACAAGTATTTAAAGGGGATACTTAAACATAAAGTTATTACTAGAATTGCCAGAACAAGTCTTTATTTTCAGAGTGATTGTGCATGTTTCCCTTCGCTTTGAGAAAAAGAGGATCATTAACATTTAAATTGAAGTAAATTAGACCAATTTCTACACTGAACGGCCTGCAAAGCAGGAAACATGATCTAGCATCAAGCAAACTGGCAAATCAAGTCTGTTATCAGCACCTCCTGAATAAAACTCTGTGTAATGTTGTGTACCCAGCACACACTGCGTTTCTCAAGAGAGGAACAACCCGTAACGACCTTTGAACAGCCAAGTAGACATCAGACTAGGAACAGTCTAGAGATGCTGGAGTTTGCGGTAACTTTAGACCTGCAACGTGTATATCAGCACTGACTATGTTTTAGGAGTTTTAACACATTACTGCATTGTTAAAGTAACATGGCACGGTTCACTATTTACCGGTATACTTACAGAAGCTGTAATAATCTTGAATCTGACTGAAAATAAAACCCAAGGTAAAGAAACTGGAGAAGGGTGAAAAAGGGGTTTTCACTTTCACAGACTTGCCTGGTTTCAATACAGTCGCAAACGTGCAACAACCCGGAAGACAGACGACTGCTGGATCCTGCACGGACCTGTCGGAGCACAGTTTCGGGGCCTTAATGCACCGATGAATTACTAACGTGACAACAGATCACTGACATCCCAGTTAGGATCCAGGAACGTCACTTCAGGCTCCAGGTTTAGGAAAATATCCTTTAGATCACATACCTGTCCTTCCTACAAATGTATGCCACTTAGCTGCGATGCATTGTAGTTTCATCACTTTAATATATGGTATCACATTAACTCTCAGCTGTAACTGCAGGTTGAGTCCCTGTGGTGTAATTTCTTCCATAAGCACTTAAAAAAGTGTCTTGGGTAGGATTAGCTTTCTGCCTCTTAACGGGAAAAGAGGAAAAAAAAATATTTTGCCGTAGCAAGGGACTATAAAATACTAATTTTTTTTGTTGTTGTTATTTTTGCTTTTAGGATCTTCCCATTCTAATTTACACTTTCATTACTGCATCAAAGCAAAACACACAAGATAAAAGTTGTATGCCAACTGCAGCCAGGTTTATAATGGCTAACACTTCAGAGCCCTAATGAGCGTTTAATGCTTTCCTAATGCAGGCAGTGTACAATAATCATTTTTATAATCAGGTTATGAAGCTTCTGGCTCTTCCTTGACAAAGCCCCCTCGCTCTTCCTTCCCCCTAACACAACACAAAGCCAACCTGGCTCAAAAGTTAGGAAAGAAAGAGCACAGCAACATCCCTATCACATAAACTTAATAACTATATTTCAAGCTTCAAATAGTGTTGAGGATCTGCTACTAATAATTAGAAACAAAATAAAATTCAAGAGCAAGACTGCAATATGCTTTCATAATTTTTACACCCTGATATTGCCAACAACAAAATTAAACTGTAAGAAACAGTGACGAGCTAAGGCTTTATTATTTGTGGAATATGTGCAACATTGGAAATACCGAAGGAGTTATTTTTCTGCCTATACTACCATTGTCTAAGAATTAGTTAACAGGGTATAACCAGATGGGAGAAACCACTCGAATTTCTTTCTTTATTGGTGGTGTGATAGGCAAAGAGACCTGGTACAGACAAACAGGGACAGAGTTTATCATATCATTTGAATAAGACAATCTTTCCCCCCCCCAAGTATTCCATTTTCCAATTGAAAACAAAGATGTAGTTTGGAATTAGAAGTAATTAAATTAAAAAAGAAAAAAAAAACTACCAAACCTACACAACCAACACCAAAAAACCCCAATGATTAGGAGCTTTTAATAATTGTTCCTTGTTGTAGTATTGCACAACTTGGAAAATTTGGACTATTCCAAGTATTTGTATCTGTGAACTATGCTAAATTATAAGAGCCTAACCAGACAGCAAACGACGTGCAATCACAAAGAGATCATGGTTACCGTCATTTTAAGCAGCAAACAAAAAATTATGAGTAAGACTTATTTGCTTTCTTTTTTCCACATTTCATTGAGCCTTCCATCCTTTATCAGAGATGCATCCAGAGGGTGAGAATCTTTACTGCTGGAAAAATCATTTTATTGTTCTTTTAGAACTTTTTAATTAGTTTTTCCAAGATTAATGGTCATTTATTGTTTTAAATTTGGATTTAATTACTGTGATCAGATGAAGACTGAATCATCCCTCTAACTTCAGTACAGCCTCTGGGCTTCTACCAAGAAAAAAAAAAACAAAAAAAAAACCAAAATAATAATCTTAACCCAGCTTTGTCTTCCTATTTTTTTTTTTTTTAGCACATGAACCATTATTAATGTTAGAGCATCTTTGGCAATATAAGAACAGCAAGGAAGTTGGGAGTATACAGTATCACCACTGATATTTTGCCTCATATGGAACACCAAACAACTGTAAAATTTCCTTAAGTAGCAGGTTCTTACCAAAGGAAATAAGTGTCCGATCGCCATTCAATTGGGTTTGTTTGGGTTTTTTAGAACTAGCTGAAAACTTATATTTTGTAGTTAACCATGCAAAGTAATTCAACTCAACTCATAGCCGTCTGTTAATACAGTAAACGTAAACCAACAACAATATAAAACCAGACATTTTTTTAAATGCTTACTACCAAAATAAACATATTTCTGCCGCTTACTGGTAGACAGCAAAATAAGAACAGCATACTAATCCGGACAGAAAGCAGGTGGTTTGCTAGATAAGCACAATGCCCCATACCAGAGCTGGGTTACTGCATCTTCTACTTGAAGATTTTGAGATGCCAGTCATTGTGTTTCTGACAAGAGATGAAATCCCCAGTGGATTGAGCCCATCATTTCCAGTGAATTTCCATATCCTGTCAGCAGTCGTAGCGCTACATAGATACTCCTGACAGATTCCTGGTGATATATTAACAGTTTACTCTTGCTGATTAAATGCAAGGCAGCCAGACAACAATGCAAATTAGTAAACAGGAATAATCATTAGAAATTTGATTCATTATGGGAAAGAGGAAAATCATTTCAAATAGGACTATTAACATAGTTAAAAACACATTTTCACTATGTCCTAATTTCAGTTAATTATAAAAAGACAACAAACTATTTAGAAATACCAAGTTTTTGTTTGAGAAAGGAAAACTTCAGTAATGGGTGAAGTCAAAATCTACAGGAGCTTTTTCCAGAGACTGACCCGATTAGGAAAAAAATATAACTCACAGGGAATTTAAATTCTGCCTCTAATGATTTAAGACTAAAAGCTAATGGGAACAAACTTGGGTATATAAAATACAATAATTATACAATTATGATGATACATAAAATGACTAATACGATAACGCTTGGGTTTAGCAACACAATATGGGATACACTGTCACAATGGCCTTAGTAAATCAACCATACGCTATTCAAAATTATTTCTCTTTGATTTCTTCTCCCTTACCAACTAAAAACTCTGCAGAAGCCACAGCATCACTGACTGCATCTGAAAACATCAGCTACTCTTGCATGAAATTGAACTTTATGAAGAATAGGAAGTTACTGATGATCTTCAAATTTTGAAGCATAATAGAAATGTTTATCTTTATAGTTGGCACAATTTAAACATTTATACACTAGTAATTTAAAATGGCTGAAATGCCTCACGGTTACAGGGTTTACAAACGACAACTGAACAATCCAGTAACATTTAAAATGCTTTTTCAAATGTCCTATCTCAGCATTCTGCTCCTATTCTATTCCATGGAATACAGGATTTTAATTTTTTCCTATTACAGTAAGCAATCAACGCCTCTATCAGTTCTTCATCTTTACAACAGATGTGCATATTCAAAGATCTAAACACTAACTTCGTGAAACAAATACCAAAATAAAACCAACTAACACAAAACGAAAAATATAGCCAATTATAACTTTTTAGCCCATAAATACCATGAAAAACAGAAAACAAGAAAAAAAATGTTTGCTAAAAAACAGTCCAACAGAGGCATGCTAACAGGATAAATTTTTTTTTTTATGATACACAACCAACTTTAATTTGTTTATTTCAAATGAACATTCCAGACCTAAATTTAGTATTTTTAAAATTTTTTTTAGGATTGAAATAGTCAGTACGTTACTTATTTCTTTTTTTTTGTTTCTCTGAAAAGCCAGACATGGGTCACTACATGGACTGGGTGCTCCCTCTTCCAATTCTGAAGAAATACAGACAAGTTAAAGAGAATTAAATGAAATGCAGACATTTTTTTCTGCAGTCTTTAAGAGGAAGAATTCAAATCGACTATGATAGGTAGGACAAACTGGATAGATGTAGCAAAAAGTCATGTATGTTTGTGCTTAGAATACCTATAATCTGTTAGAGTACATGATTGCAATTCAGAGAAAGTTTTAAAGCTTGGGTTTGGTTCAAAACCTCATTCTCCAACATTCGTGTTTGCTTATCAGGTAAGAATTTCCATACCTAAAAACAAGATGACCATCATGAAATTCAAGTGGGCCTATTTCACATCTGGTCAAAAATAATTTAAAGATATCAGCTGTATCTCATCACCTCCACTTAAGACCTGTCCACACTCAGATGCACTGCATATGAAACAACTGAACACAGCCAAGGCCACAGCTTCCCACAGCCAAAACCAGAAAACACCACAAAAATCACTTCTTAGAAGTCTGAGTTTTGAAGACTGAGATTTGATTTGGACCCAACTCAATTACTCAGACTTAACTGGAGATGTGCTGCAAACTGAAGTTACTGCATCTTTAAAACCCTGACAAATATCTACGTACATGAGCCTGCTTCATCAGCAATTTTCTTTTCCTGGGACACTTAACTCCGCTGAGAGAAGCCCCATTCCAAGTCTTCAGTATATAGAAAACTCCTATTCACTTGCTCCTGAGGCAGTTCATTTACAAAAGACTGGTACAAAATTCAACAATAAATTAAATCTGAGTGCAAGTTCATGATTGGGTTTAAACAAACATCTGTTTCTGAGACAACAGAAAACCCATTTTATTTTTATTTTTTTTAAAATCACTTTAGAACTATGAAGGTGATTTTTCTTTCCTGCATCTTTTAGTTTTGCTGTAACTGCAATAAAAGATACAATCCAGTTCAAATAGCTGCAGCTGACACCAAACTAGGAAAAAAAAAAAAGGAACAATCCCAATTTCTTAAACACAACAGCTGACTTCACAAACAGACAAAAGCCAGGTTTTGTTGGACCTTATCCTCATTTAGTGGGAGCACAGCAGTAACCTAGCAGAACTAGCAGTAACCACAGCAGAAATAGGACACAGACACTAAATTCAGTAAAATGTTTTCTTTTGGTCTGCATTCAAGACAATGCAATAGACAGAAATAAAGCTACAACGGACTCTCCTCATTACATAAATAAAAGAAACCAGAGAACACAACACCCTAAAGCTATCTACATCTTAACACTAAGACTTCTTTTGGTTTTAGAATCAATTTGATTTTTCTCTCCCTTTTGGGTAGATCTAAAGAAGAAAACCCACCTCTTCCACCTTCACAGGCTGTTTAGGAAAGGTTTCTTGACTAAGGCAGATGACTGGAGAAATAATATGATTACTGCCTGTGAAGGTATCAGTAACTTCCTAGGTTAAGAGTACAACCACATACTGAAACGGCAAGAAACATCATCTCTAAATTATTTAAAGCTGAATACAGTAATAAGCTAAGTGTGTAAACAACCATGAACTTTAACCACTGCCCTTCTGTGTGTAACCACAGAACATGTACAATGAGGTGTTACACAACCTTCCCTCACTCTCTACCCACTTGTCCCCGTCACGCTCTGTGGGAAGGGCAAAATTTCACAAAATAAAACTACATATCCAAGGTGGGCAACGTGCTTTGCATGCTATTGATCTATGAAAAATGGCTGTAGGCAAAACAAGATTACCGTATTACATGTGTAGACATACATACCCACCCACCGCAAAGCCTCCAAGTATGATGGATTTCAAGTCACAGATCGATTAACTCCTGTGCCTATAAAAGCACGAAACCTGGGTATGTAACCTGTAATCTCTGATCTTCAGCTGAAGAATGCAATGGTGAGAGAAAGACTGCTTTATAGACCCTTGAGATGTCCCTCAAGGATGTGAAGAGCCACCTTCAATAGAGCCAGAAGGTCAGTACCTGCTGTTTCCTGACTCTAAGACATCCATGCCAAGACTGGAGAATACAGCTTACCCTTAAAAATACAAAATGCAGTGATATCAGAATAAACAGAACAATACACTGCATTTATAAGCCAAATCTCAGCTGTCACATTTAAGAAAGACTGTATTTGGGATAGTATATGACTAATGTAAATTTAGGGGGCTAGAATTTTTTCAAAGATGTTTGACATCTTAACATACTTAGCATTTCCATTAGTCAACCCAAAATCAAATCATTCTGCTAGATAAATTTCTATTTTCAATTCTTTAAAAAAAAATTTAAAAAATTTAAAAACAATCACAAGAATTCTCTTCTGTAGCAAATGGATATCTGCATTATAAAATGAGTTGGAAATGTCATAAAGGAGATTAAAAAAACAACACTGAAGTAATATACAGTGAACCCTTCACTTCCAGATCACCTCTGGAGAATGCTTAGATACTTACTGTGACGCAGAGCTTTAAAGCACAAGAGAGAAGGAAAAGCGTTCACTTAACTGCTGTACACAGGGCACCCAAGTACCTAATCCCTCTTTCACTCAGAAACCTGTCCTGAATCTTCCACATGACATAGGAAGGAGATAATGTGAATAATTACATCAAGACTTGCTTTTGAACCTGTTTTATAACACTGTTATTAGTACAGTGCCTACAGCATTTCAGATGGACAGCCAATTTGGTGTTTGAAAAGTCTGTCTTGAAACAAGAAACATCCTCGGGAAGGTGGAAACTTACTCCCTGATTTTCGGTTCCCATCAGTGCAATGGAAGGTGGCTGGTGCCACCAGCCTTCATAACTGACCACAACTGCAGCAGAAGTGGTTTCTGAACAAATTAGCAAATTCTTCACTTCGTTCATCTTTCTCTCCCAACCTTTCAGTTCCCATCCTTCATGGTAAGAGTTTTACTCTTCCTCTTGAATAGCTCAGCACGTTCTAACCTCGCATCTTAGGAAAGCTTCCTTTTGTATAAAAGACTATGGTTTTTTCCATTTCATTTGAACACTCTCTTTTACTGTTACAAATAAGCCAATTAAAACGACAAAGCTACTTGTAAGTAGTCCTTGACGCTATGGTATTTACCCTCCCTAAGATAAAGGCACTTGAGAATTATTGACAGATTTTAACCCCACAATGCCTCCAGAGCTCAGGCAGTTCCTACCTGCCTATCTCAAATGAGAAGCTAAGGTAAAAAGCAAAGCAAGCAATTAGCACAAAGCAAGACAAGGGGGCAACCCAAGCCCATACAGACTATCTGTTATTCAGCCAAAAATTGAAACGTGACGTCTTCTGTCTTAGCCCATCTATGGCTTTGAGTCTTCAGGGTACAACTCAGCACTTAGCTTTAACAGGTCCAAGCTACTGCTTTCTTCTCTTCCTACCAAAAAGGACCCTATCTCCCTACATGTAAACATCAGAAAATTTAGTGGCAGTCATCTATTGTTGGAGCAGACACCATGTTATAGCAAACACAAATCCCCTCCAAAGCAAAAGCCAATTAATTGCATGTCTTACATAACCGATTTGTTAAAAAGAAACAAACAAAAAAAAAGGCAGAAGTTAATTGCATTTTAATATAAAATTTTTACACCTTTTGCCGATGATTAGGTTATTTCACAGTTTATTATAAAACATTTTCTGTTATCATTAACTGAAAGTTAATAGTTTTCTGGTGTGGTGGCTCGAGTGTAGTAACTGCAGTGACACACCAACATGAATTTTAAGTTGCTGCATACGGCAGCAGTACAAATCTGACCTGCCAGCCAGAAACAATACATAAAAAAATTGGAGTATATAAAAATTAGAGCTTATTTTTTTCAAGGTATTGAGCTTCCCTTTGTCACCACAATAAATGGCTGAACACATAAACAGCAGAACTTTTCTGGACTACAAGGCCTGAACTAAATGGCTAAAGGGTAACTTTAGTGGAGGGGAAGAAAAAAAAAATCAAGGCAGGTCTGGGTTCTCAAACTGTTGGAAGTTTTTAGAGAGAGCTGGGCATTACAATGGATTTTTCCCCTGTGAAAAACGCATACATTTCACACATCTAATTTTTTTCAGAAAATGAAAGCAGACAAAAAATATTATTCAAGCAATACTAGGGTTCTTCAGAGAAGACAAAATTGGAGGTGGTGTGGTGTTTTTCATTTCACAGAGAGGGCTCTGCAGTCAGACAGAGATGCCGCCTTAGTCCTGCTCCATCGAGAGAATGCAGGTGCGTGTTTCAATTTAGACATTTAGTTTTATATGAAAATATTTAAGTCAGAACTTGCTATAGAAAGCCTTCAGAAACCGCAACATAGCTCTGTGTCCTTGAAACAGCCACAGCTGCCTTCCTCGCTGAGGTTCATCTCAACAAAACACTCAACGCTCACACAACACATTTTGTCTCTGTGTGTTCTTAATAGGCTTCCGTTTACCTGCTGGAGTGCAACCTGTCAGTTTGGCCACCTCAAATGCCTGCAAGCCTCAATGATATTTTTCTCTACCCCTTTTGTTCAAGGCCAGGCAGAGTAAAGTCAGCCAGAAGGGTTCAAGCATCAATACGCCACTGGCAGATACTCTTACGAGGGAGCAATTTCCTGCCGAAGAGCTGGCAACAGCTACTACAAGCTGCCTCTCTGAAGTCATCTTTGTCCTACTTTGCTTAGTTTACTTACTCAATAAGAGGTCACAGCATTGCTGTAACGTGCACAAAGTTTGAGAAACTTCAGATACCACTTGGTATTAGTGCTCACCATGGGGTGCATGAAGATAAAAAGATGAGAATCTAATTAAAACTAACAAGCAGAAAGTGACAGAGGTGTATCCACCACTTGCTGAAATAAGGAGAAAAGTACAGTATTTCTTGAGGGTGTTCTGGGAGTTTCCTTTACAGAGCAGCCTACCCATATGCTATAGCTTTACAAACGTTCTTCCTTTTAATATAGATGCATCAACGTAATATTTGGCACTAAGATTAGGTTCACTGTATCTTTGTATTTCACCAACCAAAATGGCACTAATTTGGCACAATTCTCAGGACCGCACAAACTACCTCCTTGCTTTACACGATGTAGACATTTGGAGAGAAAGCAAGGACTTTTCGGTCCCACAGGCACATACTCAGGACTCGGAGTCTCCATCGCTCTCTGTCATCACAGCGAGTTGCCCTCGATTGCCCTTCCAAGGGCCAGTTCTTTGGAGCTCTCTAAAGCATTTCTCTCTATGTAGCTCCAGTTCTCGAATGGGAAAGACCATCTTCCTCCATCTACCTCAAAAGCAGGGCACCAAGGAGCGTCTCCTCAAAGACTATTTTGGATGGGGGAAAAGAAAGGAAGCTTTATCCTACGCTGTCTACAAGGATTCTTGTACTGAAACTGTAGTGAGAGCATAGCATGTATTTCCAGTCACCTGAAATGGCTATTTTCAGGGATCACCTCAGTTCTCCCTCTTCCTTCACCTACAGTCAAACCTCATGAACCATAAGCAGACATGCCATGAAACAACACATTTGGCTCTAGGCCTTATTATGATTAGAAAGGGAGTCTGCATTTCTAATGCCGCACTCATTACACGCTGTTCTGAAATTCAAATGCCTTAAAAACCTCTTCCTCCTACTCCGCGACATCCGAGTAAGAGCTCACTGTGCTGAAGAGCAATGCTAGCTCTGCCACTGATTTCATAGCAGATAGGAATTTCTATTTTACTATTTTAAGCCAGACTTAAATTTTTTTTTACAAACACCCATCGTCTAACAACCCAGGTTTAAGGCAAAAAGTATAGAAAAAAAAGGTTCCAGCCTTTGCCTCATCTGTCCCTTGAAAGTATAATTTTTCCACAACAGAGAAAAGTCAATTGAATTGCAATTGCAATTTTAAATGTACCTCTAAGACAAGAAACATACTGTATACATTATAGCATCCCATGGTGAGAAAGGGTCTTTGATAGAATTAGAATTTGCTTTCTTGCATCTCAAATGCAAATTTCTCTGGAGATAGCTAAAAAAATCTTGTAAGAAACAAAAAACTCTTCAGCAATAAAATATTTTTAGTACATAAACAAACCAAAATATTCTCATTTGCATATGGTACATCTTCATCTCCTGTGACATTTTTTATTTTTATCCTATATGACAATGCTATTCACAAACTAAATAACCAAAAAAAGCAGGCAACATTTCTGATGCCAGATGCTGAAGATCAATAGCTATTTCCCAAAGTTTATGGCATAATTAAAATTTGTAACAGGAATAATTTTCTTTTCAACCCCTCAGGCTAAGCCTAGAATTATTGACTAAGTCAAAGTTATGTAGTGTAGCATTTTTTATTATGTTTATGGATAATATAAAGGATTTTATGGTTTTTACATGTAATTTGGTAAGTATAGAAACAGTAAATAGGAAAAATTCTCTGTACCAGGAAAGCAACAGTTATAAACGTTTTGTTGTTTAGGTATGTAGAGGACATGGGTTTATATAATTATCTGCTGGTTAACCATCAGCTACCATACAGTTACAGGTGGATGGCCAAAATGCCCATGAATTAACAGAGACCTGAATTAACAGTCCCTTAAGAGCTCGCGGAGCTTTTGTTAGAGGGAGGCAGCATCCCAGGGATGGCGCGCAAGGTACCAGAGTCATCGACACTGCCAGGACCTGTAGTAATATGGTGTCTGTACTTTAATTTACTGGCGTATTAGAATGGCTTTGTATTTATAACCCAAACCACCCACCTATGCTTTTTTCCACCGAAGGCATACTGAGAAGACACTCAAAGAGAAAAAGAAGAGCAAACAAGAAGAGAGTGCAGTTAATCGAGGACAACTACGCATCACCTCTATGAAGAGAGAGGAAAAAACACTTCTGTTGCACATCCAACATGGCCATGATACTGTATATCTCAGATTTTCAGGTCAAACATACTCAGTTTAGAAGTGAAAAGCTGTATATTTGTTTCCTGTGGCCCCAAAAACTCAGCCTTGGGCAGTGGAAGTCTAACTGGATTATTTCTTGCTCATATGTCTCAATCAATGCTAATAGCAACACAGGCCAAATTAAATCCTCTGATACCAGTGCAACCCCATTACTTGCATCGTCTTTTCACAAATAAAATATAACTAGAAAGTTGGTAAACATTTCTGCTGATGAAGCACAAGAGCAAATAGTCTGACTCTGTCCCTCTTTGCAGTGCTAGCAGGAATAAAACGCGGTAAACTTAATTGTGTTATGAAGGCACATAAAATCTGAGCTTACACAGACAGCAGAAATGTCACTTTTATACAAGTGCTGTTGAAGGAAAAGATGAATATATATACAAATTGACAAAGCCAGCTATTATGAAACTATGCCTAGCACTACAGATTCACAGTAACATTCAGGCTAAAAATCTCAGCTCCGCTTTCTATGACTGTTTCTACAGGGATGGATTTAGTTAACTTTAGGTTATGCTTTTTATTGTCCCGAATGCTAAGAAGGGCTTACATATATGACCAAAATATAACCAGAAACACAAAACTGGAAAAAGGCAAAAGCAGCTGCAGCAACACTCTGCAAGAGCAGACCCCTAGTACCGGTGCAGGTCCAAAGGTACGCCGTGGCTCTGCACCAGCTGAAATACCATCCTGAGGTAAACACGACAGTGGAGACAGTGGACTCTAAAAAAACCCAGAAATTAAAAATTTGAGCGCAAAGCTCCAGCACTACTACACAGAACACGCACATCTTTCTTGAGAGCGAAGAACAGGACAAGTCTCCTTGAAGCTAACTGCTGGTTTCCAATGGTTTCTAGCTACTTCCCTGATGTAGATCAAGTAAATCTTTCTTACTTCTCCGACTGCTGACTAAACGCAAAAGAAAAGAGTTTTGCAGTTATTGTTCCCAATTCTATATATTCCACAACCATGAGATTCCTAAAAATTCTCACAACTATGATATAGACATTAAATACAGCTAAACTACATCCTTAGAGTTCTTTCTTTTCTCTGAAGTAATTAGAGTTAGAAAATACTATAACAGGTAATGAAATCACAGTATTTCTGACAAACACGCACCCTTCTTTAGCAAACCAGGCAGCATTTTGTTCTGTAAGCGTGGACATGTTCAGAACTCCTCAGGGTTGCACAGCTTTGTGTAATCAAAAATTAATCTTAGGATATGAAGATCTGAAGTCACTGACAAGTAATTAAACTTGTTTGCTGCCCCCAGCCACCTATACCTAAGACATACCTTCAGCTACATTTACCACTGCATACATCAACCAATCTCTGACAAAATCATTTGGGAAAATATTCTTCTGTAGCATTCAAAATACCCAAAGTTTGCCTGAACATTCTCAAGTTCATCTGACAGAGATAGCATAAGCTTCATTTCCCTAGTAAATAAGACTAAATAGCCAAAATCCCCCACATTTTTTTTTACACATGCTATATTTTAACTACTTGTCATGACTATGGATGGTTCCAATAACTACTGAAACCTGTAGGACAAAAGCAACATCACTAAGAGAGGGCAAAACTCTTTACGCAGTGCACTTCACCTCTTTTCAAGGCATGTGCAAATGACATGACATAAAACATTTTCTGTGTCTATCATGTTCTGTTTGACGAACTTCACAGGGTGCTCTTAGTTTAACGATCCGTAAATAGTTTCAGAAGGGTAAATTCAAGCAGTATGCCTTCTCCCTCAAACAGCGTGCTTGGCCTTGCGATTAGAAACATGAGCGAGATAGAAAATTACTCAAACGCTCACTAAAATTTCCTTCCGCTCATACATAGTTGCTTCATACACCTTAGGATATACAATACATAATAACATACATACGACAATCTGGAAATGCATAGAGTCACCCCCTGAACCAGCAGGAGTATCAGGAGAACTAAGAAAACCAAGTCTCCAAATTTGGAAAAAATCTACAATGACCTGTTTCAATGTTTTAAAAATTCACGACATACTACACGGGAGAGCATTATTGCACAGGTATTGTGCCAGTACGCTTTTTATTTTGCTTAGATGACCTAAGTAACCAATGTTTCTCCTATTGGCTTGAATCTAACTTAAATGACAAAGACAACAGTATAGAAAAAACAACCCAAGAGCAAAAAATACCCACATATGATCACTGAAAAGTAGAAATTCTTCCAATAAAAACTACTTTATCCTACTTTTTCATCATTACTTAAGGCATACTATATTACACTGTAACATTACTACATTACAGTCAGGCAATGTCCATAAATCTAATGGAATCTTGAGAACATCGTAACTATGAAGGGACTAATTAAGAAAACAGGCCTTGGGGGAAGAAACCAAAACCAAACCAACCAGAAAAAAAACAAACAACAAAACAAAACAACCCCAACAAAACCAAATACTTAGAAAAAAAAATTCTAAATACCTTGATCACAATGATATTGCAATGAAGATGACAACCTTGTCTGTCTTTATAAAGCACATCTCAACAACTCACCGCAAGGCAGAATGCTGTTTAGGATACCGTCCCCAGGACTGTACCACCTCATTTGTGATGGAGATCAGCAAAGATGTGGTTTTTCAAGCGAAGGAAAAAGACAAATAAAATAAACCCCCTCACCACCACCCCTTTTCCACCAGGATTATGGAATACAATCCCTGTACAGAGGTGGAAAAAATTCCAGCCATTTCCAGAAAACTTCCAGTACTTGAAGGAGGATGAAAAAGACCTCATCAGGACCTGCTATGAATGCAAAGCGCTCTTTAGATTATGTCATATCTGCATAAGATGTTTACATAAACCTTGGTTTCTTTTGCCTGAACCGCTAAAACCACATTGATATTCCCTCCACATCAACCTCAGTTCTTTACTTTTCTCCAGAAAGTGACATACTTTCAGAGAAAGAGGTACGGAAGCGGCCAAAATAAATATAACACTTACCACACACACTGAAGAATGATGTATCGGGGGGAAAAACCAACAACTTCCCTTGGATCACTTCCCTGAGTGGCAAACACTGCATCTCACAGACCCTACTGCCGACAAGAGCTTATTTCTATATTTGGTAGAATTTCAAAGTTTGAAGTAGCTTTATGATCAAGATTATGAGGAAAAGTTTTTGGACACTTTGCAAACATCATCCTTTTACTATACATCTACTACATTTTCAATTTCAGTTCTATTTATTGCAGCAAGATGTTGCTATCTTGTTTCATTTTCAGGCATATATATTAGGATGCAATCATCTGCAACATACCTCTAAGAACTGGAAAGGATTATAACAGCAAAACAACAATAATGCGAAGCAGATTGGGAGCTGGAAGTCTTGGGTTTGATATCCAGTTCTGCAGTGGATTCTCACCATTGGAGAGAGATTCACTGTTATCATGCTTCAATTTAAGCAGTTTTCTCAGTTTTAATATGCTTATGTTAGTGAGGATATTTCTGTAGAGCTGAAATCCCAAATCCCGATTCATGAGCACATATAAAGTGGGAAATTAAAGCTAAAAAAAAAAGCATACCTGTGATAAAAGAGTTAAAAGCACCCAGAAAATGTTCGAATTACTGCAGATGAAGTCAGAAGAGTGCTCTGTGCTGATCCAGCTGCTGATGGCTCTGCAGGACTATTTGAATCTCATATTTTTCACAGCACCAGGATAGTGATCAGAACGTACTTCTCCAGCTCTCTAGATTCACCACTTTGAAATGAAAGTCAAAAATCTACAGGAGGCAGCAATAAAATGAATTATTTTAAATTACCCATTGTTACTATACCTGGTTGGGGAATAGAGCCAATCTGGGTAAGAAATGCTGTCACAGGAAACCCTCGCTATTATCATTCAAAAAGAGCCAAGAAGGGACCCAATGATGTTCTGCTAATAACTATCCAGAGAGCAAACAGGCACTCAATTCTGAGGACTGAGGGCATTGAACGCAAAGGGGGAAGGAAGCATTTTTACAGTGGACCCTCAGACTTACCACCTTTTGTTAGAGAACCCCACAGTTAATAACCGCAGCTGATTACAGCATTTATTAGCATTATTCAGAGTCCTGCTCAAAAACACAAGTCTGAAACAAAACTGTTCTTTGTATAGCCTGTCAAAAGCAGGATAAACCTGGTGGCCAAGAAGCCCTCCCATTAAGAAAGGAAAGCTCGAGACTGAAAAGCCACTATTCTCAAATTCACTTTCTGGGACACTCCCTTTTTAATTCCCACTGCCCCACACAAGCATGAGATGTTCTTTATATAGGTTCTTGATATTTTCCTATCACCTTTCTCAGCAAGTAGTAGTAGTTGCTTCCTTTAGACCTGGTCTGTAAATGTTTCATGAGACTACATATATATTGATCTAAAAATCACCATCAGAACACAAGAACAAACCCTAAGAAGTGCACACTTCGGAGCTGATCCAAAGCCCAGATTAATTACAGAAGGAACGTGAACTTGCTGGAGATTATTTTAAGAAATATTCTACTTATTTAATCATATGTTTATGTTAAGGGTATATCTAATGAAACCATTTATTAAAATGCTTTAGACGTGCTAATAAATGGCACATAAGGGACCCGTGAAAAAAAACAAATTTTTCAGGATGGTGTATTAATAATGCTCATAGGACTCTTCTCATTCTTGCTGACTTACTATGCCTCCCGAGAACCAAAAGAACAGGCTGCTTTAACTTGAACTTGTCAATTTAACTCTGTCCTCTGCGGGCCAGAGAGGCAAGCATGTATTACACACACTTAGCAAGCAAGCAAAACTACTATGATCATCTAGCAACACAATACAGTGTAAAATCAATTACAACTCATGTACAATATCATAAAATTAAAATTTACAGTAATTGCATCTTATGGGGCTAATATTGTCATACTCTCCAGTAAATAGTACTTAATTCACAGGAAGACTGAAAACAACAACTCGTGAAAGAATTGAACTTGATTCTAAAAGTAAAAAACCCAACAATAACAAAAAAAGCAAAAAAAACCCAAACCACCGTAAAAATACGAGATACTCTCAGTTAGTTGCAGTGCATTTTTGAAGGGCTCTCAGTGTGCTCGCTTGAAGGAAGAATCAATTTATGGCTGGCAGTCAAAGCCCCATTGTTCTGGGCTTTGCTCTTTTCAGTTGTCACACCCAGGCTGCAAGCCTCCGCAGAAAGGGAGGTCTGAAGCATTTACTGAAGTAGCAGCACAACAACGACATGGAACCAAGAGCTAGTTTATTCTCTGAGCTTACTGTACTTGGTGCAAAACAAAAATGCTGTGACGGCAGAGTGACCTTATATTTACTGATTGACCAGATGGCAAGAATTACTGACTTATGTAAGCCCCGAGCTTTCTTCACCATCTGACGGCTGTTTGGTGAGATCAAATAAAGGTCTCTGCGTAGTGTTTAGTGCACAAACCTAATCATCACGAGACCATTATGTTGTGCCCTTAGAAGAAAACGCTGCAGGGAAAGGCAAGGAGTGAACAGGACTGAAACCTTTGGATCCTCAAAAAGGGGTTTTTTTTCCACAGCAAAACTGAGACACGTGGGTATAGCACAGCAAGTAGGTTTGTGCACCTGCTGCCCAGGCCATACCTCTTTTGCTAATGAATAAGTGAAGCCAGCCTCCAGGGCTGTCAATCTGGCACCTTTAGTAATTCATACAAGCACAAAGTTCTCCAAAAATAAATAACATGAAAAGAAATGCAAGTTGTCTCACTAGCAGTGGTTTTGACAGGTATCTTGAGTAATGTTAATTTTTCCCCCTTTTTTTCCTTAAAAAATACCAGTTGAATCACCAATTATTTTGGACAGTTTCTAAAAACAAGCACACATGGAAATAACCCAAGACATTGGATTGATGGCAACTGAAAAAAGTTATACTGGGGGTGGGTGGGTGTGTTTGCATGTGCGTACACAAAGAACATTTGTATTTTAAAAACAGTATTACTACTGTGCAGCCCTAAATCTTGTCCCATTACCACTACTGCAAATCAAGAGGAATTCCATTTGACTAAGCTCACTTACACTAATGGAGAAAAGGCACAAATTAAGTAAGAATCACAGTCATGGCTCCCAAAAGACCTGTATAAAATACAACGGGCCTGAAAACACGTTACCTCAGTTTTATCAATATGATTTTATCAGCAACAGTGAAATAGCTCCTCACTTACAGAGTGAAAACTAAGATCATAATTAGGCTGGATATATTTCTGGACAGCATACCCCCGTAACCTCAAGTCAGATCCTGAATGAAGAACGAGAACAAAGAAACAATACCAATTCTCTCATTACCACACTAGAAATGGTGTTTAGACCTGTATACTACTGAACATTACTGTTGCTTTTTTCAAAGTTAAAATCTGGATCAAAATTGAATTTGCTAGTGTATGTTTTCTGTGTAGTATGTACATACTTATTAACACACACCCAAAAAAAAAAACCAAAACAAACAAATAACCCAACCAAAAAACAGTGGAATAGAAATTCTCTGTGAACGAAATCTACTCCGGCATTAATGGAGTTACTCCCAATTAACACAGGTCTGAGACACATATTTGAATTACAGTGTAACATGCTTGCATGTATATAAAGAATAACTTCAAGGAATAATAGTAACACAGCTTCTCGTTGACTAGAAAGTTACCATTTCAGCTCTCAGAAAACCATTTGCAAATTTTAAAATAGCTTCAGGATTCTTGCAAAACCCAAAACAGATACAAGGCTTTATCCCTTGCTGGTATGCAAAGCATGAAAAAGAGGCCAGGAAGAAACTGGTAAAGTCAAGCAGAAGAAAAGCACGGGTTGAATGACAGGGGGGGAAAAACACTGAATGCTAAGAAGAGAAAATAATGGAATAATTCCTCAGGAAGATAATATTTCCTGGGACATTAAAACTGCCTGTTGGAAGAAAAAAGGGCTACTGGGAAAACATTCCTTCTCAAAGCAAAAACTTGACATTAATGTTGCAAAAGAAGGACTAAGCAAGATTTATGAACTGTTGTGTTCAGGCTTCTATTGCAAATTTAAAACACCTAGGCCAGAATACTCTGTCAGGGGCTATTTTGCATGCATGTGTTGGTGTTACCTTAGCACAGCCCACAGAAGAAAAAAAAAAAAAGACAACAACCTGGAATAAGCCAAGAATGCAAATTGGAAAGAATATCTTTCACCTTTATGCATCTACCATGCCCTGCTCACACGCAATAGGTACCCAATTTGTGTGAAACTGTTGTGCAAAGCATTTCCTATCCAAAAAAAAAAAAAAAAAAATTGCAGCACACTCAACTACGTTACAGAACAGTAACCTCAACTTCCACAGATCACCTTAAGTTTAAAGCAACCTTTGTTGACAATACAGTGCCAAACGCTTACACGATCTTATCAGATTTTCCCTTACCCTCCTGAATTCATGCAGTGGTTTTTTTTTAAATAACGTATTGCAGAGATGAGGGATGTGGATTTCCTCCTTTCCCAAAAAACACATGCACGTGCAAAAACACGTCCCCTTGTGTGGACACGCAGCTCACGCTGCAACAGCCGACAGCAAAACAAGCTCCCACATGCAGAGACCAACAATGCCCCAAACCTCCAAAGAGCACAGCATTTCACTGGTTGCACGTGCTTACCTTGTTGGGATGGAGTCGATACACTAGATTCGTTCTCTCCCATTTCTAGAAAATGATAAACTCCCTCCTATAAGGAGCCAAGCTGTTTTATCAAGTTGACTTGGTTGCTGTGCAAGTTTTGACCTCCTGACTTTCAACTGTAGCACCGTAACCGGTAACCATATACCTGACTTTCTTCTGTGAATAATCAGTATGCTGCTTCCTGAGCTACCTGGGCTTGCCTGACCTGTTTCTCTATAAACTGACATCATATCCTTTGATCTCCTTTGATTAACATGTGCTTCAGGCAAGGCTGCTTTGTCTCCTCTTGGACTCTCCCACTCATTTGTTCCCCACCCTTTCCTTTCACTTTCACACTGACAGCGATCTGAAGAATATTTCCTTTTTGCAACAGGTGTTTTCCTCAAAATGCCAAAGCCTGCAGAAAGTTTGCAACTGATTTTAAAGATCCTCTGAATTTGCATTTCATAGGAAAACTAACTGATAACTATCAAGCCAATCTCTGAGGGGTGGGAACTTTGCAGCCACAGCTCTCCATCATGGAGAGGGATGATCCCTGCAGATGTGGCGCCCCTTGGCAAAATCTTTGCAAAGAACCCAAAACCTAAACACCAAAACCACCCTTCTCCTGTCTTCCACAAAGATTACCTCCAAGGAAAATGCTTTACTTGAACACTGTAATTTTGAGATTGTTTAGACTGCGGAACACAAAGGGGTTATAAACAAAAAAAAAGGTTATTTTGCTTTTCTTTCCCTCCTCCTCCAGCACAAGGACACAAACTTTTAAGATAATCTTATCCAGCCAGACTTCAAGTTGAGTTCCAAGAAAATATTTGCTCTTTTCTGCTCTGGAAATCAAATAACAGGTGTCTGATACATTTGTGATCAATTTGTTGAACAAGTACACCTGTGTCTCTGCCTACAAAGTTGGTTTTATTTTAACATTTACATTTGCTACTGCCAGTGACAAAAATCAAAGAGAAGCCACAGCACTATTTTAAAGGAACAAACAATGACAAATTAAAAGAGCTAAGTAGCTCTCACAATCTTAACCTCCCTCTGGATTACACTCAAAATGGTCTAATCAATAGCATTAGAAATTTTATTTTAATCCAGTAGAAAATAAGTCTATTTTTAAAACTACACTGTATTGTCTTTTTCTTGCCTTTTTTTAAAGTACTGAAATAATTATTTATTAGAACAGAAACATAAGGGGGGGGGAATTGAAGATAGTTTTTCAAAATAATTCAGGCTAGGTGAAGTGTACATTTAAAGTAGAATTACTGAAACAAACTATGCTAATTCAAACAAGTGTCTTACTTAGGAACAAGAATATCCCCAGACAGTAACGCTCCTCAAGCTAATCATCACATAGGCAGAAGTAAAAAGATATTTATGTGCTTTTGTGATTCACTGTCAACTTTTTCTTCACACACCAAGCACCTTCCTCATCCATACATGCAACTAACTTTTAGCCATGCTTAAACATCAGACATCCCAAACCTGAATCATCTGGAACAGTGAATTCCAAAAAAAATTCTCACTTGGTTCACAAACTGAAGCAGTTTACAAGAAAAGCCTCATGCGTAACTCTTGCCTGATTATCAAATTAGTTGGGTTAAATCGACCGTTTCACAGTCAGAATAGGCTCTTTACCAAGAAAGCAAAGAGAAAAGCAAAATGAACTTATGTTTGAAAAATGAGCCTTCCATTATTTTATTTGTTAATTTAGCTAAGCTTTTGCTAGCTTTCTTCCCCATAATCCTCAGTATCAGCTCACAGCCCAAAATATGCAGTCAGTGGTTCTTACATTTCACCACGCTCATCCCTCCTAGAATATCAACTTACTGTCAATGAACTGAAGCTGCCCTTGGCCATTTCAGAGTCGGTGCAGGAGGTGAGACTCCAGCAGACACCTGGGGAACCTCCCCAACTGCACAGCAGACACCCAGCAACTTCCAGTTCCAATGCTGAACATCACCTTGAATTAATTTACTAAGTTTCCACTTGAAAGTACGAATAAAACATTCAACCGAAACATCCTTTTAGCGGATGGAGGTCTTTTTCAGCTCTGTTCTGATGCAGCTTCCTCTACTTAAGGATAGAGACTAAATTAAGTTATTTTTGTGTGCAAGAAATGCATAAACAAGAACTTCGCTGGCTTCGTGATTACTTCAAGAGTGAAAACCGAAGTGGCCTTTCCTCAAAGTACCCAGTAGTACAGTTAATGAAACGAGCATACAAGAGCGGATATTGAGACTTTATTAAAGGGTCTGACTATGTCTATTCCTGCTTTTCAAACAGGTCCCTAATACAAAAGGAGATCTGCACGATCTTCAAAGCTGACAAAACGTACCTAGGACAGAAAAAGAAAAAATATTTGGGCACTGATCTTTCTTTATCTCAACTCTCAAAGAAGGCCACTACGGCAAGTGAACCACTTACTATTAGTTTGATTTGGGAACCAAGACCTATGCTGCCTATATCCATTCCTGGGGACAGTGGAGGAACCTGTACCGAAACTCTTCCTTAACCATCAAACTTGGGGAAGTCAAAGATTTGCTGCTGAGTTTCTATATTCAAACAAGCTTGAGTTGTTCTATACTTAAAAGACATAATTAAGAAAAACAAGTTTATTTATCAGTGAAGTTCTGCAGTGCAAAGCAAAATATATTTGGTAATTAACTGATGAGACAGAAGCATCTAAAGCATTTCTGCCCTCTCCAAACACAAACTGCCCATCTCCTGAAACACAGAAGTCCTTAAATAGCCTATGTTATTATAACTTGTAAACATGGGAGAAATCATAATGATTAGGTTTTACTTTCAATACTGTATTCTGTGAGGTCATCCCCCATATAAAGAGAGCTACTAATTCCAAAGAAAACAGAAGTCTAAAGCAACAAAAATAACTATTCTTCTTAGCTACTGAGTACCAACACTTTCCTTAAAGAGTAAGATTCTGATTTTACGCTTTTAGCACTTACAGAAGTATTCCGTACTTTAAGTTCTAGCATTTTATCGCATCACCTTCTGTTAACTCTTAAATATTGTTAAGAATTCAAGAGACGAGAGTGATAGTACTGAAAATACTTCTTCCTTTCAAATGAAGCCTACAAGTGGGAATAGTGCAAAAAGGACTGAAACTCAAGATTTTTCACACTCCCTCTTCCAACAATGACTGATGGCGAGAAACGGCTAGCTTCGTTTTATGTTCTCCTAAAACAGTCTGTCGTGCTCACTTGCGTGCAATGATTTAAATGGAGTGCTTTCCAAAGGAGGAACTCTTAATTCATTCACTCTCTCTAGAAAGCCCCAAATGTGAAAATGCAGTGGTTTTGTTCTGCTCCCAGAAGAAAAGAGAAAGTTATTCTGTAGATTTACCATAAAGCAACTACAATGTTTCTTGATTCTAAGGAATGCATTCGCAGACAACGAACAGAAATATAATTTGATGATGATAGCGATCAGGGCTACAAAAAAGAAAAGCTAGATTTTATGCTGTGTGTAGAGCCATGCCAAACAGATCACTGCATCACACCGCAAACATCATGGATGACTACGAGCCCAAGTTCAATTGTCATTAGAAACAGAGTATTCTCCACCAATACTGATAAGGTTTGCGAGAGGATATGAATATTGGCACAAGTTTTCTCGGGTAGCTCTGCAAATCTAGAGAGAGGCTCTCACAACTGAAAGCCTTCAGAAAAGCACAAGTTTCCTGTGTGTGCTGGCCAAATTGCTTTCAGGACTCTCATTTCCACTCAAGAATCTAGACATTTTACAGAATTAATACAAAAAAGTAATGTCATCAACAGCTAACACAGTTGCTGTCATTTTTTACCAGTAACATGTTTCAAACTCCCAGATGTATTATGCCATATACTCTACAAATGTAATATAAAGACAAGTGGGTGGGTTTTTTTTTTTCCTAAAGAATATAGTTTCAGTGTTTCAAAAACATGAATAATGAGGCACACTTATTACATGTGAAATTGCACAGACAATACAAATCTTACCTAGAACTAAAATGTAAGCACTGGGAATACACAGAGTTCTTTTACACAAATCACTAAGAGACTCCCTAATCCAGCCTCTGTGTAAGCTTGCTAGTTAATAACAAAGTGTTTTAAAGCAGATCACTAGAGAGAAGCAGTCCACAAAGTTTTTGTAGCGACTACCTGTCTGGCACCACAGACCGACATTTTTCACAGGAAAAAACAACAAATATTTTACCTTCAATAATGGCAGGACTACTAGGAGAAAAGGGACAGTGCCAATCCTGTCTCCTTCACCAAAACAGAAAGGCACAGATACTGACGTTCAGGTTTTTATATTGCTGGTGATTGGGGTTTTTTTGTTGGTGGTGATTATTTGTTTGGTTTTTAAGAGCAACATGGCTATTTTATTTGTTCCATGGAAAATGGTACAGTAAACGGAACAGCATTATTTGGTTAGCCTCCAAATTACAAGCACTTGTTTAGCCTACAACTTCAATTAAAATAGGAGATGGGAGGGAAAAAATTATTTTCTTCCACAATTAAAATGGATTAAATACAAAAGCAAGGATAACCAGTCTCAAATACCACAGTGAAATAGGTTTTCAGTGTTTATGCAAACGATGCACTAAAAAAAAGGAGCAACTGAGTGCCAGCAGGCAGAGACAGCACAGAGGCAGCGCTGAGCAGTGAGCAAAACCCCAGAAAGACTTACTGCATCATGGCTGAGATTTTCATCCCACATTCCTCTGCCTTGTCTGAGTTTTATTTCCAAGTCTAGCTGTGGTAAACAGTTTTTCATCAGTTACAAGGAGGCCATGGTATAAAACTTCATATAGATGCAATCACTACCACTTTGGAGCTTAGCGGGAAACAAAGTATATTTGTTCTCATTTATTTCTAAGCACTAATTACAGCTCACTTCAACTTTTTTGTCAGAAAACTACTTGCCATCAGAAAAATATCACTTTGTTGAAACAACTATTTTATAGTGAAAAGACCTAGTTTTAATGAGTCTTCCATTAAGAAAGTTTCTGAGGTTCAAAAAAGCTTTTGGGTTTTTTTCTTGGTTTTCTTCCTTTTTTTTTTTTTTTTTTTTTTTTTTTAAGAGACAAGAAGAGGCTCCAAACCACCACTCTAACCTGAAACATACTGATACAGACTGAACAGAACCAAGACAAGAAGAGGCTCCAAACCACCACTCTAACCTGAAACATACTGATACGGACTGAACAGAACCAAGACATAGGCCTTCCAGACCCAACAGGAGGTGTCTTTCCCCCCTTGGCCACTTCCCTGGAGCAATCTCCTTTTTCAAAAGCACATCCAGCAAAATGACTAACAGGTACCTCAAGCTCTCCATGATCCTTTGCTGAGTGAGAAAATCACACGCCAGGTGAATTTATTAGCATGCAGAAGAAAACAGTGTTCAAAACATCCATGGAGTTTTCATTAATTGTTGTTTTGTTAATAATGCATATATTACTTTTTGCAGTACTGGAATTATGGATAATTGTTCTATCTCTCCAAGACCTATCAGTCCTTGCGTGACTGACAAATGTAACACAGTAGAGGGGGATCTAAGACTACAGTTTGGTTTGTGACCTCATTTGATAGCTTTATGACCGTAAGAAAACAACTCAACGTCTCTGTCTCTCCATTCTCAAAGTCCTGATTTGGAAAGCTGAAACAAGAACACTTTGACAGCCTTCCCCAACAGAGGTGTTCTTCCCTCCACAGAAAACAGGTGCTTTGTCAAAACGTCATTTCTGAAGTTTCTTTAAATATCTTTTTCTAATCAGTTCCTGCTCCTCAGTTTTCATTCACACAGCTTTAGCAACCAAACCTCAAAAAAATGTTAGCAATCAAAATCAGCAATGGCTTCCTGATTCACTGCTAATGTCGTTAGACTTCCTACTTAATGAAAATATAGATGAGTCTGTAGAAAATAAATAACAACTCAAGCTGATTTCAGCAGCTGAAAGATGAGTGCACAGAAGCCAAACACATTACTATGAAGTCAGTTTGCAGAAGACAGAAAAAAGAATTAGCTTCTCCTTTTTCCTTCTAATTTGGTCTTTTTGGTATTAAACAAAATCAATTTATGCAAACAAGTATAAAGATCTGATGCATGGAAGCTGATATGTTATAATCTGGGCCTGCAAATGATAGCAATGCAGAGTATATAAGATCTAATAAAAAGGGTACCAATTTCACTGCCCTTCAATCCACTTGATTATTTATAAAAGCAGTGGAATTAAACAAGTGCTTTTTAAAAATGTGTTTGTTGTACTTAAAAATCTCTGCACGATTTATTTCTACCACCTCTAGTCTTGATGAATCTTGTAGTTATAATTGAAAGCAAAGGATAAATCAAATGACAAAAGTAAGCAGCTTAAAAAAAGGAAAGCAAAAGAGCGAGGGAATGAAAAATGTTTTTTTAATATTTGTCGGCAAGAGAGCTAATGCTATAAATGCTAGCTAATACTGAACTCCATCTCGCACAACTAAGAAGTAAATCTTACTATTCTAAGATCACATTAGGAAGCACAGAGCCTAAAAACCTCATACAGGGAATCAAAAGCTGATCGGTTTAAAAAAAAAAAATTCACCATTTTATCCTTACTCTAGCCTTTTAGAGAAAGTACTTCTTCGAAACACAAAAATAGGTGACCTTGTGTTTAGATTTTGGCAAGATGAACACTCATCTCTAGACAGATCTAGCAAAGCTGGGAAGAGGTGTGGTTTAAGTAGGTCAGCTTGCATTCCAGCCACATATGTAAGCTTTTATAGCAAATATACGCTATAAAATACAGTGATTTAATATGCAGATGGATTTTTGAGCCAATGAAGACTTGGACTCTGAAGTATCTTCTACCCCAGCAAATATAGAAGAGCCAGGAAGAATCTTATGTGTGAATCTTCAATCACTAAAGATTGTTCCAACACAAGAGCTGTAAAAATTATATATATATGTGTGTATATAAAGATATATATATGTATGTAGATTTTACAAAGAAGCAATAGCATGCTAACAGATTACCTCACTTTGTGGGACTGCCACATAGAGCAAGACAGCCATTTTGTGGAATGCCACGAGTTGCAATACGTACATCCCATTGAGTGCTACGAGCTGGCGAACAGTTCCCTCCTGAATCAAGCAAAGCAACAAAACTCAGCTTTGTCATATCATCAACCAGGCTAAACAGCAAGTCTCTGCATGGGAAGTCTGACAAATGCTTTCGATACGTACACACTTACTGACAAATGAGGGGGCATATCGACAGAAAGTTGTCACTAACATTATATTCCTACACCCGTTTCTTGCTTTTACAGCCAGGAGACTTGCTGCCTCCTTGTGCCAGGTGCGGTCGTCTTCTGAAGCTATGATAAGCTGAGTCAGCTCACTAATCCCACAGTTTCACCAGCAGAAAGCTACCTACTTTTTCCTATCACCTCTCAGTTTTCTGCTACTTAAAAAACATTTATCAGCCCACAAAGGAGTGCAGAACACGGGAACAAGACAGCTTTTTTTGGTGCTGACAAGCTGTTAGGTGAGCGCAACCTCTTTGATCCAGCTGCACAGTGCAGTATGCACGTATACATGCAGGCCAAGTTCAGCACACCCATAATTTACCATCTCTTCCCCTCCAGTGAGACACTTTCACATCACATCTGCTTACAGCCCTCTGCAGATAAAGCACACCTCATAGTAAAGCACGTTTCATTAGTTTTTAACTACTCTGCAAAAACCAGAGGGGTAGGTGATGCGCGCTTGGACTATACAAACTGAGACTCAGACTCTAGCCTGGCACACCTTCTTTGACAGCAGGGCACTTGAATTGTGCTTCAGACTGAATAAATTGTTCCTTTCTTCCAAACTAGTTAGTTCAACTATTTACTATAAGTAACTCCCTATGTAAAGCATTTCTAGTATGGAATAACACTCTTCATTGTTGTTTGCACCTCTGAATTATCTATGCAATACTCCTAAACAACAGAATGAGCTATATTCTTCCAGAGAGAGTAAAGGCAGCAAAATCTTATTCTCCCCAATGGAGGGGAAAAGAAAAAAAAAAAAAAAAAGATTTTTAGATTAGCATTGTTTTCCATTTCTCCCCAAATCTGCAATAAAGTTTTATTTTTCCCAATTCCAGTTGCGGTGGTGTACTCTTGGAAAACACAGCTGTTGGCTTTATATTTACTAGTATGCAGTTATTGCATTGCTTAGTATATTTTCACATAATTTTTTTTAATACAGAAGCAACATAGGAAATGAGATCTAAAAATACATTACCCATGCCCCTTTCTCCCTGCTTATACACCATGCACTTGTTTCACATGCTTTAATCAATAAATTGTCTCCATATCTCAGACAGGGTATTATGTAAGGCAAATAAAACAGCATAGAAGCCAAAATGAAAGATAAGAAGTTAATTCTGTGTCCATAATTAAGAAAAGGAATCAGAACCTCACTTGCAAACAATGCTCATGGTACACAATAAAAATTAAAAAATGAATTTAAAAAAAATTAAAAAGTCTTTTAACTCTTGCCTGCTCTGGGTTGATATTTCCTTGTCTTTCTCTGAGTCCCATAAGAAAAGCAAAAGCCCAACAATTTACTACAGTATGAGGCAGTAGATGAAAATTAAAGAAAGCCCATGCAAAAGTAAGTTGAAAGTATCAAAAGTGGCTGACTTAAAGCATCATTTTAAAACACAACTTACATAGTTTAGTTTTTCTTAACCAATGTTCCAATGTAATCAATGTGTTAATAGATTAATAATACTGAAATTTCATAAGACACCGACCAGCAGGTATTCCGAAAGAATGCTGAAAGCATTTAATATGTTCCACTTCTATTCCTTACAAAAGCCAGCCAACAATTATTTAAAGTTTAAAATTATTTAATTTGGTTTTAAATAAAAGAACATTTCTGGTGATATTACAGAAGTTGGCCAGACTTTTTTCAACAGCACTGCATTGGACAGATAGAGAAACTGCCATAATTTTTTTTTAAAAGATCTTATTGATCCTTACTTATTTTCTTGGTTCAATTATAATAAGTTTTAAGGTATTTTGCCTTCTTAGAATCTATCATAGGGAAGTAAATAGCCAACAATTTGGACATCTTGGACATTGTGAGAGACCGAAAGAGTTAATGTCTCAAACATTGTGGTGGGGCAAGTTGTGCATAACAAGGAATCAGAGGTGAGAAGCCGATCGGGCAACAGGAGGGCATGCCGGAGGATGCGCAGCTCCCTCTTCTGACGTGCTGAGCAGGGCAGCTCACCGTGCATGGCCAAACATCAAACAATGGTCATGTCTGCAGGGAAGAAGCAGCTACTCCCCAAATGACCCCCAAGCCCACCAACACATTTCCTGAAGGTTCTAGAAGCACAAACAGTGCACAACACCTAATTAGCCTAATGAGTTTGAGTGCCCGCCCGAAGGAGGGGCAAGGAGATGATGAAAGGGCACAAATTGAAGCCCCACTTGTGCACACCCACTGGAACTGGACACTTAGGCTAGCTGGAGCAACGCTGGACCCAGGATCAGTGAAATCTTCCTCTTTTCTTCTTTCTGTCTCTCTTTCTCTTTCCTTTTCCATAATCCCTACACCCCACCCCTTTAGACATAAACCGTTGACCAAGTCTGGGACTAGGAGCAGATCCAGCCGCCCCTGGGCTCCTCTCTGAGAAGTCTGGAAAGCAAGGGGGTCTGCTCTGAACCTCCTGACTCAACGGGAAGGTCTCCTGCTTTTCTTCCCTGAATTGATGTATATGTGATTACCACAGGTTACACGGTTTACTGAGGTAGTTTCATGCCAGCTCCTGTTGCGCGAGACCACACCACCTACTGTTACGCCTTCCAAGTTCACGTTGCTTCTGCCATGAATAAAACGTTCAAGTGATCATTTGGTGTCGTTTCACCTTAATTTAGCCTGAGGGAATTCCGAACTCAACACGACCCCTCCCTGGTCGTTGATATAGTAGATTAAAGCACACCTTCAAACACTTGGATACAAAGCCACTGTAATTCTAGTGCAGTACGCAGTTCCTTCAATCATGGCGGTTATGTTTAAGTTAATGCAATTGTATCAGCAGACACTTAAACAGGCAGATGATGGGAAAGAGCAATCTTACCTACAGACCAAAGTTGCCCTTAAGAATACAAGTTACCAAGAAACACAGTCCAGAGCAGTTTACCCAAGCTTCCCATGAATCATCATAAGCTACAAAACATTTCTCAATATCCTGCAGCAAACTTAGGGCTAAGTATAAACCATTAAAAAGATAAATAGTAAGTCAGAAGCTACAGTTTACAACACGAAGAATGAAGGAGAAAGACCATTTTGTTAGTGACAATTGCCTTAAGGTTTTGGCTATACAAATTGAACCATTTCAAACCTTTCACCTGATTTTCTGAGTATCTCCAGTTTCAAGGAAGTAATTCCATGCAGTTGCCTGCTGCTATCTTGCCTCTGTGTGTTTGCATGGGGACAGAGAGAATAGACCGTGCAGAAAAAGAAGTTAGATGAAAACACTGATTTTGCCTAGATTATTCAAAGTCTGATAATTACAAAGTATCCAGTAAACGTAACAGATTTCTTTGCAGCTTCCATCAAAACATTTCCATACAAACACTCTACATTTTGACAGCTGGTCAGGTTTCACAATACACCAAATGCTCTAAAAAGGTTCAGCCTTAACAACAACCATTAACAAAAACACTGAACCCAACAAGAAAAATGGAAGCAAGCATTTTGCGAATGACAATTGCTCTTACTAGTAGGGGAGAGATTTTTTTTTTAATTTTTTTTTTTTTTTTTTTTTTTAAGAATTCCCAAGGTAATACAATTGCAGATGTATAGATATTGACCTCATTTTTGCCTGGAAGAGAGAGGCACAAAACAGCTAGGTAGATCTCCTGTCCAACAATTCAAAACAAGAACCCAACCTGTTTCCTACAGCTTTGACCTTATCGTTAAGGCACCAAAGGTGTTCTTGAGAGCCGAAAGGGCTGAGAAAATTACCTCCTCTGGCAACAGCAAAACTACACAGCCTATCGTATTGCGCAACCTGGGTCTGCAAGCCAGTTGCAACTTTTTCCTTTGCAATTATCTCCACAGGAAATAAAAAAAGTTACTAGTCCAATATTCACTTAATGATAACCACCTTCGTGTGGTAATGTCCATCTACTTTTCCATTAAGCCCTTCTAGAGAACACCAAGCTAACAAAGGCCATCCTTCATCTCCCTAACGAAGTACCGCCTACATACAATTATATCGCAGCAGAAATCTACAGTACGATCTACAGCTCATACTGACACCTATATTCAAAATTCATTTGAATTGTCGTTAGAACAACTTGTACAAGGTCAAGTCTGTCATACTCCTCAGTGTACACACTTAGTTTGCAGCCTGATATTATTCCACTATAAGAAGGGAAACAAAGTAGATGTGTCAGTGCATAACTGTGTTTCAATGACAAAAAAAGGAAATCTTCTCAAGGTTGCAATTATAACACAAACCCCAGCTCATCATCTTTCAGCATTGAGCGTATCAATGGTCATTTCCGGAGGGCTCTCAGGCTAAGAAAACATACCTTTACCTGGAATTAGATCCAAGAGCTTGCAATTTTAGGCAAATCTCTTAATAAACACGGCTCGCATGTTGAAAGCATAATAACTGCATGGGACAGAATTCACAACATGTTTTGTTTCTTTAACTAAAACACTTGATTTGCTTCCATTCTTCTTGTGTTTCTTTTTAAAGAATGAAATACATAGAGACAAAACATATAATATACAAATCTAGCCCAGCTATGATACTTATTGAGAATAAAGTATGCAAAAAATGCAGAAGTCAGTCTTGGTGAGCTCAAGAGATGAGCCATTTGTCAACTCCTATGTACTGACAGGGGACCCCAGCCCATCCTCCCCGTGTTGCCAGGCAACCATTCCTGTATCCTTAGCTGAATTCATTAGCCATTAACCACCATCAGCTCCCTTTCTTTTCTCCCTCACAGGCTCCCACTCTCATAGACGTATGAAGGGGAGGGAGAAGTTAAACAAGATGACTTTCTGATCAGAAGTAACATTCTGAGTTTTAATAGCTAATAGATTTTAGCCAATTCACACAATTCCTATAATTGCTTTGTAGTGAAAGACACAGCATGATTATAAGGTACAATTCTTTTAGTAAGAGGGCTCTGTTAAAAGTTGACATTAATAGAGATCTTCTAAAATGTCTATTATTAGACAGTGATGATCTCACGCTGACAGTACTAAAGTGTCCTTTGAATTTGTAAAAAATAAAGTAACAGATGACAGCTTTTTAACTCCAGAAGAATGGCACTGAACATGAAGAAATGCTATTCTAAACCTTGTCGAGATAAATAAAAATCAATTGATCTCGCAAGTAGAAATGCATGATCTTTAATGTATTCCATGGAAACGAAGCAGTACTTCAACCACTAGAAGTACCAATCCACTGTCCTTAATATCAACATAAACGTGCACCACCTCCAAAGCAGCAGTTTCCCTGTCTGCCCATCCTGAAGCCACAGGTTAACCTCCACTTGCAGGCACTAGCAGGTAAGTTATGCAGACATAAACAGAGCTAGACAACGCAAAGGAAGATGAAAACTCTTCCCCTCCCCAGCCCCAGGTTACCTTCAGCCAGAGCAGCTCTCATCCACCTCCTCCCATTGCAGCCCAAGCATCCACGTAGCACAGGGGAAGCGGCAGGGCCATGGCTGAGGATGGAGGGGAAGGTACAGCTCTTTCGGCAAAAGTCCGTACTTCTATCGCCTTAACGCTACCATCAAATAACCCTGTAATACATTCTTGGTATTTCAGAGTCTTGTTATCTTGCTAGCTTCCATGAGACGGAAGTTTAACTGACCTCCTCAAGTGAAGGAAAATATGAAAATATTGAGAAACTTATTACAAAGCACTAAAAAACATCAAACATTGCAAAACCCATAATTCTAGAACAGGGAAACACAAGATTCCCAGTGCGATGCTGTGCAGAGGTCTCTCTTAAGCATACAACTAAGAAGATGCATTGTCTGTCTCTTTTTTTTAACTTTTGAGACCACCATGCGAACATGTTTTCAGGTCTGTTATCCATCACTGGAGAAGGAGCTTGATTAGAGATTATTGGGACAGAGACCATGAAGAAGACTGTAAGACACCCTTACAAAGAAAAGGCTAAAAGAGCTTAATGTGATATTTGTGTAGAAGCTAGGGTGTGATTAACCAGCAGTCTAAATAATTAAGCCAGGATCAGAAATATGATAGCATAAGGTTGCGCAGGTGAGCAGGTAAAAAAAAAAGTGCTATTTTCAATGCTTCAAGCTGATTCAGACAAATTCATGAAATAAACAGGAAAAATCTTTTCCAACAGTGTAATCTGTTGGGCAATTTTCCAAGAATCATGACAGCTTTTCCATCACCAGTATCTTCAGGATTGGAGGCTTTTGCTTTAAGTACAGTTACAGAACACACAGAAATAATTATTCCAAGGAAGGCCTACTGCCTCCAGACAGGACAACCACATCGGTCGCTCCAGCTTTGAATTATTCCATAGTCTGTATATAGCAACTGCCAGAGGAGAAAAAACACACTATATTTGACATGAAGAACTGATAAGAGAAGGAACAGTGCTATCACCCAGGATGACTGCTCTCCCACAATTCCTTTATAAGGCTCCTGGGTGTTTTGTTATGCTTCATGCACCAAGACATCAAAATGAATGAAATTTAGCAAAGCATATGTAATGCACAGAAACAACTCTATTGTCAAAAAAGTAGATGATGGAGATAATTCTACAGCATGGAAAGAAACATCCTGACTACTACTGTCTGCTCCTGAGAGCACAAAAGCATTTTTACAGACTCACATTCCAGATGAAACTTCTGTAATTTGCACCCGAAGTATATAGCGCAAGAAAAATGGATTTAATGTTGCCCATTTTATATCATAATTACTTTAGTATAACAAGCATAGTCGTGCCTATTCGCTAATTAGACAAATGCAATACTGATCAATCTCTACTCTGCCAGATTTCTTAAATATTTCTCTCTGATGCCACAGTCTAATCGAGACTTTAAAACTATTTAAACCATGAAACCATCATGATACAACCAAAGGAACTGCTGAATTTATTTGGTAGCACCAAACAGGCTGAAGAGAGAAAGCACAAGAATCTGAAACTGTTCTTGCTGTGACCACATGGCTCGGAGGCATCGGGAGAGACCCCATCTTCAGGGACAGCAGCCTCTCCACAAGCCCAACCCTCCATGCACCAAGGTAACTGCTTACCATGCTTACGGGAAATATATGAGTATATAGTGGAGATACCTATCCTGGCTAGACAGAGCTACCATTCTGAACTACTGGGAATTGTATTTTTTTTTTATTTATTGTGACTAAGTTCTACGAGCATATTTTTGCAAGTTCTAGAGTCAAATTATTTCATCATTGCAAGCCTTTCTGTCTTGATCTGGTTCTAGAAGTACCTGATGCTTAAGGGCAAAACCTGGGCCTTTAAACCAAATACACAAGTGCATTTATTGTGCTGCCTGGAACTTGGTTTTATGGCAAGTGCCAGTATCACAACCCCTAATACTAGGGATATGAAGCAGCATATGGTTTCTATTATGCCTAATAGCATTGGTTAAATTTGGAGAAAGTGCCACTTGAAAATAACACTTTGAGTACAGCAATCTCACCGATCCCTTCATCTGCAGACAGAGCAGGGCAAGTAGATCCAAAGAGCTTCAAACGCTGAAATTTACCCATTTCGAGTGATTTCAACAAATGCATAAGACATAGTAAACAGTCAAACAAGGTATGGACATAAAGGACTATTTAGTAGACATTAAGAATACTTAGCTATACTTGCAAGTAATTAACTGTTCATAAAGTTATTAAAATAATTATTTCCTGCAATGGTTTCACAAACAAAACAAGCTTGCTAAGTCTTAACACGGAACACAGCAAGTTAAAAAATTCCGGAGGAGAAAGACTAAAAATATGCAGTGTTAGAGGATACATTTTCCACATACATGAGAAATCAAAGTGTATACATATATAATGAAAGCTGTAGAGTGCTGAAAATTAGTCTGGTTTGGCTTTTAATTTCCTACAGATATTTAATTACCCCTTCGTCATTTTCACTGCCTTGCTCTCTATACCAGGAGTACGGTACCATGAAAGTAAAATTAAGAGGAACAAAAATGTGAATACCCATTCTAGCAATTTTGTTTGCGACTGAGCTCATGAAATACAGAAGCTAGAGTTGCAACCTGATTTTCAATTATTTATACTTTGCTGCCTTTGTAATTTCACATTTTCCATTGAATTATAGTGATCTCTCCTTCATATGCATATTCAATTTTTAGACAAAACAGACACTTGCCAAGGCAGTAAGACACATAAGCATTCATGACACTGACTGTCATTTTGCTTAATTACTGAAGCCTACCCCAAATTATTGGCTCATGCTTACACTTTATTTTGACTAAATATTAAGTTTTGCAACTTAACTCCTTAAAATACTTTCTTTCTTTGTTCTGAGCACATAATATCCTCACATTTCTTTCAAACAGAACAACTATGATGAGAAGAAAAGTTAGAAGAGGTGTTTGATACAGTTTTTTCATTTACCTTAAAGCCAAGATGGGATCAGTTTTGTAGAGACTTTTTCACGAAGGCATATTTTCAATCTGGCCTCTATATTAACTCTCTGCAAAAGAGGAACACATCACATTTTATAATACCATTCATTGAAATAGAAAACTAACCATTTGCAATGATGTAACTTGTAAATATAAATAGAAGACTCATTTTCCTGACACAGCAGCAAAGAAGAACATATTTTTAAACACGCTGGTAGTTATGAAGCATTTCTCTCCTTTAAAGAAACGAAGTGACTGCCAAAAATGTCAAAACCAATGCCCTCACATCTAGCAAGGTCTGGTTCATGAAGCAGCAGGTTCATACTCAGGGAACCTGTGGTAGTTCTACTGTACTACAGAACACTGGACAATAAAGAATTGCCTTGTTTATCCATCAGTAAAGTAGAAGCGTTCTTATTATCAAAAAAACCCTTATATTCCGATCATTTCAATTTTTCACCTATTTCCCACTAGCAATCTCATTACCATCCACATAAATATCCCTCCTTCTTTTAATGAAATGCAAAAGGTGCCAATGTGTTCCTTCCCCAAGCAAAACAAGGTAGCTCAGTACATATTTAAACAGTCTCTGTGTATACCGTTGCAGTTCAGTACTAATCAAAGCTTATTATAAAGATTCTACAGATAAGTCCAGTAATAACCCTCCATTGCTGCACTACATAAATTATAAAACAAAAGGGAAAAAAGGATCAATAGTAACCAAGTTGCGCCGTTGTAATTTTCTGTAAACACAATTATATCAGGGCAACAAAGAAGTTACCTTAAAAAAAAAAAAAAAAAAAGAAAAAAAAAAAAAAAAGGCAGGCACTGCGGCTTCTTTTCCGAGGCATCCCATCGACATCCACACTGCAGAACCCACTGGGCTCCTCCAATACTCCATTTTGTAGGACCATAGCCGACACTCATCCCAATAAACAAATAATGCACTGAACTAGCAGGAGTGCAGTTTCTATCTCCCAGGCACTAGGTTTTCATATAACTTTTACTGATCCAACATAATGGCTGTAGCAGCCACGTTGAAACAGGCTTCCCCTTGTGCAGGTAAGAAGGTGAGAAAGAGTGGTTGAGAGATAGGTGGCCTTTGGGTAGGGGATGAACTGGCTTTTACGTCTTTTCCTAGGTATGCATTCAAAAGTCTGACCAAAGTTATCCTTTAAATAACGGGGAGAATAAAAGCTGTAGAGGAAAATTTTAAAAGACATGTTTGAATTTGTCATCTGGAGATAGATTATCTTTAAAAAAAAAAACTACCCGCAGCTGATGCTACTTTAACTATTCATACTTCAGTTGCTGGTGTAATTGCCTTCAAGGTAACCCCGCAGAGTCACAGTTCATAAAAATGAAAGAACAGGAAGACAGTCCCTTTATCATTGTAGATTTGAACCCTGCCAGAGATAAAGTAATTTGGGTTGGGAGAAGCCTAAAAAGTCATCTGGTCCAACCTCCATTTAAAGCAGGAATAACATCAACATTAGATCAGGATGCTCAGAGCCTTGTACAGTCATGTAAAACTAAGAGGAAAATACCAGTCCTAAACAGATTCATGTTTTGCCCTTCAGAGACCCAGTCCCCTTTTCACAAAAACAGTTGACAACAAACTGAAGCAAAGCGGCTAAAATTTAAAATGAAGTAAGGATGGATTTACTGAGTTCCAAAAAGCACATTTCCTTGACAGTCATAAATACAATATTGTACTACTTTTCTGCAAAACTTCACCTTTAAACTATAGAAGCCCATGGAAGCACACATTACAGTTATGGTCTTACTGGGCAAGATTAAGGGGGGGGTGGGGGAGGGGGCAGAGTAAAACCAGTCCTTTCCCTGGATCAGAAAAAAGACTTATTTGCTCATAGGTCTCAGATAAAAGCTTCACATTAAAACATTTTATCTGTCTTACAGTTTTACTGCTCAAAAGATGAACTGTGAGATTAAATCCAACTTTCTATTAAGCTCTAGAGATAGCCACATGCCATGCAACTCATAAGACTTTAGGGTTTAGACATCCATCAGTAACAGATATTGAATATATGAGGGAAGCATCTCAAAAAGGCATTAACACTAATAGGGCTTACATATATGTATCAAGGGAAAAATAGCCGCTAAGTTATGATACTACTCAGTCATGATCCAGAGGTACAGAAAGAAGCCTATTGTACAATTCCAAAGAATTCTGAGAGATACTCCTAAATTCACCAACTTAGAAGAATCTTTGATTTCTTCTAAGCATCTACTGACAAGAAAAAAGGGAGAGAAAAAAAGGTCAAATCATAAACTCAAACTCAAAAAGATTTTTATGTTTTACCAGTTGGAAGAACAAGTGCAGGGGCAAATTTAGCAGACACAGAATGGTTTATCTTTTTTTGAAAACCAGAGGAAAAAAACACAGTGAACTCTTCCACAGGCTACAGCTAGTTGTCCAGTCTTTTGCATTTAGATAGTCACAGCATCATTTAAAACATGCAGAACATTCTAAGGTTTTTCTGTCACTATGACTAATAACTGCAGGATCTCACACCCCTGCATCTGCTAGATACACAGTTAAAAAGGGGACAACACAATTTGGTCATTTACGTAGTAACAATGAGATTTGGGATCAGGGAACTGAAAAAAGGTCATGTTTCAGTTTTCCCCTGTACCATATAGAGACACTTATTTCATGACTGACCAATTTCCTCTGCAGAACTGACTATGTTCATAATATACTTCAAATTTTTTGTCCATGCCACCTGTATCTAACTTTTAAGCAGGTAGCAGAATTACCGATAACAACTCTGAAGTAATGTAGGTAGGCAAGCACTAGCCCAAGGAAAAAATTCCTGTTCACAAATCCCAAAGAAATTATTCTCTCCCCAGCAAAGTTTATTTTTGAGAAGATAACTATTTTTGCTGGGAGAGAATGTTGCAAATTAGAACAGAAATCCAATTTGACTTATAACTCCTGTGTTTTACATAAGGCTTAGAATTCAGTGGCTAGAGAAGGCAGGGAGAGGAGGGAGGAATACAACTGCTAACGGATTAGATGTTGTCACTTACGATCCATCATCACACTTTCTCAGATTATGAAAATGAAATTTTCCCAGTAGTACATTTCATGCTTGATAGATTACAGATCAGTTTACACATTGAAAATTGGGAGCACTCGGATTTTACAAAAGTTCAGGTCTTCCGAGACCAGCATTTATTATATGGTTTGACACGAGTCAAGAGAAACATTCAGCAAGACAATGCCAGAGATACTTTCAGGCAATGAAATGGGTGAAGCCACAAACTCCTTAATGATCACTTCACCAAGACTGAATTTAACACTTTTTCCTTGACTATACAGCTGGCTCAAAAAGGTCATTAGACTATTATATCCACCGTTACGTAGAGCAGCACCATACACATGCAAAGTTTCTATAGCAACACTTTCTTAATTCACTCTTTAAGCAAAACACCAATTAGCTTTTTATTATAGCCAATTAAAAAAATCTGCACACTAATTGACAACCTCTCTACTCAGAATTTAAACTTACGCAAAAGAAAACTGCAGTGACATTTTCTGTGGTAATAGCTTACTTGCTATTCTTCCTTCTTAACAGAACAGTAGATTATTCTTGATAGGGGCTGAACATTTATTTTCAATCTAAAATGTTTAGGCACACAGAAGTAACCTATCCTGATATGCCTTAAATCTTAGTAGAGCCTGAAGATTACAGGTTTCAGAAAGGCAACAGAAATGTAATCAACTGGCTTATTTCTGCATCGCAAGAAATTGGGCACAGGCCTGTGCACCTGGAGTTCATGGAAGAGGCAGCTAGCAAAATGTTTCTCTCTCAAAGTATTTAAGCATGTCGAGCCAAGGGAGAAAGATGGCAAAAAAGTACTAAAAGTCAAATTCAGTAGGGCAGCAGAGACATTTTCATTTGCTTCTTAATACTTATTGATGGTTTTCTCAGATGTCTTCTACACAGCTGGTGATGACAGCTTCTTTGTATGCCGCTTCAAGTAGCAAATATCAAGATATATTAGTCAGAAAACAGTCAGTGAGCACAATATAAAAAGAAACACATCATGATGCAGAGTATCAGGAGAAGTAATCAACAACAAAAGCAAAACTGTCCTTCTCAGCAAGATGTTCTGCAGGAAGCTCAATAAAAAACATCATTCCCCTTCACAGTTCTCCCATGCGATATGTCAGGATTCACCTTACTAATAAATAAATAAATACACACAGAACAAAGTAGCAGATGGCTCCTCTGACAATCCTGGTATGCCCCAATCAAGAATTAATGGTGCCTGAGGTATCGGTAGGTCTGCTGGTTCTTAAGGACTATCTACAGAAACTACTTCTTATTCTCACCATCTTATACTTATTTACTCACACTGTCTTATCCTGCAGTATTAGTAGAGAAACTTAAGGCATCTGAAAAGTTATGTGGGGACACAATAGGAGTAACCAAAAGAGTTTCCCTTGAAAGGCTGAAAAAAGAAAGAAGGGTTAGAGTAGTCTTTCAACCCTACCACTGTAGAGGAGAGAACAAGGTATTCCCACATGTGCAAGAGACCACTACGTATAACCTTGGAGATGCAGAAGTTGCTGCAGCACGAGAAGACCACCTGCTCCAAAGTCAATAGGGTCTGGAGTACACCGGTGGGCTATGTAGTAAGCAAGGACACCAGAGGTAAGGGACTAAGGTTAAGCAAGACAGCTACAGGCTTTTATTCTTTGTTCTTTAGAGAGGTAAGCTCCCAAACACAGCTCCCTGAATTGCCAGAATATAGTAGCACGCTCAAGCTCAAAAAGTCTTCCAAGTGCAAAGTCCCCGCTACTAGATGCGCAGCTCACCCTGCTGAAGAGAGGTTGTGTTAGTTCAAGACACAGTATGCAGGGTTACACGCACAGCGAGTACTAATTGAAACTAATGTCATCATCTGTAGTCCCAAGACTTTGAAGATTTCTCCTCTAGTAAACCCCTGCTACCAGCCCCTCACCAAACTACGTGACACCTCTGCAGCGTACGTCTCTGCCTTCCCTGCCCTTGAAGGGAGGAGAGCAGCCCACGTCCCAGCACGAGACCTGTCGGTCACAGTAAGGCAGTAGTGAATACTTGAGAGTACCAGAGCAAACAAATTAGCTCTTTTCTCCTTTTTCATTTTTTTAAGCTTTCTGCATTGGCATTTCAAGCCATTTAATCTTTCAGCTAGCGGGTCCACCCTGCCAGTTACATATTACACAAACAGAGTGTATTTGAGGAGAAAGTTTAGGGCAAAATTTAAAGGCAGCTGGTAATGGCAGAGCTGCTTATTGGCAGCAGCCAGGATCACCTTCAACTGCTCCCCAGGAACCTACGTTCCCAGTATCAGAAAGGCTCCAATCAGCGACAGTCATTTTTGAAATACACCATCACTAGGTATCTCTTTCTTACTTTCTTCTCCGATTTGCTCTTTGCCCAGTCAGACTGCCCTGAACAGTCACGTTCATGTGGTCAGGCAGGTGGTGTGTGATGTGAAAACCCTTGTGGGAGTAAAACAACAAATATGATTTCTGGCAGTCTCACCCCTGCCAAGAAAACACCTTCAATGGCCTAAAATATGAACCCAAGCCAGCTGTGCAGCCATCCCAGTCTTTGCAAAAGCAGACAGTTCACAAATCAGCACGATCAGGAAGGTATAAGCTTCTGCTGTGTATTTCCTGCTATTATGATTAGCGTTCAAAGTAACTTCATTAAAAGAACAATTTACACATTCAGTTGTAGTTAAGAAATACAGAGCTACATTCCACTTTAAGACTCCAGAAGCAACATTTTCTTCTTTGATTGATTTTTTTTTTTCCCCACTGTTTCGCAGAATGGCTTACTGCAATTAAATTGTCTTTGTCTAAGTATAAAAGCTCAAAATATTGTTATTTCCAAGAAGTAATGGGATGGCTTTGTTGCGTATCTAAATTACTACCCACTGTTATGACCTACCATAGAACTGAAGCAGACTAGAACAATAGTCTAGGCATCATTGCGAGCATGGATTTTCAAAAGTTTTGAAACACCCTTTTTGACTCCTTTCATTTACTTTTCTGAATTTGAAACGCATAAAACACAGAAGCATGATTGCAGTAAATCTTGATAACTACCATGGATTTCTCCCACTCTCTCAATGAAGAAAAGTGTTTCAGAAGAACCTTCCATCCAAATATATCTTTCCAATTTCTACACAATTCCTGTGTAGGCAATAATACACACCCATACCACTGGATGATGAACAGAAGAATTTAAACAAAACTATAATTTTCCCACAACATTGTTCAACCTCTGAAAAGAGTTGGCATTCTCAATCCAAGGTTTGAATACAAAACCTGAAAACGACTGTACAAAAGAGTTTTCTTTCTTCATGTCTTGGTGAAGGAAAAAAAAAAAGTATCAACTCGAGGAACTACTACACTTCAATAACCCCAAACCTAAAAAAACCCTCAGTTTTTATTATAATGTTTCAAGCAATTAAAACATTATCCAAATAATGCTATTTCAACACTGTTCTAATTCTCGGTAGTCTATTAAAGATTTACAGCAAGATCTCTGACTTGCAATCAGATCAAATAGTAAATACTGAAAAGGTTCTCCTTTCTTTGTGCTGTCATTATTTCATTTACCAGAAGGCTAAAAGTTAAGGGTAGATTCAATATTTCTTACGAAACTTCAACCTCAGATTCACAACTGCCACATCTGTAAGCTCTGAAATCAGAAACCCTGAGCAAAAAGAACACGAGAATGCTATGATTACTACCAAGTTCTCAGACCACAGCATGACAGAGACATTACTGCGTCTTTTCAATCTTCATAAGGTCTTCCAAAACTCGTGCTTTTTTATCAGGCAAAACAAATACAACGTATCTCCAGTCCTGCTACTGGAAATGGCCAGCTCATACCTACAGATGATTGTCCTAGTTTCAGCTGGGATAGAGTTAACTGTCTTCCTAGTAGCTGGTACGGTGCTATGTTTTGATGAATCTATTTTCCTATTTTATCATTTCAAAGTTAAGTTCAAAGACCTAATGGTATGATAGATTAAGCCTGGAAAAGAAGCAAGCTTCTCCAAGGACCCCTCCACCTAAGAGTGAGAAAAATTTGGCCAATTAAAAAAACAAATCAAACACTGAGGAAACTACAATTAAAAGTTTCTGTGGAGGAGTAACACTATTCAAACAACCCAACCTATCTCCCCCTTCCAATTTCTTCCATCTAAAACTTCCAGAAAGCATCTAGTCATAGTACTACTTACATCTTCTTATATTACGGGTAGAGCAGCATGTATTTATATTATATGTATGAAAAAAATCAATGCATGCAATTCAAATCTCAGCAGCACATACAGTTTGATCGATATGCTGTTCCAGCTAGTGCCAGGGTGCAGCTGGGAATCGGCAAGCAATTTCAGTGCTACCACCAATCCTTGTAGCACGTGATGGATCCACTCTGCATCTCTGGTCCTCAACAAAGGGCTGGAAGAAGAAAGAGCCAGTACAAGTCACTGCATGGAGAGAAACAGAGAACCTATGGTGGCATTACGCTTTCTCTTTGAGATGAGAACTCCCAACAGTTTGTCTTTATATATTCAGAGAAAAATAACTAAATATCTACCACTAAAAGGACAAAGATGACTGTTTTGAATCGAAAGAGAAGGCCAAAGAAACTGAGTTTAGTTACAAGGGCCCCTAATAACAAGCAGCAGAACACCATATCTTTTTGGGGTAGAAGAAGCTGTTATCTACCTTCCCTGCTCCTAATGGGATTCCCTGAGGGCTCTTTACCAATTTCAAAAGGTCAGTCGCTGTCTCAGAGTGCTTCTTGTCAGTGTTAAAGAAACAGTCTAGTTTTTGATACTGAGATAAAACAAGTATTTGCTAGCTTAGACCACCACAAACTGAGAATAAGGCCCCCTGCAGTATTTCAAAGCAGCAAGTGCATAATGCACGATAACCAATGTAGGGTAACGTTCTGAAGAACAAAATAACTTTTAGTGATATACTCAGTGATAGGTTTCACTTCCAGCCTTGTCCAAATTGCACTTAAGTTTGCAGAACTTCTGTCAATTTCAACAGGTTTTGGAGTATGTCCTTTATGTCCTCTGAAGTTATATCAGAAAAGTAGTATCAGTTTATCAGGTTTAGTGTGCACACACACACCATATTTTATCTTTAAGCTTCTCTCCTTTAAGGAGAGGGAAGGTTCATACACTCAGTGTATTCAGACAAAGAAATAAAGCAAATGAGGGGAAAGGCAAATTTCTTGATGACAGAACAAAGACAACAGGTTCATCTTCAAAATGGTTTCTGTTTTCTCCCTTGGCAAAAAAAAAAAAATAAGTCAGATAATATACATCAGGTTTTTACTTGTATTCTCATCAAGATTCATTCCAGTTGTGAAAAGGTGTCTGTCTCTCTATAACTAGTTATCATTAAAAAATAGCAAAAAGTCGATTTCCAGACTTTATAACTATTTTCATCTAATAATTTGTTGTCTTTTGCAACTGCTAAGTTATAAGCCTCACCAAAACAGGGTTTATTGTAGCACTACTATAGATAATCATCTGTCAGCATTTTTATTAAATTCCTTATACCAGCAGAGTTCATAAATTGGCAATAAAAAAAAGTATATATAATTCCAATGAAAACACACCACACTGAGGGCCCAGGTTGTTTTTAAGTAAGGGGAGAATACTAGACCATACCTCTCCATCTTGCCCCAGCACACAGCCAACCAAATTTTAAAAGGGAAACCATTCTTGGCTCATCGGCAAAGGCTGAGCTGCCGTTTTACATGTGCTCACCTCTACAAAATCTTCAGTCTTGATCCTCTGGGTTCTGTCCCCCACCAGGACAGGCAGAGCTCAAGGGGTTCAGCAGCAGCTGGGGGGGCTTTATGGGCAAAGGTGACTTTGGGCACTCGGCAAGTTTAAAATATCCTCCTGTGTCCAGGGAACCACAGAGGGCTTGTGAGCCCAGGAAAAGGTGATTCAGCCTCAGTGCTGACAAAGAGCATGGAGACAGTTTTCGATACATTTTTATATAGCGAAGTGTTTTGTGGTGTAGAGATGCACCAAGCAGTAATCGATGAGCTCGGTCAGGCATGTTACATACACCACAGTAACTCAGAGCTGTACGCTAATGAAACCAGACTGCACTCAAGCTAGCTTATCCTGAATTACGTTAGGTATTTCTGCCCAGCCCTAAACTGTGCTACCTCATCTAATCCTTCAGAAGACACCGCGTTTAAGTTATCCCATGTTTTCGCAAAGGGGATGGGCAGGGAGAAGAGCCTCTTCTTCCCTGCTTTCATCACAGCTGATGAAGCACCCCTCTAGAGAGACAGCCCCATCAGGAGGTCACCCTCCTCTTCCTCACTACTTCGGAGCAGGACCACTCAATGCCCCTGATTCAACAGGAAAGAAGAGGCATGATTCCCATCTGATTCTGCCTGTAGTTTCGTGGTTAGGACATGCCATGGATGTGGGACCTACATCTCAGGTCCACCCTTCCCCCTGCCCAGACAGGCGCTCTGAGCTTCTCAGCTTCAGTCCATTGGATCTTCTGGTTTTCATCTTCCTTGGACAACCCTGGCACAGGGATATCTACCCGGTGAACCGCAGCACTAGCAGCCTACCATCTGTCCGAGATTAAAGGAAAAATAGGAGCTGATTCATGTTGAACAGTTCAGCCACACTGAGTTTTGCTGACTTATTATTGGTCAGCATATTTATTATACTAGATATAAATAAAACATTAAACATTTTGCTCAAAATATCCAAATTAGCCTGCAACTCTCCTACTTCCTGAGCAAATTTAAATGAGTTTTCTCCCCAATGCCTTTTCTTTTTTTTTATTATTAAAGAACCAACACAAGGAAAAGCTACAACTAAGTACACCTTTACTAGAACAAAGAAAAAAAATAAAAGGAATAGCCAGGAGATGATAGAGACAGCCAAACTTATATTAGTGCTAAATGCCAAATTTTTGTGGTATTGTTGCTGTTGCATTATTTTGGTATTCCAATTAACTTCTGATGTTGTCAAATGCAAAATCAGATAACTAAGAAATGGTTTGCACCATGAATGCTTCCACACAATACAGACAGTAACACAATTACACAAATTTCTGTTGGCCTACACTATCAATTAAATATTCTCAAAAGCAAAGGACAATATACCTATTTTATCAATTATGAATTCCTGTAGTCCAGGAGACACGTAACAAGTATTACACATGGTGTCAAACAGCAAAAACTAATTCTGAAGTCTTCTTTGCTTGGTTTCTAATTAAACCCATTGCCCCACTGCAATGTATGTTTGCAGTTAGCCGCTGCTAGACTTAACTGTGTCACCAGCGAGTATGAATAAACATCATATTGATTTAAGAGCATACATTGCTAAAAGTCAACGTTCCAATAGGTAGAACAGAGGTGATATCAGAACTGCAAAATCCCACTTAGTTCAGCAACCAAAAAAAAAATCCCATCCTAAACCACTCTACAAAAGAGACTCACAAATGAGAGCAAAGACTAAACAGGGCAGAACACACAACTTGGCTAATAATGCAAAACCAACATTCCTGTTCATGCTAGAAGAAAAAAAATATACTACAAAAAAAAGATCAAATCTACAACCTGTACCAATTTTATTTTGAAATAAAGTTTTTAACAAAATGCAGATGTATCTTGCCTCGCTGAGAGACCATAGAATGGTGAATTACAACTGTTCCAAATACAGCGCCTGATTCTCCATCAGGTAAGTCAGGAGTAGTCCCAGTGGAAATAAAAGGTACTCTAGTGTTGGTGGAAGGCAGGTCAGACACAGCCACTAGCAGCACTGTGATTTAAGACTCTCGCTGATAGTATGTCTGTGAAAAGATCAGGAAAGCTCTGATTGCCTATTATGCGTTATTAAGAAACAGATCAATGCAGAAATATCCAGGGGCCACTAACATGCACCGCACGTGTGCTTTAACCTTCTGCAGACACGTCGAGCAGGCAATGAAAGCTGGTTTCCTGCAGTCCCACAGTCAAGGTCTCTGCTGCACAGTACAGCTTGAGCCACGATTGAAGATCTTCCCTGGGGTAGGACACGCGTGGCATCTCTCCTCTTCTACCTCAACTTCTTCCTCCCTCCCTGTTGGATGGGGTTTTTTGCGTCTACTAAAGTTCAACCCTTGGCTTTTTCTAATGGGATCACAAACTCTCTCTTTTTTTACCCAGTTCCCTGGTTTTAGGAGTTCTCTAGGACAATACTCGCATTCACAACTCCATCCAGCAGGAATGGCTCTGCTGCTGACACATCTGCACATAGTTTTCCCACCTCAGGGGGATACGCCGTAAATTTGTTGATTTTAATGCACCACCTTTCAGGCAGCATGTGCCTCTGCCTCACCCTCACTTCTCAGGAGCTAGCTAATATATGGGAACAGAGTCACACACAAGCGCTTGGAAGTTTGCCCCAAAAAGACTGTTTCAGCTGTAATGCCCAATGAACACTTGACAGCAGATAAGCAGCTGTGACTCCTGCTCACTGTGCCAGGCACAGCTATCTTGCATTAACTTGTGTTCCTCCAGCTATGCCCATTGCCATTACATTTCATTTTAAGCTCTTTGGGGCAGAGGTTGGGGTGGGAGATGGAGTTGTTTGCATGCAGCAACCAAATGTAAAAGGTGCCAGACTCCAGCTGGAGCCTCTAAACATTACTTTAAATACCAACAGTAACTAGTCATTTCTACATGTTTTTCAGCTGAGGGATTGATTTTAAGGATCATAGAACAGAAACAGTTCATTTTTGAAAGATAAAAAGTAAAAATATTAGGAACTCCAGATGCTCAATAATTTTCTTCACAAGATAGGAATACTGCTTAAAATTCCCCTCTCCACCAAGTAGTATTCTTTTTCTTGAAAACATGAAAATAAAGTTAAATTCTGAACAGTAGCATATGTCACACAAATACATGTACCAGCACCGCCCTGTGAGCCTCACACCACTTTGCTAGCACAGCTGGGCAGATTTGTGTTATTTACAGTAAGTGTAGTTAATAAACTTATAATGATCATGTTTAGCATCAAGCTCAGAATGAACTGCTGCCAAACCGATAAATGTGGCTGCAAAAATTGATAGCTTTGAAATTTGTTTCAAGGTTCATATACAGAAAACCTCGCCGGCAGACATACAAAAATAAGAACACTTTCAAGAACAAGAGTATTCTGCATATGACTGAATTAATTATTTGAAAATCACCCACCTAGAAGAAAAACTGTCTCCAGCTTTGGTGACTGGCTGTTTATTTCCAACACAAAAATAACTTTATTCATTGTGGAAAAGGAGGATGCCTGATTCCTTCCATCTTTTGAAGGGTAAAAATAAGTATGTAGAGAAAAGATAAAACATCACTCATTTAAAATAGGTCTTCAGGCCTTAAAACATTTTCAATTGCAACACCAATACAACTCCCATATGATTCTCCTTCTGCCCAAAGTTAAGGGATCCTTACTATTAATTCATACATTAACCTACTACAGAAAGGAGTTTGTTAGGAGTTCCTCCTCCATTCTCTCATTCTTCTAGATATAGAAGAATGTGCATTATAGACAGTTAAGCTTATAATCGTACCAAAAAATAATAAAAAAGACAAAGCAATGCAGGTGCTGAGCATTGGACACTAAAAGTAGTACTGGAAACAAGACAGAATGGAAAAGAGTGGAAAAAAGTAACAGTTGTTTTCACACAGCTTACATGGCTAGCAGTCATACTAGATAGTAGTGTCTACATGTTGGATTGCCCAACTTATAGGCACGTGGAACCAGATGCCTTGCATGATAACTGCCAGTTTTTTTCTTCTGTGGGTTAAAACTCTGAATTTCTTAATCCAAGAGCAAATGTTTCTACAGGTTTCCAAAAAGTGATTTCATTAATTCAAGAACAAACATGAAATCTTACCACAGCATGCCTGCTTTTAGGGAAATGGAGTTCAGCACACAGCAAAAGCAGACTGGGACCAGAAAAGTTGGGGAGAAGAGGCAGAGAAAACATGGAGAGGGCAAAGAAGAGAGCAGAAACAGACACAGAGAGCAGTGAGACTCATGGTCAACAATGTTCTCCAAAAAAAAAAAAAAATCTTACTGTAGAGTTTAACATACTCCAAACCATAAATTTCTTTTGCTCATCTGGAAGCTTATGTGAACCACACCAACAAGCTGCGCATCCGTCATCCTTACCTAAAGCTGACAGGACAAACTACTAGAGGTCTTGCTCTTTCAAAGACAACAAGTAGGGTCTGTTTACAGATCTGTAGCTTCCAGGCACACTGCTAGATGCTGGTCAACTCTGTGGGCACTACTATGATGCTGCATCGCACGACTGATTAGAATTATTCAGCCTGCCTAGAAAATTGAACAATAATTAAAATGCATTAATATTGCAAAGTCAAGCATTGAACAGCTACAACTTTCAAACACAGATATATTTATTATTTAATCCATGCATCATTCAGTGTCCTAAACTGACATCACGGGGGGTAAAATGGAAGCTGCTGTTGCCTTGTTCTGTATTTATCTTGTCAGTACCTTCTGGTGAGAAAGAAGAGACAGAAAATCTGATCCAACAGGATCAGAATGAAAGCTGGAAGGGCGCATATTGAACCAGAAGAAAAAAGTATACCATCTTATCTATAACACACATATACTACAGAAAGCTGAATCAATATCAAAGATGGATAAAGTGTTTCTGACTTGAGTAGCTGATAATTGAAACTTCAAAATGAAAATGTTTCTTTGTTTTGAAACTCTTGGGATTTTTAAGTATTGGAGGTGGAAGAGGAGTGTGGGTAAGGACATGGAGGAGAAAGAAGTGTGAAGGGCAGCAAGAAACAAAAACAACTGCAAAGTTGAAATCCTCTACAGGAGAGACGCTGACTGCCAAGTAGAGCAACCAGTCCCATGGAAAAAGTCTTCAACTGAAAACACTCACGTGCTACCAGTAAAACACACTGGGCACAGAAATGTTATGTGTAATAAGCAGCAGTAAAACAGCATCGCTAGCATACGGTTGTGTACACACGTTCAGTAATACGGCATCATCTTAAAACTCTACATTCATACGTGACACTTTCATACAAAGTAATCACTGTGAACAGTGCAATTTATTGTCTGCCTTCTATAGTTTGAAACTGCTGATGCTGTTTAACCAACTTCTGTCCCTTAAAATATTACTCTATTTCTCCATAAAATATTTATATTAAGCTTCTAGCACAGGTTTCTGCTCAGGGTCCTATTAAGCTCTCACGAGGAGCTGAGTCAACATGTCACATGCTCAACCTCTTAAACTGTTTCTTTCAGGTTACATAAAAATGGAAGAAAACTGGAAGACGTGATTGCGCTTTTCAGTTCTCATTAATGAAAACATAGCTGCAATTAAAGAACAACAAAAGAAGTAACATGTACGCATCAAAAAGTTCTTTTAAAAATGCTCGTCATCTCCTCAACTAAATTAAGCTCCAGCAAATGGAAGGTATTACTCCAGCATGCTCTTATCCCATCCATCTCCTACTCTCCTACATGTTATCCAACTTCTGTGCCAAATGAGATCATTCTACTATAGCACATACCTTCTGAATAATTGATTGTTTTGACAGTAAATGTTCATGCACAGCAGCACACATTAAATAATCTCTGTGACCACAGGAATGTGATCTTTGAGTTGCCAGGTTGCCAAAACTTCCACAAAAGTCAATGGCACTTGTGCTTACATGAAGTGTGCTGAGTGTTTGTGGGGTTAAGTCGACTCAAGAATTTCATGGTCTTCAAGAAACATTCTCTGAAATTCTTCTTTAGGACCTTATTTCCCTTGAAGGGAAGTACACACAAGGACTTGCATGATTGAGATCACTTGAACATAACCATGTTTTTACTGACGCTTGGCTATCCTCACCTCCAGGCAAAACAGTAAGGAAATTTATATGTAAATTATTCATTAAGTAAAGAATCTGAGTAGAAACCCCAGCTGCAATACGAGGAATATTTAGAGGATTACAAGTATCTTAGCTATTTATTAAATTATACTTCCTGGATGTTAGGCTAATCATGAAAATTAAAACAGCCTTGATGATTTTTTTTGAGAGGAGGCAACTGAGATGTATTTGGTTTTAAGCTTCTTGAATTTATACGTATACTTGTGATAGTGCTATTGCGATGCTGAGCGAAGGAATACACCTTTGCAGCTCAGGCCACCCAGGAGTACCCACATCAGAGCAAAGTCTGGGTTGTCTTTCCCCCCCCCCCCCCCCCCCCCCTTGATTACTGGGTAAGTCTAGAGAGGCTAAACTTCGAAGACTCAGTCTCAATTAATCAGCATCTTAGCTGTTGTAACAAGCACAAATCATGCCATTGCTAAGATTGGATAAAGATGCTTCAGAACAAGAACTCCTCTTCCTTTACTACCTGATGTTTAGAGGATATACAAATACCTTGCCCTAAATCACATAATCATTGTTAGTCAAATAGCACCTTATTCCACAGCAAGCTGGATGCTACCAGAAAAGGCACATGCTGCTCAAGCACTGAGTATCACTCACTGTACCGAACAGGACTTCAAAATATAGACAACTGCACATACCAAATCCAGAGCTCTGCCATTTTAATCACACTGTAAACCCTGCTAAAATACATGACATGATGAAAGAATGATAGATTAGAAAAATGATAGTTTTATTTAAAACTGATGAAAATTTAGAACTGGTGGAGGATTCAGTAAAATGGCTTACCACAAGAGAGCATACTTGCATATATAAACTGCTCAACAGTTAGGTAATTGCAGCATAGGATTTTAATTTTTTATTTTTTTTTTTAATTAAAAGACGCAGCTGACCTGCGTATCATCATTGAAACCAAGGACTTTATCAAAGTGAAAAGCCCAATTAGCATCAGTCGTCTCTGGATGTATAGGCTAACATATCCCTCATCAGCTCAATAAAAACCCAAGGGTGCCTCTGCTCTCCAGAACTGCAAAACTAATAAACAATTTCATTTAATTTGAAACAGACTACACTGAAATCCAGTTTACCTCAGAGTAACAGTGGACTGCATGCTTTTCTCCATAGCATGTGTGGAAAAGTAAGTATAAAAAAAGCTAATATACGGAAAAGTACACTGAAAAGACTTGCATTTACAAACAGAGGAGGGAGAGTGCCATATTTATCAAATTTGAAAAATCACATGCTCAAAAAATCTCTTATGAAATGCATTGAAAACATGTTCCCATAACATCCTTTAAAGTAACTTTTTAAGCTAAATTAAAATGGTACCCAAAAAGCAATTTTTTATTATTTATTTTATTATAACTTCTTAAAAATAAGTGCCATAGCCTCCTCTGCTAACCAGGATTTTATTCTGGTTGTTTCCATCACCACCAAATGGACCGGCCAGTGTGAAAAACCCTACAAACTGGAAAGAGATTTCAGCATTTTGTAGGGGAGTCTTTCATCACTGGAAAGAAAATGCCTTTCCAATTACAATGGTACTTCTTTTGCTGTGCTTCAATTACAGTGCTATTACTATGTAACACAACAGTTAAAGCATCTGCTCCGTGTTAGTTCAACCAGATATATTTTTGATGCATCCTTAATTGTTACATAAAACAAAATCCACACACTTATTCTTTCAAGACAAGAAAAAAGAAAGCAAAAAAGCCCATAAAAAAACAGCCTGGAGACTATCTCACTGTATGGCAGGAAAACACCCAAATGTTATAGTAATAGGCAAGAATAAACAGAATAGGAGACGTGTTTTGTGTGCACTCTGCAACTTTCACTCAAACAGACTTACAGTCAAATAAGTGGTAACAATAATGTTTTTCTCTACAGGTTAGACCCAATTCCTGCAGCCTTTAAAACTGTTCTAAGAACTAATAATGTTTTGCTAATACCGCCCAATAGGAAAGTAACATTTCAAAATTTGGCCCTAATCACAATTCTTTTTAGACACTCTTAAGTCCTAATACTTGAGTTGATGCTGATAAGTCAGGATCAGGACAAGCAGCTGGGACACTGAGGCCAGGATCAACTGGAGAAACGAGGCTGTACACAGAGAAACGTAAGATTTTGAAAAGTGAATGAAATTGAGGTCTCTTTTCCTATTCTTCATTAAAAAACAAAAACCCACATAAGGCCTAGAACACCTACCCCAAAACAGACTATAAAACACATACACGAGAGCAAGGGAGGGAGAAGGGACTGCAAATCCTTGCTTTGCAACAACCAAACTGGATCTGCCAATCGCAAGCATATTTTTGAAGGGTAAACCTCATTCCAGGTCGCTTGCATAGCATTTATGTCGATGTTTCCTCAAAGGTTTTGGGTCTCATTAAGACACAGAAACCCAACCACCAAACCCAGGAAAGAGTTTCACTGAACAGTTTTGACCAGCTCTAATTAAGATATATACGCTCTTACAGCTGCACGCCAGTTTGGTGTTTATTCGAACAACTTAAGTATTTAATAGATACCTTCACTTTTAATTACCATAAATGTCAAGAGCTTCCTGTAGGGTAAGAAGAGCTCCCCAAATGTTTCAATGATTTTTGAGCTTTATCTGAAGAGGTTAAATTTAGGATTTTGCAATGAAAGCAACCCTACAACATTTAAAAAACTAACAACCTTTACGCCTACAGGTTTTCACCCTAAAACATATCCAAGGACTTTCACTGAATAATAGTGCCTCTTCTTGCTCTTGACATTTATTAGTCATGATTTTAAAGTGAGGAGTATTTAATTACAAATAAAGGATCCCTGCCTTTGATAACCCTCAAGAAACTGCTAATATGAAATAAAATACGATGCTGGAGCCACCACTTCAACTTTGCTGTGTATATTTCTTTCTTTTGATAATTCTAATAAAATAGGCTGATTGTCAAAGACTAATTTAAGACTTAATGAAGCACTAAAGGTTGGGGTGATGAAAAAGAAGCTGGAACAATAACAGTAAAAACATAGTCATAGACTATGACTATCCAAGAAAAATTTTCTGGCCAATTAGATTTGATTGTGTTGAACAACGACAAACTACAGAAGTAATTAGAAATCACATATAGTATTAGCAACTAACTGAATGCTGGTGCTAGTTAACTGCATTTTATGCTTCCTGAAGACTACCCTATCCTTCTACCTCATGTGTTTTAAACAAGACTCAAATTTAATTGTCAGAATTGTGCTTTTTCCTCCCATTTAATTGTGGCCAAATTGTTTCCTGAATTTTATCTTCCTGCTGGCTCTACTATTACAAAACGCTATTCAAATGATACTACAGAAATCTTGTTCACATACAGTCCAACATTGACAGTGACACAAGAAATTAATAAGAAATCTCAATGACTGAAGTCAGGCACGTGCGTTTGTAATAAACATATACGCTTAATTTGTATATCTAAAAATAAAAAAAAATACTCGTGGAACTGTTTAGGCCCATAGATATCCACCCCCCCAAACCGAATCACACAACCAAGATTTTCACACGCCACTTTAGCAGGCCCAAGCAAACCTGCTCTGCCAGTTCTGAACAGCTGAAAGCCCAGTTGCTTTTGCATTTGAAAATACGCCCAAAAAAGTCTTCGAATCCACAGAAACACCCACATGACACAAACGAAAGAGCGCTGTACACCAATGTTCAAGACTTGAGGGTTCTTCACAGTGGCTCCGCTGAACGCTATGGCAGGGAGTCCTTCTGGATGTGAAATCAAATACAGTCAGCCTTAACATTTCATAAGCATCTTTGTATTCACAAAGATTGTATAATACCATAGCAGTGAACACACCAAAAAACGTGGAGACAGAACAATAGTTAATATAAATGCTCACAGCCAATTTCCCTAGTGCCTCAAAATAATACATAAATACAAATCTGACTGCTAACACCACAAGCAAATCCAAATTACTATTGTGCTTTGAATCAGTACCCCTAATCTTAAGGTTTCTGTGAAAATAAAGAAACAGGAGAAGGAAGAATTTTCAGAAGGCACAAACATGAGTTAGCAGGTTAATGGACTTTCTACATTTTAACCTTCTCCTCCAGGTGATGCAATGCTCGAATTTCTCCTAACTCAGCCACTCAAGTCTTCAGACAATTAATTACCAGGAAAAATTAATTCACAGGATATCCTTCCGCAACATTTCCACTGGCATATTACTGAATACAAACTGCATGCATCTGTCTGTACCACTGCATCTGATTAAAAATCAAACAACACAGATATTTTGCAGAGTACCTAGCAAGTCATATGTCAAGCTAACAGAAAATCTGGTTTCAGCCATGATTCCCATGGTCAAGGTGTGCAGGCGCTCGTTATTACAAGACAGATCTTCTTTTACTGACAGCCACATGACATGTGGTAATGTCCCAAGGTTAGATCGTTCTCTGCTTCTCTCTGACTCTTTCAAGTTTAAATTCAGAGAAAATTCTTTATGTGGCAAGAGGTACAGCAAGTTTGTATCCATTGCTCATTTTGAGTTTTCAACCTCAAATTCCTTAAAGATTTAAAAATTTAAAAAAAAAAAGGAAAAATAATAACATTTTCTTTTCACACAAGTACAGTCATCGCATGTAAAGTAACCCAGTCAAATTCACTCATCAAGCAGCGAAGAAAATAAGAACAAAAAAAGCATGACTATAGCTAGACTGCTTTTCTATAGAACCTTTGTGCAGTGTATGATCCTTCAAACCCTGACACAGATGCAGTAATTACAGTTCAAGTTTAACTTAGTCCCTTTTACTCTGCTCTCACCTTTAAGCAAATTTCTATTTAACAGAGGGCTAGGTTCATCTTTTATCCCTCCCTTCCACATAATGCTCAGAGATAAGAGGATTTCTCAGAGGGTAACAAAGAAACATTACATCTACTGTTTGCTCAGAGCAAACTCTCCAAGTTTCTCTTTTCTCACCTTCGTCTTGTTCTTAATTAAACATTCATCCATAAAAGGGCTGCATTAATCCTGGCCTGTGACACATTATTTTGGATAAGACTGGAATAAACTAAAGATGGGAGATGATTCCCTTTGCACAGACTAACTTCAATTTTCAGAGTAAAACCTTAAAAGGATGAAGGAATAACAGAAATGTATTCAATCTAAAATATGGCTAGCCACTACAGCAAAACTACAGTTAAACACCATAGAAAAACTGGGTTTCCATGTCACTACTTGGATAACCATGCTAAACATCGTCACTTATTAAAAGGTAGAGTTAGTTGCTTGTTAATTATGTAGAAGTGCTAGACGCTGGCTGCAACATCACAGTGCACCTTTCATAAAGTGGGGCTGGCTGCTGCAAACACTTAACTCACCTCTGTTTATAAGCACTGCTCTAACAAGGAACAGAATCAATTTTCTGGCAAAAATCTAATACTGAAATTGAGTTTCTCTGAACATCACAGAGTATCACCTTTTCTAGGACTCCTCCTCTTCAGCCTTCGCCCTGAAGCTGACAGGGTGTCTTGTTTGCCAAAACTTTTTTTTTTCTAACACAGAGAACAGTGAGCACAGTCTTCGTAAGTTCCCTTAAAATGCTAGTAGTAGAACTGATTATTTTTGTTTCATTCTAGCAATATTTGCTCAATTTAACCAACTGAGTTATAATACTATGCTGTAAAAGGAACAAGACTGGAATCACCAGGTACCATGCTCATTTAACCAAATCAGAGTCAACAAACCTCATCCCAGTTCTAAGATAGTACCTTCAGCTTTTGTCAGCCCCAAATATCAACATTTACTTACGTGTACACAGATGGATTGCCTAGAGAACAGCAGAAAGAGCAAGGGAAAAAAGCCAGCCACTACCTGGTTTTATAGCATCAACAAGCAACATCTGCACTGTGGTACCTTTTTCACCTTTGTATATTACCATCTTAAAACTTGAAAATTACAAGAGTGGAAGCAAAGGTCTCGCATCCCAAAAATAAGAAAGCTCTTTGTTTCACTGTATTTCCTACTGAATGGGAATAACTGCTTAATACAGACGGCAAAGAGATACAAGAATACGAATGTGGAAAGCAGCATCTTGAGCGGTGCTTCTTTTCATAAATAACCAAAAAATTACCCTGGTTGTCTGATGGAGTTTATAGGGAAGCATTTTTGTCCAGGGGTAGTTTTGCATCTCTGACAGTTGCTCAGAGAGTTTGCTTGTGATAAGGAAAGGGAAATTAGCCAACAATCATGAACTGATTTAGCCTCAACTTCAATGGGAGATTCCACTCAACCAGCATTAAGACCCAGTTTATGCTTAAAAGCCTTGTCAACTATTTCTGACCAGGTCAGCCTTACTCTGTAAAGCAGATCATTTAACTACTGTCTCGCTCTTGTTTCCGACTTCAAATATTAGTTCTGCTTCCCTACAGTGCCACTGCTTTGCATAAACATCGTGCAAGTTTTAAAAATTAGATATTATGACCACATCCTCTCAGTACCATTCTAAATCTTTAATTACTAACAAATATAAATCATCTCTTGAAAATAATGCTGTATGTCTTGTTGGTTAAATATTTAATAATTATTTAAATTCGATACTTTCTAGTGTCAGAAACTTTGAAATCAGTCAAGAAAAAATGGTTTTAAAATCAAGCACTGGAAATGCACATTCTGTGCACTTCATTTCATTTTATAGTCTCCAAGAACTATTACAATTTTTAATAAACTCGTATCTGGGATTTGAAGCCAAACACTTATGCTCAAAAGGCACAAATTTATTAACTAAAAGACACCCAAAGTGGTAATAAAATGTATTCCCCAGTGGTATGTTGCAAATGGGCTGTAAAAATTACATTTTATTAATCCAGCTGCAATTAAAGAATAACAGCTGTACCATTCACATTGCAATGCCCCACTTTCAGGGAGATGACAAATATTGTTCATTATTCATTATATATTGCTGATTGGCAAACATTTTTCTTAGTCCAGTAGTGATGTCTCTTGGGCATGACTGCTTCTCTTTACAATTGCAAACTGAGTTCTCCTGGTATCACGGGGTTTGCAAATGCTAAGTCTTTCTTTCCTTTAAGATGTTCCACATTTCAAAGAGAATGATAAATTTCTGCTGAAGCCAACAAAACTAAGCAACACATATATATATAGACAAGTATCTGCCTAACTGTTTTTAAAGTGTTACTGACAGTTACTTACTTTTCTACAATTAATAAGCCACTATCACAGGCTCCCTCTCTTAACTGGGATAACACATTCAAATGTTTGGCAGGTAGAAAATGAGAAGCAAAGAAAAATAGTAGCTAAAATTTAGCTGAGAAATGTACAGAACCTATTCATTTTTACATTCGAAAATAATACCTAATGAAATAATCTTTCTTTGGAATGAATTAATACAGTAGATAAAATATGGGCATCATCCTGCTTCCAGAGTTCACCATGCTCCGACTTAGAGCTGGAGTGCACATACTGCTCTGGAAATATTAAGACAATAGAAAAACATTACTAAGTAAGATAAAACTTGTATGACTTCTGAAAACAGATACAAAACCACAGTTAGGTCAAAGAAGTACGGCATGTAACAATCAAATACTGGCATTCTGCTCTGTACATCAGAAAACCTTAACTAACTCAGCTTCATTATGATCCTAACTCCAACAAAAAAGCTTTATAATTCTCAGTTTAAAATTAATTCTAATTGAAATGTTATTGGCAGCCCACAACATTTTTTAACATTTACTCATTTTCTGACAGGTTTTCTAACCGTACAGTAAACACAGCACCAACCCCTACCCGCGATAAGTATCATACTGAACTCCTGAGCCTTGCTTATGCTGCTGACTACAAAATAACTGTTGGCCTCTTAACCATTTGCAAACCCACTGGTCGTAAGAGCACACAAGCAACAAGGAACAAATACCTTTGTTTTCACATCCAGAGACTAAGTAAAATATTTAGTTATATCTGACAACACAAACAGTATTTGAAAGCTACATTTGACAGAAAGTAAAGACCTACTGAAGTTTGTTATAAATACACCTCCCAACGAATAAGGATACAGAGCCTGGTTTATCATTGTATGTACTTTAGAAAATTAGTTACACGTATACAAGTCATTAGCATTGAGAATGCTGATGCATTACAACTACCTCTCAATGTTAAAAGCAACTGCACAAACAGCAGCAGAAGGTCAGGTTGCAGGCTACACATCTCTGCACTGCACCGAGTGGTTTTTTGCTCAAGGCTTCTCTAACCAAGAACACAGCAAAATTTCTATTCACTTCACTAGACCATGAGAGCTGGAGCAGTGGAGGTGAGAGTTTCATGGGATTTCATTGAGCCTACAGATAGAGAAAGGATGCAGTTTGGTGAAAACTAGTCACTCTGGGGTGAACACGCTGCCACTTACCAGGCTTCGTATACAGAGATGCAACTATCCTCCCTCTTACCAAGGTCAATATAGCCAAAAGGGGATTCCCTGCTTCTTGGTACCAGGGACCCATTCTGACCAGTCATTATCAAGGCTGGGTGCAAAGAGAGAACAGGCTGGGAAATCCATTTCTCACAGCTTATTGCCCTTCCCCTAGGACCCCCTCTTCCCTCTCCTTCCCTCCAAAGGAAAAAAAAAAAAAAAAAAAAACCCCACCAAAAAAAAAACCCACACCAAAAAAACAAGCCACACTTTGGGAGAAAGTAAGCAAAGGTTTGCAAAGAGAACTGATGCCTACGAACCCAAAAGGCTGCAGCATAGGCTAGGTTCCTTCTGCGTAAACTTTACAGACTGAGAGCAATAAAAGATGACTTTACCAGACTAGGAGCAAAATGAAGATATTGTGGAATTTATACAAGGTTTCCTTACAAGCAGAAATTTTCCCCCTTCCTTACATCTTCCTGGATTAGGTGAACAAAAGGCACCCCTGTCATTTCTGCCCCACTATTCACTGCATTTTTCTATGCTTTCGTAAATGGAGTCTCTCAAGTGCATCGACAACAATATCAACTTTCTGACTTACCTACATCATCTCAGGTATTCAATGATGTTCACCACTAAATGGCAAAACATAAACATCTATTTCTAAAAGCACATGGCAAGCCAGTAACGTGGCAGGCTGACTTCTCCCTGTTACAGGTTTACTGATGGAGTAGGAATTATCATTCCTTCTGGAATAAAAATGCTACCTAAGGAGCTATAGTAGTATTGTTTACTTATAAGTATTAGTAAGCCTTATTTCTTGTCATATCACATTTTCTAGGTAAAAATTTCAGACTGATAGTTAATCACTACTACAGAGAATGACTTCAGAGTGTTTCCTCTACAATAATGGGAATAAGCCTCGACTTGTAGGCACAAGGGCTGGACTGTGAATACATTTTCATCCCAAAAAATCCAAACCCCACACTGAATCTGAATATCTGTAAGAGTTTGTATGTGGACCTGATCCAGGACCTTTTCTCCTCATGAAATGTCTCTTCCTCTCTTCGCTGAAATCCTACTAAATCCATCAAAAAGTCTATACAGATGTGACAGTCTCTACTAAGCTTGCTGCTGTCTTCAAATCTCATGCACACTGTGGCATTTTCAAGATCTGCAAAGCACATTATGAAGGTCTCCTGTTGACCCAGAGCAGCTTCACAGCATGGTACATTTGAGAACTGGGAAGAGGACAGCACAGGCTGCCTATTTGCAAAGCTTCTGAAAGAGCGAGCTTCAGAAAGTCTGAATCATGGAGAGAAAGAAAGGAGCAAGGAAAAAGCATTTAAGAAGAAAAAAAATAAGGGCAAAACATTGATTTTTATTCTTTTTAGTGAATTCATTAATTCACTGAAATAAAAATGGTCATCCAGGAACATTAGATGTATGCATAGTACCAATTTTATCACCATTTGAATTCCTCAACACTGCATTTACTACTTGCCATATGAGCTCCACTTCATTATAACCTTACTTCTAATATCACCTAGTATGATCAGATAGTTTCTCCGTAAGTAGAAAACTCGTAGTTGGGGTGGGCTGCTGGTGTCTGGTTTTGTGGGGGTTGTTTTTTGTTTTGTTTGGGTTTTTTTTAATTAAAGAAATATGACAGTAGTCATGACTTGCCACTTACAGGCCACAATACTTAACTGACCTACTTGAAGGATTTGGGGTTTTTTTTTTCCGGAATTTTGTATTCGACCCTAAACTGATTTCAATGCAGAGTACAACAAAGCTTCATAAACTTAAAAAAAAAGTTGGGCATTCTAAACTTGAAATCGTATGGGGAGAATGAACAGAAACCCCACTTCCTGCACACTGTTGGCAGGTGGTAGGGGGGAAAATTAGCACATCTCTTCTCGCTCTTAATTTTCCAAGAAAGCAAAAATCTTTTTAAAATGGGAACCATCTTTGCTTGAAGAAGTGGTTTACAGCTCATGCAGACCACGAGTCCTGCAATCCTACCTTACAGTAGAAAGCACAGGCACGCTGCCTGTCAGGACTGTCTTCAAGTTCCCGTGCCAAGTACAATGCGCCGCTTGTTGCTCGAGGCTCTGCTAAAAGGCACAGACTACCCCCAAGTATATACTCTCTCCAAAACTGTTTGCTACACAGAACTTTTATTTTCACCACAAAGTTTACCATTACCTTGGTTGCTGCTCGGTAAAATATTTTTAAAGGACCTGAAGCGTTACAGTCACTTTCCATTAAGCGAAACGTTTGGAAACTTCAGATAAGCTCAGGAAAAAAAAAAAATAACGTGTAAGGCCTAAATGTAAGAAAAACCAGCAGGCTCTCACACATTAGAGCAGTGTGGGTTCCCAAATTCAGCTCTCAAAGAACCCAAATACAACAATAATGATCTTGGCACAGGGCATTTCCTGCAGACTAATGACCAGCAGGGAGGAGCTGATGGCCCACAGCACAGCCAAGGGCCATTAACCCCAGCCAGTCATTAATCCCCAGGAAATGCCCTATGCCAAGATCATTTTCTTATTTTCAAAATGAAAAGCAGCAGAGACTATGTAGGTTTTTTTGTTTTGTTTTAATGAATGATGCTATTCAACCGCTATCTCCAGGGTATAACACCTATGTAAGTTAACTTGCTATAGTTTAACTAAGAGACTGCAAGTGCGGAGGATGGGCAAAGCACAGGACCCAAGCAGAAAACACTCACTGTGTATGAGGCTGACAGCAATTAGGGGATGGCTGCAGCCCTATTCCTTGCTCAGAAACATGAAGAAGTGCTGAATCACTGTATCATGAGCAAAGATGTTGCTGTGAGCTGCATTTAATCATTCCCAACTGTCCTGCTGAGCACACTCTCAGTAATAAGAAGCATGTATCTGCTTCGTCCATGCAAAAAGCTAGTATTGTTGCTCTAAAGCAGGCAGTGCCATGGACTTCATGTAATACTTTATGAGAGGAAAAAGAACTGTTATCATGTTCATTACCATTCCTGTCACTTACACCTGTTGGTAACTCACACTTCCCAAAAATCACATCCCCAAAAAACCCTACCAATATAATCTAGAACAATATCCAAATTATGTGGACAATTTCATAAAAGCTCTCAGTTTATAGCAAGCAGGTATGGATTAGCATAGACACAGAGTAAGACAGAACAGTAAACTATGTTTACAAACTGACCTGTCACCATAAACTTCAGTCTTCTGTTAACAGGCAATTTGAGTGCTTCACTACGGTGTTTCTCCAGCACGGTTAACAAAACACATGGCTGGAGCGCTCCCGCTGCAGCTCGTGAGTGAAGCCAACTTGCAGGTACTGCTGGGATTCACTACAAATAACCCCTGTGCACCTTGGGCCCCGATAGACTTATTCACACGGTATCCTCAAAGATAACCATTTTGAAGGTAGGCAACTTGCACACAGAGAGGGATTTTGCAAAGGGCATCAGGTGAATAACCATCTTTGAGATGTTGAACCTTCTCAACACGCTGAAATTCATACAACCTATCACAAAACTGCCTGGCAAAGGAGTATGCAGGGGAAAGCACCAAATCCCCTGAAGTACCTGCTTTTAGAAACATTATATTGACAATATGTGGATGCAGAGAGGGGAAATCTTATCTTTAAATTCAGAGTTTAGCATATCTCCAGGTTATCATGACTGCATGTCAGTGAGCCTAATTTTGTTGGTCTATAATCATGCAATTGAAGCTTCTTGCTAACAGCATTACCACTACTTTAAATACCAATACATCACCAGACTTACGGTTAAGAGATTTTTGTTCCATAAATACCATCCTAGTGTCTTACAAATTAAACGAGGTCTTGGTGGAAAGAAAGACAAGGTAGAACAAAAGCCTTAAAAATTATTCTAAGCAAATAGTCTGCAAGAAATTTCACCATCCTTTTACTTGTATATTGTCTCATCTCTAACTAGACTACTCAAATAGTCCTAAATAAATAGTTCTTTTTTCTCAGAAGCACATCTTCTTTCTCCTCTACATTTGGAGTCATATTTTTACCTACAAACTTAGTGCCTGTGAAAGACACTTGCTATTTCTCATAGTTTTAAGCTGAGCTTACTGTATGGAGTATCTCCCCTGCACAGTGCCTTCCTAATCATCTGTAAAGTGCTCTTTTCAAAGATGAGGCTATATGAAAATGGATTTTTCTGTATTACGGAAGAACTTACATGTGTTTTTACTTAGCAGTAAACAACTGTTCATGGTTACTTGCTCTTACAGTCCCTAATCTTATATAAGGCTAATAAGCATCCTCCCGCCCCCGCAAGAAAAGGAGCACATACAGTACTTTGGACCATCAGGTTCTCATCAAGACTGTATGTGAGCAAAGGGGAATGATCCTAGCACTTTTAACAAGTGCTTGCTGTCCTCTGGTTACATAAAATTTACTGGGAATAAAAATAATTCATGAAAACAATTCAGGAGGGACTGAGTAAAACCAGCAATGCTTTTCAGGAATTTGCTGCCCAGCTGCTACAAAGGTCAGCTCTTCCAGCCTGTTGATTAGTTTGACACATTTATTCCCACAATGAAAAACAGTTGAAGGTTTTTCTGTATTAAGAAGTAGAACAGTGTATCAAAACTCACACTGCATTGACAGAGGACAGATTATTCATTTAGTTTGCAGAGAGTGGAGTAGAGTACCAGAAACCAAAACACAGAACTAATTCAGCTCCTTGTCCAAAGATATATCCAAACGTCACACAAAGTTGAACACACATTCCATAAAATGCAGCTTTTAGCCTCTTGCCCAAGCCTCCTACAGACACATTGAGTTGGGAAAAGCAGTAGCAAAAGCATTTTTACACAAATATACCATAATAGCTTTTTTTCTTCAGAACAGATGTCATAATAGCAAAGCAACTAGACATCACTCTGAAAAACTGCATCTGTTGCAATGCAATCTCCACACCAGCAACCCTCTCCTGCAAAAGGGAGACAATCAGAAAGGGAAAGAAACTGTAGATCACTGATGAGGTCTGGATTTCCAGGTCCATCTTCATCACTGAATGGAAGTTAATACAATATGTATCACACAGGACTGGATTTCAAAAGCAGGACAACACTGTAGCAAAAAACTAACTTCTTAGATACTCTAACAGCTGCTCCGAGTTTTACAGCCCAAAGCCAGTCCTGGACAGCAGAAGAGACTTTCTCAACCTATCCAGGGAGAACTAAAGAAATCCTAGATATTATAATGAATGAAAGAGGCCAATCTAATAGAACAGAGGGCAAAATTCTGTTTACATATTCTGATATAGATCTAGCAAAACTCCACTGATTTTGCCAAAATCACTAACCACAAATATACTGTTTGTTAATACACAGTATTCAGATAGAAAGGACAAACCTAAGCTGATATGTATTATTTTGTTTAAATTTGAAATTGAAATCTTAGTATTATATTAATATACCTACTGCAATACAGTAGCTATGACACAAGTGTTGTACAATAACCATTCACTATTTAGTGTGGACTTTTTCCCCTAGCTTTTTTTAATCAACAATCTTATCCCTCAATAGAAATAGCTCTTTTTTAGAAAATACTATGGTCCCAAGAACAGTTACTACCTTGATACAGTAATTGCCCTCCCCCTGCTTGGTGTGCATCTGTGACACTAATTCCGTCAGGCCAATGTATTGAATTTTCTGCATCAAAATTAAAGAACACATCAATAATCTCAACAGTTGACAGAACAGTAGACAGAGCAAAGTTTAAATATTTGTTCTTTCAGTGAAATCTTTGAATGTTAGTGTAAAAATCTTTTCAATAGAAAAACAATTCTTTCTTTGCTAAATGTGGTATATTTAATTGCTGACAATGTTTATTTGTGCTACGGTATTCCAGAGTACATACGAGTTTTTAAAAATTAGGGAAAAAAAATTTTAAATGTGCTCAAGAATTTAGAAGCATAAGCTCCAGATTAAATTTACCATGAACAATATATCCAAATTCCCCTGAAGTCCTTCTTGCAGCTCTTCTGACAGGAGATAAAATAAACAAGAAGCATCCTAACAATTATAAACGGCTCAGGATCTACTAGGTGCACTGACCTCTCTACTGAGCAGCCTCACAACTCCTAGAATCATAGAATGGTTTGGGTTGGAAGGGACCTTAAAGATCATCTAGTTCCAAGCCCCCCCGGCCATGGGCAGGGACACCTTCCACCAGCCCAGGTGGCTCAAAGCCCCATCCAGCCTGGCCTGCAACACTGCCAGGGATGGACGGGGCATCCACAGCCTCTCTGGGCAACCTGTTCCACTGCCTCACCACCCTCACTGTGAAGAATTTCTTCCTTACTTCTAATCTAAATCTCCCCCCTTTCAGTTGAAAGCCATTACCCCTTGTCCTATCCCTACGTACTCTTGTAAAAAGTCCCTCTCCGGCTTTCTTGTAAGCCCCCTTTAGGTACTGGAAGGCTGCTCTAAGGTCTCCCCGGAGCCTTCTCTTCTCCAGGCTGAACAGCCCCAACTCCCTCAGCCTGTCGTCACAGGAGAGGTGCTCCAGCCCTCCGATCATCTGCCCGGCCCTCCTCTGGACTCGCTCCAACAGGTCCGTGTCTTTCCTGCGCTGAGGGCCCCACAGCTGGACACAGTACTCCAGGTAGGGGCTCACGAGAGCAGAGGGGGAGAATCCCCTCCCTCGACCTGCTGGCCACGCTTCTTTTGATGCGGTCCAGGATACAGTTGGCTTTCTGGGCTGCAAGCGCCCATTGCCGGGTCATGTTGAGCTTTTTGTCAACCAACGCCCCCAAGTCCTTCTGCTCAGGGCTGCTCTGAATCCACCCTCCACCCAGCCTGTATTTGTGCTTGGGATTGCCCCGACCCATGTGCAGGACCTTGCACTTGGCCTTGTTGAACTTCATGAGGTCATCCTCAACTTAGTGAAAGGTTACATATTTTTGCTAGTTGGCAAGTGTACTTAAACGCAAGTAAAAGCAAGGCCTGCAGTTGTTTGGTGTACATCCACCTTGTGGACAGGTATTCCATCTGCACGTCATACATGTTTTCCTTTAGCTTCAACTTGAGAGGCAACAACAGAGGGTTTTTTTCAGGAAAAAAAAAATCACTGTCCATCTTACATAGGAAAGAGAAGAAACTTGATTCTCCCTTATACAGCTCTGAAGAGGCTTTTAAAAATGACATGAGCTTTTCAAAGAAGGATGTTTTCTTAAATATTACTTGTTCTCCCCTATTGGTAACTTGGTTCTAAGTCCAAATAGGACTAACCAGTTCAACAAATATCACTACAATTCACAGAAAAGTGAAAAAGATTATTCTCAAAACTAACAAGGAAGACACATACACACAAAAAACCCCTCTACACAACTGCTATAAAGGCAAATTGTACTGCCTGCAGCTTTTACTTTGAAGGTCAAATATTCTCCGAGTCATCAAAGAAATTGCTCTTCAAAAGGTGAGAATAACAGTTCCTGTATACAGAAATGTTCTGCCCAGCTATTTTGTGCAGAGAGGCCCAATGATAGCCTTTTCATTCCTAGCTGGGAACTGCAGGCCAAATGTCATGCTAAGATAATAACGGGCTGATTTCAGAATATTGAGAAGCAGCTTGAAAGTGAAAAACAACTTCCACAAGATGAACAAATGGCAGCATTTCCGTACAACTGCAGCCCAAGATGATTTAGGGGAGCAATCAAATTAGTTTCAGCATCTTTGTTCCTCTAATTTATCAATCTGCAATTACTGTCATTGTCATAATAATTTGTATCAGTTGTAATTTACCCAATTAAGAAAGAGGCAGATGCTAAAACCCAAATCACGTAATTATAAGAATGTTATTGATATTGTGTGTGCTCCAGTTAGCCTTGGCCCTTAGAGTGGACAGCATCTGTTCATCTCCATGGAGGCAGAATTCCACATTCTTTTAGGGTTTTTCTTCCCCCTGTAAACAAACAATAATCAACATGCAAAAAAGCTCCCAACTACAGAAACTGCTCCATTGTGTCAACGTTAATAACGCTGACTTTTCGTATAAAGTTGATTTTCTTGATCAGTTAAAAAAATGTCAAATTCAACAGAAAAAAAAAAGCAAAAAATTAGGACTACACCAACCTGTGCATTTCCACTAAAAATACAGTTTGCCCAGAGGAATTTTCCTGACTGAATGTGGAACTTAAATGTTTCGCATCCCCTTTGAGCTGTTGGCTCTCAGGAATGGCTGCTGACACAGGGCCCCCCTACATCCAGGTGCAGGTTTTTGGGGAGAACACGATAAGCTTAGAAGTCTACTCCTCAACATTTTTCTTGCATATCAACACTGTCACCTTCGACTTACCTAAGAACTCACATCTCTCAGTTGATTAACATCCTCCATTTTGCATCTACTCATGGCTTTATTGAGCACAAATAAATGAATGCATACTTGAGCTCTCCTTGGTATTACACCACTGCTGACTTCAAGTCATCTTTTCACCTTCCAACCTTGTTATGAAAAGCAGCAAAGGTCAAATACTGTTTTGCCCCTCAATCTCACCCTGATTATTCAGCAGACAGAATAATTCTGGATCCAGCCACTCTTGTTTACAACTTATAGTTCTCTAAAAATATTAGATGTTATTTTCCTTTCTGCACCCACAATCAAGAGGGAGTCACTGCAATTTACCTCATTCATCTCATGTTTCCACAGTGAAATGACTCATTTGTGAACAGAATTTTTCTCCAAACCAGACCATGCAGAAGACAAATTCCCAGTGGTGCTGTTAGAAACAGAGATTGAAAAAGGACTGAAGGACTTGTCTGTGCCCACAGGATTACACAATATGTTGCCGTTTCCATCCTTCTTGGCTGGTCTTTCTAAACACCTTGTTTAAAATGTCATATCCTTACCCCTCCCCCCCCCCTTAAGTTTATGAATAACTCCATCCTACAAAACTGAGATGTACATTTTTGAAAATTCAGAAGCTCAGAGGCATTTGTAACTCATTGGGTTGTGGGCTTTGGGGTTTTTGTTGTTGTTGTTGTTTAATCCTTTGTAAATACATGGATACTTCCATACCTTAATACTCCCTTTTCACAGTGTAGGGCTAAGGTCACCACAGATTTTGGGTTGGGATATTTTCATTACATGTCCATTTTATTCCATAAGTAAGCAGTTAGAGAAACTTGCAGGAAGACACCACTGACTTTATTTACTTTCCTATTTATTCTGCAGCAGCCAGACACATGTCTGTTTGTACTGTTCCTGAGAGCTGTTACTGCTAAAAGGTAATCTAATTGAGCCAGAGCCTTCAACACATCAAGCAGATGGCTATAAATAATGCAAAGATGTTGAACTTAGTGGAGCTATCACAAAAAACATTCACACCAGTAAGTCCAACTTGTTAGAACATCTTTAGGCCAAGTCACGCTATACACATCTTCACAACTAACTCAGGAATTCAAGACTCATTCGCCGATGTATCAAATTCTTCTTTCTCCATCTCTAAAGAAAATACTGTGTGCACTTGTAAATTCCCCTAAAGTTCTGTCTCTACTTATACTGCTTTCAAAAACTTGTGCTGAATACATAAACTGGTAAGTATTGGGCACTCTCAGAAAAAAAAACAGCGGAACCCGTGCATTTATTACACTACGTATTATCACATGGATGTTGAGAGAATGAGAATTTTTTAATTGTTTATTTTAAAGGGTAGCAAGCACAGAAGAGTATGATATGGGAAAGGGTTTGTTTGCTTCACTGCTAACTTCCCAACCTGCTGTCTCTGTCAGCTGCATTGCTCAGCTTGGATTCTTGTGTTGAAATTCTGGTTTTAGGGGATAAACAATCTGAAGAAGGAGGATGAAAATTGGGACGTCTGTTTTTCTGCTTTAGCTAATAAGAAGGGAATATAAACATCCATACCATTTCCTTTACCAGTCTCTTCTCCTATTCATGTGTGTGTTTCTGTAGCACACTCTTAAGAGCAGCAAACACTCCTAGAAAATTTAGCTAGCATGTCAGAGTAACTTCTGCAATTTATCTTTAAATAGATTTCAATAGCAATCTTTTCATTTGAATAAACGTTTGCTTAGCTATTTTGCAGAGAAAGAGCCCAAAGAATCAAGCATCCATCTCAACTTGCAAAAGACTTGATAAGCACATAAGGATAGTTCATCTCTAAAAAAGAAACACTCTAAGACTCATTTAAAACCATTTCACCACTTTTTAAAATGTATGTTTTCATAATCTGCTGCTTGTATAGAAGGCTTACCTGCAAAAGAAAGTGGAAATTCATGTCATAAACATCAAGTCTTTCAGGTTTCCACCAACTACAGAACAAAAATAGCCTTAAGTAGTTAACCACTACTTATCCCCAGTTGCTGGCTTATATTTTAAAGGAAGTTTGGGATTCATACTTCCAGTAAACTCAAGCACTAATCATCTCACAGAAAAACTTCAAGTAAATACATTAAGCAGGCTCGATCTCTAACCTCTACCCTCCAGCAGAGGCAAACAGTCAGAAGTATACCTCAGGGAGAAGGATATTAGTCTACCTCTCAGTTTCAAGCAAGCCTGGAAAAAACATGAGATTTAAGACAGCTGGGAAAGCATTGACAGGAAAGATTAGCAGCAATGGCAACACTGGGAAAAATAACAACCGAGATGGAGACAGTTGATGCAAGTCAGTCTTTTACAAAAGTAAGAGAAGCTTCTCATCAGCTTTCGATTTTAGGATTTGGGATAAATAGAAAATATTTTTATTTCTCAGCTTTATTTTCATCTTTCCATTCCTATAATTATATAGCTGTTTGACACATCATATGTTGTCTTGGCTTTTCTTCTTGCTCAAAAATAAATTTTTCACTTTCCCCTTTTTTGAGAAATTACCAGCAGTATGTTGCCCTTTGGGAATAGTACTAATATTATTTTACCATTTGGGAAAGAACCCATTGAAATAATCAGCCCACATCACTTTCAAGTGATGTAAAACACAGCTCCGCTGTAGCTAAATTCTCAAGCCAAAGGAAGCATCGCCATGCTTGCTTTGTACATTCACTATTAAGTGTCCCAAAGTGCCACTCCAAGCAAGGTAAAGTGACAAATTTGACTACTGTTAACTGATACGTATTTACATCTATTTATACATAAATGTATTCTATATGTATTGTATTTTTAAAAGAATGCAAGGTGGCATGGATTAAGTAAGAACATGGAATCTGATTAAAAAGAGAAAAATTAAATAACAGATGACTGTCTCCAGAATGCCCATCAGCTTTAGTAGTAGTGAAAACAATCTGCATATTAATTAAGCCATGACTGAAGTTAAGCCCTTTAGTTTTGTAGGAATGGAGAATAGGCTGCCATAGACAGCTTCCCCAGTAACTGGTTTATACTTGTTTTTCCTGCTATTAACTATTTACCTACGTTGCTGTAAGTTACATTACGACTAAGCAAAAACCTACTTAAGGGGAAGAATGACAAGTGCTTTGCTTTCAAGGAAAAAGAAAAGCCTTGGGGAAAAAAAAAAAAAACACCACAACTTTCTATACTTCCTTTTGCCCCTCAGCTTTCTTCTTCTGGAATGAAGTAATAAACGTAGATAATTTTAAACAAAGGACATTCATGCAATAATCATCTACAACACATTTTTTCAATCATTGCTAATGGGTTTTATTTATTTGCTTTTGCACATTCTGTCGAGCAGCAGCTTTTTTGTGTGTGTAAGGTCTCCTTTTCTCTAGCAAGGACATGCCTCCATTAAAGAATTAGGAAATCAGTATTTTCCAATCCATGAAAACAAAAATTTTCTAATGCACAATTCTTTCAAATGCATAAAACCAAACAGATGTGCACACTAGAAAGCTATTTCTTAAACTATAACACAACCAAAAATCCTACCTTAACGAATACACACAGTATGAAATGAAGAGCCACTACAATTCAGCTGTGTGCTATGACCTCTGGGGATGTCTGAGCAGCCACACCATAATAGAGAAGCACAGAATCGTCTACAGAGAACAAGCTCTGCTAGAGGAAAACTTTTAACTGCTATCAGAGTGAACAGGGCTTAATCAAACTCCTAAAATTCATCATATGTTTATGTGCTTCCCCAAACAACACTGTAGAGTTTCCGTCAATTTACTTTGACAATCGAACTTTTAGAACACTTTTACTGAAATGTTTTTGTATTTTATTTCTTAGTGATACACGAGCCTTTTCAAACTTTTTTTAACAAAACTGCACCACCAGTGTTTTTGTCACAGCTTTCACACATTATCAAGTTCTGGCAGTCATATGAATTCTGCTAATACTTCACAACATAAAATTATTTCAGTATGAATCATACCTTAGCACTCTGTGTAAACATCCCTGATGTTTCACATTTGCATCCTGTACTTATGACTCTTAAGCTGCCAAGCATATGGTTTTAGACAGGATTAGAGACAGATTTACAGAGATACGGGCTACATCTATCTACGCTACCTTACACTAGTATTACTTAATACCATAACTATTTAAGGAAAAAATAAATAAACATCAGGTTTTAGAGGCATATTCTTTCCTAGCTAATAGAGTACCTAGAGAGGATTACAACCCTCACCACCAACCCCCTTGAGGTTGTTCATGTATCTACAACTAGCAACACGCAAACTACTATTAAGTAATATGCGAGAAAAATGGGAGTCTGGAACCGTCTCTCCAGGACCTGTACCTGGCCAAGCACACTGTACAACACAAGTTTTATCCTCAAGAGTGGCAACTAGGTCAACTACATTTGGGAATTCTCAACCTAAAGCAGGCTTTCTAACTGCATGCCCTGTCTGCAAAATACCGAGAAACGTATACAGACGGAACACTGAATAAATGAGACTTCAGGTAAACCTCTGTAAGCATCACAGATCTGCAGACTGGCTGGCATCTCCATTCAATGCACTTCCTAAATACTTCAAAGGATACTGCTTCTATTAAAATACAAACCCAGTTACTCTCACTTCCACATAGCGAGTGGGAAAGGCTCTCCACTGGCCATGACAAAGAGCAGTTACAGCTTCTCCCACTTGGGTCACGCATCTGCCTGCCAGATGCCAAGCGAGTGGTTCAACACCATGTCTCCTCACCCTCTACCTGGAGCAGGTCTCCTGAATACAGCAGTAGTGGCTTGGTTTTAACTTCAGGGAAGCCCTCAGGCAGCAGTTCCTCTAGGTGACCAGTTGTCTCCCCACAGCAAAGCTTGCTTTTCCCAGGGAGCTAAAGCAAACCTAGCAGTATTTCAGCTGCTTCCTTCCCTGTGTACGAATAGCACCAAAAATGCTTGAAGTTAATGATTACCTACAGCAACAAAACCAGTTATGATTTCAGCAGCACAAGCAGGAAAAAAAGGAGGGTGTTCATACCATACATCACATACTATGTAAAGAGAGGATCCTAAGACAAACATTTACAAATAACAGTGTGCATGGTTCAAGCAGGCCATTACGTTCAACCTATCAACAGTTTTAACCTATTTAGACTTGAAAAGCTATGTACTGGCACTCAGACCTGCTGACCTCAACGGCTACACTCCGATCATCCCCTGGGCTAAATTTCCTTTCAATGCTAGTCCTGTTCCCTATTGCCCAACCAAGCACATCTGGATTTTACAACCCTGGGCAAGAAGCAGAGTAAAGTCAGGCAGCCACTGAACCCCTTACAGCATAGAAGCCCAACAATATTGTGATGTTGAAGTTTCAAACAAATCATCACAAATTCAAGTAACTTCAATATACGCAAAAACCACGGAACTACTGTAATGCAAAAATTAACAGTTGTTTCGATGACCAGACAGAAAATAACGGTCATTAAACAAGCAGGCGCTACCCAAAGTCCTCATCATCCCTGTGAACAGGTGGCAGCATGTAATAGTCTTGGTGATCTGATTCAGCTTGGTTATTTTTTTTATTCCCCTTGTGGCTTCTCAGCAGCAGTTCAGCAGTGTTTAAGGGAGAGGGGACACACAATTTCCAGAACACTACACTTTGAATCTGTCCTGAAATGAATAACTGCATGGAAGTTTAGAAAATGAAAAATATCAAGCTAGCCTCATAGATCCATAATTGAATGCCCCACGATGGCACAAGTTGAGCAAGTCAGCCATAAATTTTTACACCTTAAGCTTTCAAGTGGCAGAATGGAGACTTGGGAGATATTTCTGGTTCCAGCTATCTATCACACAGTTAAAATTTGCATTAGTTAGCATGCCCAACGCCAGACAAGATTCACTCCATCGAGACAGTAAATTGATGCTGCTCTAAAACTTTGAAGCAAGCACCAGAATCAACATTGTACGATGCACAGTACCAAACACTTCCCTTGCTAAATCCTGAGCTTTCAGCACCCCTCCTACCACCTGTACCACAATAAGCATCTAATGAGCTGTCAGAGCACACAGAGCAGCACTCCCCGTGTGCAAAATAAAACATTTCATTAATCTACAACTGGAGATTTATGAAAATCAATGTCATAGTGTCACTGCAAAATGTCATCTTCATTTCCCCTTTCCCTATTCCTGTATCCTTGGATACCACATTCAATTATTCAAAGGGTTTTTTTCATTTCCCCATTGCCCAGCCTTTCAGGAGAGGCACATTGTACTCTACAGTACTCTCTTCTCTGCAAGTCTGGAGTTTTCCTTTGTCATGGATCTCCTTAGACTACCAACCAGAAAGCATCCACTTCCTCCGATGGTATTAATGACTGGGGCAACTGTATCTCCATACTGATTTTCCTGACAACCCTAAATAACATCCTGTTAATAACACACACACACACACGAGATAAGGCTAAATGCATCTTCTTTAGGCTCACCGCTACGATTAGTGCTATCTAAGGATCTGCAGCCCAATGGCACTTTATTTAACCCAACAGGTTATTATATAAACAACTGTGTCTAGAGAAAGAAAAAAATAATTTACTTCACCTAATTATTAAAAAAAGCCAAAACCCCTCTGCCTTCTTGTATGTAGTTTGGGGTTTTTACATATACATACATATATAAAATTCCCTTACACACATACAAACCAAGGAGCATAAGCACACTGACATAAGAAAGTCTGCAATTCAGTTATTTTATAACAGAAAATTAGAATTAGAAAATAACATGACTGGTCATTGGTGGCTTTTGGCACCCCGATGTCACCAGCTGATGGCTTGTAATGGCTTGCAAAAAATCTAAGTTGAACAAATTATTTCATAACTACCTGAGATAAGAACTGTTTTGATCCACTCCCCCACCACAGCACACCCCAGATTAATTACATTTTGCACAAGCACAGATGATGATGGTCACCAAGAGGACCTCCTTATCTGCTTTGAAATTTTCACAGTCAACACCACCCAAAAAATCTATGGACCTCCTGTGTCCCACTGCAGAAAACCTTTAACACCACGTTCTCTTATGTTCAAATGTTCTACTAATCGGCACTTACGAGCTATGTACAGGTTGATTGCAGGTCATTAACTAACATGAATTGCATCAAAGCTAACAGGAAATAAGTTATTGAACTCCAGTAAGATCAGTATTACAGCTGTAACAGATCTGTCCTTCTATAAGGACAGATGCCACAGTTTTGTCCCTTTACACTATAAAATCTTCTAGATGCTGTCACCTCTTAGGCAGCTACCTTTATGTATAATAGTACATTAAAAAAGTCAAAACCAGTACCAGAAATCATCCAGAGTTTTAATAAATAATGCAGTTTTACAAATGGCCTCTTATTAAATCTCAAACACATCCCTCAATGATTTTTTCTTTCCCTTTCACTCTGAGGCAGACTCAATTATTACATCAAAGAGACAGCTAATGTAAAAATTAATACAGAAAAAGTAATTTAAACAGAAAACTGGTAAAAAAAGTTGTAGGTGGTAATGGATTACATTCCATTTTTTTCCTCTGAAAGGAGATGGGGAGACCTCAAATAAAAAAAGAGTACATACATTGAGTGGTTTATGGCAGTAGTAATCAACCTTTTGGTCTAATGCTCTGCTGAGAATCGGGAAGCTCATTCAAACATGAGCTGCACTGAAAGAAAAATCCTTGCCACGTAAGGCTGTAAACACTAATTTTATTCCCACTGGAGTCAGCAGCACAATTTCCACAAGCGCACTGCAGCCTGGCTCACAGCGCAACACCCAGAATGTTAGATAAAGAGCTCCAGAGAGCAGGAAGAATCAGGTACGGCTGCACCACTCATCTGGCTGTCTATCTGCACCATAATGTTTTTTAATAATTGATTGGGGGGAGGGGGTATTTTTACTTCTGAAGGACAGCGTAGACGTGAATTGACATTCACAATTGTTCAAAAATAAGACAACTGCAATAGCTTTATAAATGCTAAAAAAAAATTTCAGGAGACAAAAAAATCTTACATAGTACGTCCAACCTTTTACAGAAACCACAATGAGGGGTCAGTAGAGCATAGTGCCTGTCATTCCCACTGCAATTACGATCACTGCCAGAGTCCAATCAGCTTAAACACTCCAGGGTGTTAGTGAGAATCTTCTCTTTTGACACACGACTTATGTCATTTATTGACCAACTCCGAACAAGTCAGAAACTTTAATGAAAAACTTCAAAAATTAGTATTACAGGCTCTGAAGTAAGAGAAAGAAAGGGGTAGAAGCAAACTGCACGCTCTGTAAATGCATCCTGCATTCTGAAAAGTATATAAATGCTTTATGATGTTTAAGTATCAAGTTCACATCAACAATAAACTAAATACAGAGCCAGGGGTAACCTTTATATACTGTGATGCACTTAATAGTGGCAAACTGCTGTGAAGAAACTGTGCTTTTTTTTTAATGCATATAAAAATATATATGCATTAGTAGTATGTTTATCAATGTGCATGTGTTATATATTTATATATATATAAATATACATATGTATGTGACATTCTTTTTTTGGATGAAGTCTTGGGGTTTTATCCTCTTTTTTTTTTTTTTTAATTGTTCTCTGGTCATTAAGACATGCAAAATCATTTACCTCTCCACAGCCCTTCAAATCTGAGAAGTCCTGAAAATATTAGGTCCTTGAATAGAAAATAAAAAGCTATGTTTTATTACACTAGAGAGAAAACCAATCACAAACAGTAACTCAATGTGATGGATCAATTGTACAAACGTTTTGGTTCAGGCTAGTCATTAATCGGAAGAATACACCCATTGTCATATTCATAGGATTCTAATAGAGATCAAAATAAAAAAGGGTGTGTAAGGGTCTTGATTAATTACCATTTTCACTGACAGTTGCTCCAACATAAATGCTATCTGATGCCTTTCAACATAGCTCTTCATCAGCATGATAGCTTTTTCATTCATATCTTCTATGCAGTTCCTGAGTAAAACGAGTATTATGCCTTTAATTTAAATAGTTCTCCTCCAAAGAACTGCACAGCAGCAGAGTGATGCACAGTGGCTTTAATACTATCACCACAACACAACTAAAACTCTCTTGGTGGTGTAAAACACAGTTAACTACTGTGAAGGTAAATTGTTTTTATTTGGAAGCAATGCTACACTTAACACTGCCAAAGCTTACGGTCATTGCGTGAGGAACACTCAGTTCTACCCATTGAGCCTTCTCAGAATTGATTGGGTTTATGGGGTTTGGTTTTTTTTCCTTAAATATATTTTCTTTGCAGCCAAAGTTATTTTTGGCTTCATGAAAAAGCTTCATGAAACTGTAATGTTGGCAAAAACCTCTATAACAGACAAATACAATAACTAGGAATGGCTGAGTAGCATCTTGTTTGTCTGAAATGTTCTATTCAAATCAAAGATTAACAGGTTTTTTTGTGGGGGGGGTTGGGGGGATTTTTGTTCTTTTTCAATTATTATTAAAGTAGCCTAAAATTTACTATCTCGGGAACAGGTAAAGGCAATCCTTTTCTTACAGTCTCACAATTAATATTCAGCAGTTTTCTTTAAGAAACCAATCATATCAGGCAACACTTGTGTATCTTCAGGATATTTAGAGAGATTTCTATCATACTGATGGCTTTTGTACAAATTATTTTGATATAGGTCAGCTCTTTGAATTCTTTTTGACACAGAGCAATTAAAAATGTTTACTTCATTCTATAGCAAGTTCATCATTCAACAGGATAATAGAGCACATTTTGCACATACCAGCACTCAACCAGGTAAGATCAAAGCTCTGAGAGCTGATGTGAATTTTAGATTACCAGAATTTCTTTTTTTTTTTTTTCTCTCCAGACTTGCTTTATTTCAGTCACTTGACTTCAGCAAGTAATACCAAGTATTTGATAATGAGCAACAAGGTGCTCAAACTATGTTCCATAACCATTTTTCTGGGTCTGTTTCTAGAACATGACACAACTCGCTCTTCCTGTTAGGACTTGAGCCAAGAGGAGAGCAACTTCTATGGGAAGGGTGGTCATGGTGAAGGCCACAGTTTCGATACGGAAAAAGTCGCACAAGTATTCGCAAATGTGACTGTCCTTCAGTTTAAAGGGAAGCATTATATTAGCAAACACCTGTAACAGAAGACCAGACAGCCCAAGCAGCGCAGCCATAGTCCCAACTAGGTTAAACAAGACTCTACTTTAGCAAAACAAGGACTGGATTGCCATACGTTAAGGAAAGCAGAGCAAGAGATTCTGGCATGGATGTCCATTGGGCATAGAAGAACGGACACTAGCTATAGATCCTGGCGTGGTTCTTGTTCAGGTAGCGATTCAACTTTTAACCTTACACTTCTGTACCGATTCAGTATTTCACCTGAGCCGCCAAACCATGATGAATCAACAAGCAGAACAGTCTACTTTTTAACTTAAGGGCAAATTTGGTTTCAAGGAATTGAAAGAATGACCCAGATTAAGTTTGGTTTTGAGACAGAACCTCCTAACTAATGTGTCCCATCCCAATGCCATGCAGAAAAATCACTGGTCTCATTTCCCTATTTCTAAACACACCTATGCAGGCCATGCATATTTACAGCTTTTGTTTGTTTGTTTTTGCTTTTATCTAATGCCCAGAGTTCAAACAATTACTCTTGCATTTTGCAGATGCAGAGAGCTAAAGGCCCACAAAATTAACACAAACTACTGAGATCAAGAGAACCACAATTTAGCAAAATAGAGAGGATTTTAGCAAGTCAAGACATAAATTTTCCAATCTTCCAACTTTTAACATTAACTTTCACAGTAGTTTGCTCAGTCCTTAGGCAATTACTTCTTTGTCTAAGCTTACCAGCCTGCTACATATCAGAAGTTCTATTTTTAACACCCAATTATAGATGCTGTGACAACAAAGTATATAAAACTGTATGGAATTGGGTATTACACAACCCTTCACAAACACCACTCAAGGTGTACTGAACATTAAGCAGGAGAATAGTTTCACTGACAACCACAAGGATTATTGTGCTCAAAATTAAACACTGCTTAAGAGCTTTTCCTCATTGAAGCTAAATACAAGTTAATATCATGACCAATAAGCATCCGCAGCCTCCTGGCTCCCTCCTGATACGAGACTTTATTCAACAAAATTAAATAAAATTGCTGCAATTTCACAGAAGTTTCACATGCTTAAAACTGGATTAATGTCACTGGGGAAAAAAATTCACAAAGCAAATATTTCACATAGATCTATGATTCACTACTGTTTCGTATAACATCACTTTAGAAGCCTGTTCCTCTAACTTAAAGTGTGCCACTGCACAAATAACTTGTTGAATGAAACACCCTTTTAGCAGATCCACAAATCGTTTACTGTAGTTGGTAAAAGGGACAGACATAGCTCAGAAGTCTGCCTGAAGCTCACCGCTTTTGTTATCAGTCACTTGTTAATGCATGCTCCATTTTATCAGACTTTTTTTAATGTAAAAACATACAGGAGTTTTTCACCTTATTCCTGGGTAAACAGGTCATTGTTCCTAAATGGCTTGCAACAGTAATTCCTAATACAGCCATACACATCAAGAATATTTTATTTAGGCAAACAGTTGAACTGCCTGATACGAGATAAGCTTGAGGAAACCACCAACACAGGTAACAGCAATGTTATTTTGATCAGTGGCATAAGTTCAAGGAAACTGTCAAACAAATTGATCAACCCAGCATATGTATTGTAAGAACCACGCTGTATTCTTGCTTTCACACAGCTGCATTTGTTTCTTGAACTAAGTTGCAGGCTACAATTCCAGCTCAGGAAGAGGCCAAGACGCTTCAACTGACACGGATGGGAGGACCATGAAGCTTGTCTTCAGGGACTCTGACCTGAAGACCACGGCCAGCATTTATGCCAGCTGTGCAAGTACCTGTAAGCTGAAGAAATCACTTGCAGAGCTCAGATAACTTGATTGCTACACAGAAAACATTGCTAGACTCCTCTCTTCAGACTACCAGGAACATGTAATGTCAGCAGCAACGCTGAATTTGGTGACAGAAATCTATTGCCTTGTAAGTTCAATCATGCTGCTAGTAAATACACAGACAAGTATTAGTTTCACGGCCTAATGACCAAGGCTCTGATTGCCTAAACCTAGTTGCTTTCTATTTTCAAACATGGCACAATTCTGTTTATCCGTTCCGCAGGACAGATGCACGCTTCTCCTCCAGTCAAGGCCAAAGTAGAACATTACCATCCTTCGGAGGTCCCTTCTCAGCAGAGGAAACCTCTCTGCTCAGTTCTCCTCCACATTTTCTCAGCAGTGACAAATACAGAGCTGTATTACTGGTAACCATCAAGCCTCTAGTGACAGCCACCTAAGTGCAGTGTATTCAGGGAAAAAAAGCAGCTGCAAAAACACTGACCTCTTACAGGAAGGGCAAAATGATTTGTTCCCATAACAGAACTAGTCTCTATCCTACCTCCCAGAACTTTCAAGTAATGCAGAGCACATTTTTTTCCTCCCTGTAAGAATGATAGATGTCTAATGTGGTAAGAACTGTTTTCTACTGTTCTAGCAGCATTTTCTTTCTTACCTCACACAACACTTAGTCTGAAAGAGATGGATAAATATTTGACATGGCATCATTCCCAATGCTCTCCACAATATAAAAGTTTTAAAATATTTAAATGTTTTGTTTTCCCATGTAATAATTAGTGACAAAGGTTTTATTCTTGCTTTTGTATTCATTGTAATTACAAAACAAATTACATAACTTCACACACATAAAGTCCTCTGACATTATTTTACTGGTTCTGCCAGCTAGGATTTGAGTAAGAACAGGATCACAGCTAATGAAGTCAGCACTAAAACCCTCATATAATCTTTCTGAATACCCAAGAACTTCCATATGGAGTAAAAATAAACCGTTTTTATGACTGCTTTCTGACACAGTTGGGAGGAGTATAAAAGACGACACAAACTAAAAAAAAGTGAGAATTATGAAAATATGTCAAATGTATGATGTGAAACCAGGATGTGAAGAAGCCAGTAAGAGATGAATGCAGTGTAAAAACCTATCTCTGGGTTTATTAGTAGCAAAGTTTGTACAGTGTACTTACATATAGTTACAAAACTAAGAGGTACTGAAATAAAGTTTTAAAATCTGCTGTGACTGCAGTCTGTCACAGGCTAAACTTAAGACCAAAGGTCTCTATCTTTACTTTTTTTCCTTTGTCAGTCCATTAGGTAATGTACCAAAGAATGAAAACACCTAAGTGAAAAAAGCATTTTTTTTAAGCAAATAATCCTATTGTGCTTCAGTATAATGCATTTCCATGCTTTCACTCTGTAGAAGGAAATAAGCAGACTCAGTTTAACAACACATTTCATTTTGCAATGGTAACATTTAGGAGATATAGGAAACCCACCCCCCCACCCCAAGATCATACAGGTGCCTACTGCATACCCCAGGTGACAGCTATTATCAGAAGTCTCATCAACACACAACAGCTGACAAAACACTATTCCTCCAAGTGCTTGGCCAATTGTTTTACCATAACTATTTCACTGATCTTACCATAATATTTACAAATAAATAGAAGTATTCTCATGATTTCTCGCTGGCGAGATTTTGTTCCACCCTCATTGATTTAAATGAGAATTTGGTTCCAATACTATAAAAAAATATCGCATTTTAAAGATTAAACTCTTTGTACTGCAAAGACAACAAGAGGCAGCACTACACATGCTATCCCTAAACTTTTGACAACTGATCTCTTTTTTTTTTTTGCAGTAATTCCATCCTTCCCCCTTTGAAAGCAGATGTGTGCAATCAAGTTTCTTCTGGTCAGCAAAATCTGTTAAAAATTCCTTCCTCCTACCAACTCCCTTTCAGTTAGAGGATAAGTTAGACCTCAGCTGGCCCCGTAACTTCCAGAGACCTTCAAGAAGCATACTGTGGTCCTGAACCACAGATGTAGAAGCAAGTAAGACTTGGACTGCCAAGTGTATCACTAACTCAGACTCACTACCATTTGACCGCACTGCTGTCAATGAAATTATTCTATGACCTCACAGTCCTAACTTCTAAAATGATAATTTATTAATACAGGAAAAAAAACACTTCTGACGTGGAGAGAGAAAGCTGCGTAACTGAGTGTCAAAAATCCCCTCGGAGGTCTGGAAGGCAGACAAGTGCTTTAAGTCCCAACATTCAGGTTAAGAACAATGACCCAATTCATCAGAGCAATGACCGTGACCCAGCACACGCTGCAAGGAGAAGCCCAATGCTGGCATGTGCTCTAGCAATCCTGCCAGCCAGGGCAGGAGCCTTGGGTCAGACCCTGGAAGACATCTCTGGGCTGCACACCCAGCAGCAGCACGCACGCCTGGCTGCCACGTCATCTGGCTCTCATCTACAGCTCTGGAGCATCAGGAAAAGTTTGGACCTTGAGAACATGGTGAGGATGAGACGCCTATGGGAGACTGAAAGAATATTCTGTCACCTTGCAAGCAGTTTAACTGGGTTTCTGCAACGAACCGCTCAATTCTTCTGCCAGGGTACCTGAGAAAGCAAAGCTATGGGTTTCCCCAGTCCTAATTTGCCTTTCCTCCTTCCCCAGCCATACACATACAACTCACATCGCTGCTGTGCAGGGGCTTGGCTCAATGGGGAATGGAGTGCTACAATTCCCAGAGCGCAGATTGCCAGGGCATAAGGGGTAAAGACTGTTTTCTCCCTCCACCCCAAAATGTATTAGAACTAGCTATAAAATTAGGAGTTAGTATTAGATGTTCACGCTTCTTTTGCATACTATCATTGTTCTTGTTAGTCATCTGAGGACTACATTAGGAATATTTCTCATGAAATGGTTTTAGGCTTTACCTTGGAATTAACTGTCTCTATAAAAAAGGAAGCATTAAAAAAACATTTAACAGCTGGATACAGCATCTGCCTTTCCCAGGTCATTAGTACTTAAGAACAGTTAATTTATGAGGCTACGAGGTTACAAAGAGACTGTCAATTAAAAGAAACGCAGTTCTCTCTAGTTTAAGCCTTGTCTGCTGAGCATTCCAGTTAAATTGTCTTTTTTTATTATTATTTTTATTTTTTTAAACGCAAGTTATGCCAAAGGCAAAGAGCCATCAACTCTTCAATATTCCGGTAACTTTGTCACAATGATGGGTCATTTTTCTTCAGACTCCATTTCATGGAGTCATGTGATTATATTTACTTTGTACTTTCACATCTCAGATTCATGCTTGCAAACTTTAAAATATGAACTCGGAAGGTTAGATAAAGTAAATCAGGGAAGCACAGAAAATTGTATCTCATGTAATGTACACATGACCTCCTTCTGAAATACCAAAACTTAAGGATTTCTTTAGGCAATCTAAGGATTTCTTTGGGATATGGTACATAATTTCTGAGTATGTATGCGAGGCAGGCAGGACTTCGTCACCTGCACTGGTTTTCTTGCTTTGATCACCAAGCCCCTGATCACATAGTGACACTCAGCCTTCATTACCAGGGCTTAACAGCTTTGTAGTCTTTTTGTTTTCCATTTCACCTCTAATATGTAGTGGGTGAGAGAAGCACATGTACGTGAAGTAAAAAGATTACTGGGGGAAGGGCGGGGGGGGCGGGTCACAAGCTACCTGGCAGTTCAGCCACGTGTTTAGGAGTACAAACTCATTTTAACTCATTAACAGACTTCCAATAGCCAGCATATTTTTTAAGATGAAAACTGTAATCATATTTCATGAGTCTGTCTAAAAAGGCAATACAATTCTTGCTTTCAAAAATAAAAACAAATATCAAGAATAAGAAACCGAGCCTGAAACGGGCAATTTAAGAATATAGCAAAAAAATAATTATTTTGAAACAGTTCAATTACACACTCAATAGGGAAGCACTGGTTCCAATTTATAACAAAACACTTCTTAAACATCTCTGTTGTCAAACTCAGAATATCATACTACCGTTGAAATTCATTCCCTGCCAAAAGTGAGAAATTCAAGTCTTTTCATTTCATGGTTTGAAATCTAAGTTTAAAAGCATCTTCTTTTTTTTTCCTAACCCCAATTCTAATTACACTGATGTAGGCCTGTACCTCGTACAGGTACGCCAGTATTTCCATTATCAGGGCTCGTTAAGAAAATATTCTTTCAAGAAGGATATTGGCATATGAGTATCTCGGCACGAACAAAAACAGATTTTACAAAATCTGGCATCAAGAGTTACTTCTGCAGAAAGCAAAGGAGATCAAAACCTAACTTGCACGCCCACACTCATACAAATAGACACTTTTAAAGTCAATGAAAGAAAAAGGCACCAAGCATGTAAAGGATAATTGACTACAAATACTCAGAAGGGTATAGAGGACACAGGGATTCAGATACAGCCCTCTTTGTTCACTCTCCATCTTCAAGACTTGTGTCCCAAACTAAATGGCCGTAGGTGGAGTGAGTTTCCTCCTGCTCAGATTTCAGTGCAGAACTGGGACCTACATCTGTTCTGAATTACAGCTCTAACTTACACTTGATGTTACCGTTACCCGAAGCAAAGCCTTCGCTGTCTCCGACAATAGCAGCACATTATTATTACATCAGTACTGCCAGAGCAGCATAGCCCTTCGATAGCACATGCATGTAGTTGCAATAACTCTCACATCAATGTAATATTGTTCATGTAAGAAGCTATACTCAAAAAAAAGAAATCTCTTCTGGGGAATCCATACTGGAATGAGAAACAAAACATAACCTGCCCCCAACCACAGGGCATCTAGATTACACTCCTAGGCTGCAACAACACTCATCCATAACTTCAGCCAAGAAGTTTTGTTTCCGTTTTTCTAACCTCTGGCAAGCTTTGAAGAATCAGGCTTCGCTTCAGTGCCAGTCCTTCTCCTGAACCAGCTGCAACTCATCATATTATAATCCCATCTTCAACTGCTCAGTCCATCCTTTTCAATGCACATTTCCTTGTGTTAAGCCAGTTATTGGCCTGTAGCTCCCCACTCTTTCAGACTCTCCCAAGACTTGCTCTTTTAATATTCAGTATGTGCTTTTTCCACACATAACGCATTAAATAAATTGGTTCCACTGCTCCTAACATTTTAAAAACACAAACCCATATAAGTGGCCCAAGATGCATGTTCTAACCCATATATTACGCTGTCAGTCTGCCAAGTTCCATTTCGCAATTACCGAAACGGAGGAGGAAAAAGCGTTAAGTCACATGCTAAAAAAAAAAAATTGTATGTTCTCCTTTGGTGAGAAGTTTCATGCCAAGTTTTAACACAGGATGCACAAACTTTTATAGTTACATTACAAAGCTCTGAAAATAACTTTTTTCCTGATAGAGATACCGAAAGACCTTAGGTGCAACAGCACATACTAACCATCTTGTAATCCTCGTAGCTGGTTTGTATGAACCACAGGTAACAATAGTACCATACACGATCATATAAATCATATCCTACATTAATGTGTATAATTATCACTATATGCTACATATTTATGTAAGAACAAACGTAGCAAAATAAAAAAACCTGAGATTTATAAGGAAATAGAAAGAACTCCGAATACCCATTTGGACTCCCATTTTCTTCATTTCACCTCTATATTCATGCTCTTCTGTTAATAAGCAGTACGCTCTAATTTCAAATTCTTGCAATGCCCAAGTAGACAGAACAGATATGATGCCGTGAATAAGAAATACTAATTTAAGTCATACGTACAACTCGAACATCAAGCAGAATTTTTACAGTTTCTAAATCCCTATTTCTGTTCTTATCATTTACATTTTAAGGGGAAATTGTTTCAAAATGAAATGCAGGTTTCAGAAGTTAAGTATCTACTGATTTTAGTACAATATTCAGTAAACTGTTTAGTATAAATGGTGTGCTTGCATGAGTGTGCACGAGGGCATACCTACATCCAGAAAACGCCTTTAAATTCAGACTTTAAAAACACTATCCTAACAGAAAATTTTATATTCTACTCTTCTGTGAACTAGATGTTATTCACATTTCACCTTTGGGAAGCAAATAGAAGTTAAAACTTCTCGAACAGTGTCATTCAAAGACCCTACTGAACTAACCTATATATCCAGAGGCCAAGATACAGCAACTGCATCACTGGAGAATCTGTAATGCTACACCATCTGCTACAGGCAGAAGCAGCTCAACCACAACAACAGTCAGTACCTTGACGCAGCGGAGATACCAAGGAAGAGAAAATAATTCTGCAACTTCTTCCATATATTTAATGAAGAATTCAATAATGGACCTTCAGTTCTATTTATCATCAGGCTATTAATGGCTGCATTTGCAATTATAGATGTAACTCGTCTCTATCAGTATTTCTCTTCCATAAAAATGAAATTCCCAACTCTAGAAGTTGCTGCATTTTCAAACTTACCTAGTGTGTTGTAGGTGTACACAGAGCAATAGCATCACGAGATTTAAGTGGTCCACAGACCACATCTCATCTCCATACAGTGGTACCTACCACTTATTTGCATATGGCCATTGCTTGCACATCAAAAACCAATATTTTGGGGTTTTTGGTTTGTTTTTGGTTTTGTTTTCATTTCAGAGAAGTTGGTTGTCTTCCACAATATATTTCGACCATCATTTAAAACATCCACTGTCAGTGGAATCCCATCTTGTCCATCTAAGGAAATATTGTCCCCCGAAGACTCCACTAAAACCGTCCCGACTGACTACCTGTCAGGTGGCTGAAGGCACTTGCTCGGGCAGCCTGCAGCTGGAGAGGATTATAGCTCACAAATGCTGCCAGTATCAGCGAGACAGCAAGTAGCAGACAGTTCATTTTACAAAAACTTAATGGAGTGTATGGCCCTAGCTGCTTAATACAAGCACTGTCAAGGCATCTAAGCAAAAAGTCTCAGCTGTCACTGCTGACAAGCTGAGCAGAATTATCTGTCACACTAGAATAGATAAGAGACCAGTAGAGTGGTGTATGGTGAGATTCCCATACATCTCCATGCTGTGGACTCAGACAGCAGGCATATGGTTTCCTCCAATACACTGGCAGAATAATATAACCTTACTACAAGGCACTACGGTTAAAGTGTTATTCTTTCATCTTCATATTTTAACTACATTATCCTCCTTTCTGCTCAGTGTTTTACATCTTCTAATTAAGTGGTCTCTGACTTCCCCTTCATATTTTCTGAAAAAGACAGCATGCAAACCCCTGAATAATCTCCAGGTTGTTTGCTAGTGCAATCCACGTCATCAATATGTCAAATTATATCAGCCAAAGAACTAACCTAATGCATCTCTTCTATAATACAAAAGCTTTCATCTAGATATTTCTTCTAACCCCTTCAAAAAGGCTATCATTTATTATCTTTCAGCAAGTGTCTACTCATTAACAAAGACTTCCAAAAAGCCAGGTTTTTTCCCCACTGGTGTTTACACACCAAAGCTCTCATTATCCAGAGTGCTGGATGAACGCAGTCTAATTCTTTAGGATATATTCCATCCTCCTACACACAGAAACGTGGCCTTAAATTTCTACTATTCCTTACAATGGAAGAGAAATGAATGTTTTTATCATCATTTACCCTGTAAAACTACACTGATATTAACACGGAACAACCGTAACCAGAAAGGTGCATGTCCTCCTATAAATTTGTCAATTACCTGAAACTCAAATAAAAGTTGCTCAATATCATCAGTCAAGAACTAAGAAACTGCCGTGGTTTAACCCCAGCCGGCAACTAAGCACCACGCAGCCGCTCACTCACTCCCCCCCCCCATCCTGTGGGGTGGGGGAGAAAATCAGGAAAAGAAGTAAAACTCCTGGGTTGAGATAAGAACGGTTTAATAGAACAGAAAAGAAGAAACTAATAATGATAATGATAACACTAATAAAATGACAACAGTAGTAATAAAAGGATTGGAATGTACAAATGATGCGCAGGGCAATTGCTCACCACCCGCCGACCGACACCCAGCTAGTCCCAGAGCGGCGATTCCCTGCCCCCCCCACTTCCCAGTTCCTATACTAGATGTGACTTCCCATGGTATGGAATACACCGTTGGCCACTTTGGGTCAGCTGCCCTGGCTCTGTCCTGTGCCAACTTCTTGTGCCCCTCCAGCTTTCTTGCTGGCTGGGCATGAGAAGCTGAAAAATCCTTGACTATAGTCTAAACACTACTGAGCAACAACTGAAAACATCAGTGTTATCAACATTCTTCACATACTGAACTCAAAACATAGCACTGTACCAGCTACTAGGAAGACAGTTAACTCTATCCCAGCTGAAACCAGGACAGAAACAAACTACTTTGGACAGAAGCCAGGCAGTTATATCTCACACACAGGTGTTGATCTAGTCCTAATACCTATTATGCAAGCTAATATATTTAATTTATAACTCTAGTACTATATTGCACTGCCATAGCCTTCATAACATCATTTTCTGTTCCATCAGCCCGCTGCTGCTCATCAAATCTAATACACAAGTTATTTTGGACAAATGTCTTTTTATGGAATGATTCTTGGCAATAAAGCACGGCAGAGATCAAGTCCTCGATAAAGGCCTCCTGACGTTAATGTAATACATGTAGCAGTATCACCGCCCAACTAACTCACATCCAGAAATCTGGGTTTTTTCAATCGCCTGCCAGACAAACGTAGGTGGGTCTGTATTCTCTGTGCTTCTGATCATACCCTTTACCTGCCTGGAGTACTTAGAAAATAAGCTCTACGGGTGATGGAATTTCTCTACTGTTTATATAACACCTTGCAAAAAAAATCGGGGCCTAAACTGGACTAAGCCAAGTACTCCAGATTTTACTGTAATACCTACAAATATTTAAGCCTTTATTAAGAAAGAATATACTGCCAAGGAGTGTTTTTCAGAATGTATGTAAGTGGGCTATGGATCTAGAATCATTTAGGATCACTGCAACCAAGTCATTGTCTGATATGGAGGACAATGAAGTACCTAGAAATATTACTAGTTTGGAGTATTTCTTCTTTTTAATTGTTTTAACATATTGAGTATATAAATGACAATTAGGAAGCTATGCCCACCTGAACTTTACTGATGGTTACTCAAGTTTGAGAATATAGTTTTACTTGGTATCACTTAAAAACAAAACATTCTTTCAAAATCAAATTCCAAATGTCTGCAAATATACTGTCAAAACTAGTATAATGAAGGTTATAGATGCGTTCTAGTCTCCACGATCGATAACCACACAAGAAAAATGCCTGCAAGACAGCATTTTGTATTCAGCAAAAGAGTTCATCCATGACCAGCAGTTAAGTTGGTGCACCCAGAGGGCAACTACTTAGTTATAAAAACTTCATTACTGTACCTCTGTTTTTAATCCATGCAGATTGTCCATGATGATTCACTCAAGACTAAGTTGGGGCAGGGAATGAGTACCACTTAAACAGTTCTCCTTTTGGGATGAAGTAACTTAAGGCAGTAGCACTACCAAGGGTTTACGCTCATACTATCATGCCAAAATTCTTTACACACGTTTTGTAAAATCATTTAAAAACAGATGTTGTCAAACACCTATATATGCATGATTTTCTGCATGTGACATTGAGTAACCAATTTGTCATTCACAAAAAGGGTTGATGCCTAGTCTGAAATTAAGCACCAGTGAAGAATGTATTTTAAAGCAACTCTCTCAACCCATTGTTAACTTATTAATGCTGGCAACCATTATCACAGGCAGATAAGCAAACTGAAGATCTATGCAAATTGCAAAAGAATCATAAAACAGATTGGATCAGAAGAGCTCTGCAAACGGAACATAACAGCATAAGTTTGAAGTGCCAAATCTCTTTCTAGTGAATACAAAACCCATATTTCCCTCCAGACAGATTTCTTACTCAAAGTTTTAAGAAAAGAATCTTAAGGAAGAAAGAAGTAATAGCAAGAAATGAAAGTAATAATACAGACTGAGTCAAGTTATAAAGGGTTGTCAGACAAGGACAAGAACTGTGTAAGTGACAGAAAATCAGCTGATAGAGGCAAGGCTACCTACATTGTACAAATACCAGTTTTGCTTGCCTGCTCCTGCCACCTCTTGCTTTACGTCTAGGGCCCACTACTAAACTGTCAGAAGGCATGAAGCCGTGCCACTTCTTAGGCACAGTCCTTCAAACTGAAAAATGCTACAAGGTTATCACTGGATGCGATACAAGTACTTTGCCACACTATTTAGACAACAAAACAGCCCCAGTATCCCAAAGGCAGTTCTTTCTCACACTAGTTTTCAAGGAAAAACATACACAATTCTTGAAATGCTCTTCCCCACAAAAGCACTAGAAGCTACAATTATTGAAATGTTGGCAAGAAAGGAAAAAGCCCAAATGAATAAAATTCAGCTAAAAGTATCACTATGTAGTCTTCTATTGAACATTTATTAAATTTAGGAGTTTGATTGTTACAACTACAATTAAAAACAAAGTTTCAGCATGTCACCTCATCTCTTAAAGACCTCCCCCACTTCCAAACAGCCAATGGATATTTCTGTATTAATTCCTGCACACTGTAGGAAAGGAACAAAGTTTTCACTTTACCTACAGTAAGGAACCTACATGTTCTAGAGATAAGGCCTGACAAAATGACTACTATGTATTATTCTTCTACACACAAATATACATACATTACACAAAAACATACATACATCTACAAAACCAGGCCAAGACTCTTCCTAAATAAAATTAAAAAAAAGAAATTAAAAAAACCTGCCTCATGACTGGAGCTGAGAGTCATTCCCCATGACTGAAATTCATTCACAGACCAAAGACTTGTACATCATTTAAATCCCATCCAGCTCCTCAAAAAACAGCTGCACACACACGGACCCTGCGCAGAGTTAATTTTGCCTCCCAGCTGAGCCATCGAATTGCCACAGTTCTGACACAACCAGCTCCTTCCTTACTGAAGGACTGACAAGAGGTGCACCGGGCTTCAGAAGACAAGCTTTTGCATTGATGACCATGAAAAGAGCTGTATTGTTGATGATGAGGTAAAGCCTAGCGCTCTGAGGATAGTGCACTAAGTTGTGAATTTGCAGAATCAAGGGGAGGGGAGCAGGAAGAGATAAAACTAATGATGAATGAAAATTAGAATGAATATGAGAAATAGGTGCACACAGTAAAGGTGGATGCTTGCTAATTCATGCTCTTGAAAGTGCTTAACAAGCGAGCAGCTAACCTACTTAATGGGTGCTCGCAGGACCTAAAAAAAGCCAGCACAGACAGCATTAAATTTCATTAACTCACACTTCCAAAAAAGCTCTGTCACTATACAAGCAGTAAATAACATTTCTGAATGCAGTTAATCAGCCATACAATGAGAACAGAGATGGACAAATATAAAAATAAATGCAAGTATTTCAAAAGTGTTTCTTCATAATGCTAGCTTTGGAAAAGACCAATGCCTAAATTTTACTGACTGGTAAGTGAGCTCCTCCCTACCAATTTACACAACCAGTTAACAATGTCATGCCATACTTCCCAAGAAGATATCATTAACTCAATCTTCTCACACACCAAGAAACAAGATTACAACATCCTAATTACACAGAAATGCACAACATCAAATGGGCAAAGATAATCTCATAATTCAACAGAAAATTAAGAAGATTAAGCCACTAAAAATTTAAATCAAAGCCAAAGTAACAAAATAAGTGTAAAGTTACAAATCACAAGACATTCATTCAACTTCTAAATGTAAACACAAACTTAAGATTTTTGTCTTGTACAAACACAAAAGATCAAGACATGCTTTATCAGTAAATAACCTCCATCAAGAATCAATGCACATTTATGAACTTTCTGGTCCATTCAGTTTTCCCTTTCCCCTAAAAGCTTCAAAGTGAGGATTTTGAGGCACCTATCCAGAATCACTTAGTAAGCTTGCACTGCAAGATTCCCAGAGCTAAGTATGTTGGCACAAGTGAAGTGCAACATACTGACTGCATCATAAAAACGGCAAGACTGACATTCACACTTGTAGCAATTCATCTAGGTAGCACTGCAAAGTACCTTCGCTTGAACGTGTAAAGAAACAAGGTCTAAACATTAAAAACTTGTTGTGTGCTGGTGAAATAGCTCCAAAATTCCATCTACACGGTGAAAGGAGAGCATTTAACCGTAACAGCCTTCATCCCATGCCAGAACACATAGAAGGTTTTGCTGGTTGCTTTGGAGTCACAAAGGAAAAAGCCTCTTTTGACCAGAAGACAATATCAAATTGCAGCAGCAGGGCCATTTACATGGCTGCATTATCCCACCCTAAAGATCCTGTCACTGACTCTGCTCAGCCTGACACTTGCAGAAGGGAAGCAAGCCCAGAGTGAGTTCTGCTCATCACTTGCCTGACAGCTGGTGCAGACTGAAAGAGTCTCCTGGCAAACAGCACTAGGAAAAAGAGGCAAGCAGAATAGATCACCTGAAATCACTCCTCACTCTCCAACATCCCATCCCAAATCTCACAAATTAATAATTACTACAGCTTCAGGAGACCAGTGAAAGGATGAAGTAGAATGGCTTACCTGGAAAATGAGAAAGCAGTAGCTAAAGCAGATAATTTCTTCCACTTTCCAATATCCTAGCTATTTCTGAGCTTTAATCAGCCATCTCCACCCCTAAAACCTGCCATGCAATAAAAGGCATACCCCCAGAAAAGAATTTTTAAATACCGGCTCCTTGTGGGACCAAACTGATATATTTTAGCCCATTTCTTTTTAATAAATGTAGCAATTTTAATCAAATTTGTTCAGAGGACAGAAGATTAGTTAAAGAAGAGAAGTAAATGAAACATTAAATTAAGGTATCATTGGGAATTAAAAATGTAATTTTATGTTATTATCAGTGGTATATTATGAATAAAGAATACGCAATACGCAATTAATATGCAGCACAATATGAACAGCATTTGAGAAAAATGAATTCGATATGTAGGACAGAAAGGTCATGAATTCTTAAACCTGATTCAATTTGCTCCACTCTGTTCAATTTTCCCATGGGCATCTGTTTAAATATTTCCAGGTATGGGAAAAGTCACTACTAAATTCTGACATATTTTAAGGTGATTAGGCAACCCAGTATACTTCCAATACAAATCAAGGCACTACTCCTGTAAGCTTGTTTTTGTTTGCACAGATAGCCGCTTCCCACATGGAAAGCAAGGGGACAAAGACCAGCAGTTCATAAGAATAAGTCAAACAGTAGAATTATGCGCTAATTTAAAAAGTTAAGAATATTCTTAAAACTTAATCTAAGCTCCCAGCTCATCTAAGGTTAAAATGTATTATTCAGAGTCACTAACCAGTGCACAAAATTACATTTTCCTAAGCCACTCACTGTTCTGCTTATGGATATTTTGAGGGAAAAGATAGGAAGTAACGTCCTTCCAGACTAGCGGTACATTTCACTTGTAAGTACCATCGAGGGGATTAGCAGAAGTACCCAGAAAATAAGAAAAATACGCTGCATATTGAAGAATGCCCATTTGATTTAAAAGCATTTGCATTTATGCTTATTTCAAATTATTTTTTCCATGATCTAGACAATAGAAACACCGCCACTTTGCTCGACTTCAACATTTTTTGTGTAACACTGATAGCACTAAGGATTTAATCATGCTCTTTCTGAGCACTGAAAGTTTTACTTAGCTCACTAAACTATACCCAAAAATTACCACAAGTTTTGAATTCACAGGTATCTGAAACTCTTTAGAAAACAAGTAGTCAATATAAAGGTTTCTTTTATTGCCACTTGACTCCACTCAGGTGCAACAGTGCATAAAACAAACTAGGTGCAGGTGTGCGCACAGGCACGGGCACATTCAGACCTTGTGGTATGCTTTTGGGAGCCTGTTTTCAGATTCCTGAACCTTCCCTTTTCCTCTTCCCCAGGCGACCAGATTCTTTAAGCACACTAGAGCTCAAACAAAAACTGTACGCATGAAGTCCTGCTTTGTATACTAAATACATATGGAAGGAAAGAGACAGTCCACTAGTTTTGTAAATCTCAGTCATAATTGCAACAGTCAACTCTATGTATGTGTTAAAGTTTGAGAAGATTTCTTTTGTTTAAAAAGATAAACCAATGTTACTTTCAAGCTTACATGAAACCAGCATTTTTTCATCAGTTTCATAAAGCCATTCATTTTATCCATCCAGTCTAACTGCATAGTTTCACAATTATCTGCTTATTCCAACCCATGTAATCTATTGACAGATATCTCATTTCTAATAAATGCTGTTTCATGCTTCTTCAAATGCATTCAGCTGAATGTTTGTTTTTGACAAACAGCATTTATAGAGGACAACTGTGATCACTGAGACTGACCTTCTACATTGCACAGGCCAAAGAATTTAACTCAGTAATTTCTGCACTGAGCCCACACGCATCTAGCTGAGCTAGATCACATCTTTTAGAATGATATACAACCTTGATTTAAATATTTAAACCAACAGCAATACTATAATTTGGTTAATTTATTGTTTAGGATTTCTCTTTCTATAGCTGTGACCCTCAGATTCACAAAACTAGTGGACTAAATTATTCCATACATTTAGTACATAGGTCAAATTTCCAACTTGATTCCTAAGGTTCAAGCATTTGATAAATCCTCTCACTTTCAAAAGGCAATTATGACTTCCCATCAGTTCTGAGGCCTGATATTAGACCCAAATTTTCCTTCTGTGCAAAAGGAAACACAGTGAGACACTTACAGCTATCAAACAAGTTCTGTAAAGCCAGCTAATTTATCCACAAATAAATAATGTACAGCAAAAACATTAAGCATTTAATACTACCTAACTACCAAAGATATACCGGGAGAGCCCTCCTCACAAGTATTATTGCTGCTCAGAGATCAATAATTCTGTGTTCAAGCTTGTCAAGTTAAAAAGTGACATCTCATGCAAACTTTTTAACAGATATCAAAGAAGTTGCAGTTTCAAGAGCCTCATGAAGAGTTTTCATGAAGGGGGGATTGTGAATTAATTTTTTCAGGGGTCAGCTCTAGTATATATTTAAATACATTATTTTTTCTAAGAAAGTAAACACCACTGATACTGTTGTAAAATTCCACATGCAGGGATTCGGTTTTATTTTAACATACAAAATCAGTTGCATGTTCTGAAATAAAACTACAGATGCCATACTTATGTCATGCAGTTACACAGCTGAGAAACAAAAGGTGTTACACAAAGATCTATCAGCACTTGGCAACAGGGACCAAGGTGACACTGATCTCATATAGTGAGAATTACTTACATGGTTCTGTTCATTAACTTCCAAGTACAGTAGCTTTGGACAATTATCTGTTTCACGGCTCTCATGAAGAGGACCACCCTGCCATCTCTCTCATTTCGGATGTTTACTGAGCCATAAACTAACTAAGTGTCCTCAGGCTGCCAAATATCTCCATATGTTCTAGTCTTGCCCATGGTAAGAGATGATCTAACCAAGCATGAGAGCAAGAAACTACGATAATACTTAAATTATATTACCGAAAGTCTTTCCCGGATGAGAAACACCTAGGTTAACATTCAAAGGAAGTCTTTGACAAGCGGACAAAAGAATCCACCTGAAAATACGTCCTTTATTTTGCTGCTGTTAGCCTGATGTCTTCCTCCAAAAAAAAAAGTCTCCTCTTTTTCATTGTGTTATAGGCATAAACATGTGTACATATAATATCTCTGCTTTGCATCTTGATTATTTCAATGCATTCTTGGTTAAGTCATATGTTACTCCTGCTCAGAAAAGATAATAGTTCTGCATTTTATAAAATAAGGGTGAGTGTATGCTAAAGACATTTTCTTGAAGAAATCAGACAGCTCTGAAAATTTTGAAAGCAAATTTTAAGTCATAAAGCTTTTATTTTTCAAAGCATTTAGCTATAAATTCGCCTTTACCTTATCTCTTACTTCATGACAGCAATTACTTTAGATGATCAATTTTAAGAAAAAAAAAAAAAAGCAGTACAGTAAAACTGCAAGCAAAAGCCAGCAAAATATTTTCAGTGACTAAGCTTTGCCTTTGAATTTCATATTCATATATAATTGGGTAACCTAAGAGCGAACAGGAAATCTGCAGATTAAGATTATTTTTTTAGGTGAAGCACGTTTTAACGAACAATAGATACCCTTTGAGATATTCACTTACTGCTTGCCTTTTTTAATTCTTTACTCCTGTAGAGAGCTATAAAGAAGTGCAGCATGTTTAACTGATTAGACAAAGATATCTGCTTACTCAGCCTAAATAGAGTTTAAAACTTTTGCCTAATCCAGCTCTTAGGACTCAAGGCCTGTCAGATAAAAACTAGTGAATATATTATGGTTTGAGAATAAACCCATATATGGAGACTATTTATTTTTTACTACTGAAAATTATATTAATTGGTGTTGCATTCACCATAGAGATGTGCTACCGGAATGCAAACAAGCACAGATTATTCAGAACAAAGGACAGGCGGTGATTTTGAAATGTTAATTAGAAACACAAGGGATATGAGAGAGTAGTGGGAAAAAAATGAATGTGCTGATTGTGAGAAAAAGAGAAACCTTTTAGAGCAAAGCATCCAGAATAACGCTTCCAGTAAAAACAGAAACACGCAGTCGGCAGAATAAAGCATGTACATCTACAGTACCTACAGAAAACCCTATTTTGTGCAATGATGTTCAGTGCACTGAACATCAAGTCATCTTTCTACAACACAGTACCTATAGACTCACCAGGTTTACTACAGGCCAACTGCATCTCCCACAGAAATCAGTAAGAGTTTTGTCATTGGATTGGGTGGTCATGGAAAGTGATACCAAATAAAACAATAGCTTTACGCATATAAATTGTGCAACTCCAGTTAAACTAGAAGAACTGTAAATTAGTTAACATTCACAGAAGTAACACCACCACAAGTAGTTTTTCCCACCTGGATTTTTGGAAAAGATGTAAAAAACATTTTAATTTGAAATGTTTAAGATGCAAGAGATTCTATTAAGTAACAGTTTGCCTCTACTGTTTGCTTCTATTGAACTTCAAAGCCCCAAGTGCTTCGACACAATTTTTTTCTTTTTCTGCTAATATCTTCACGCACCTTCTATTATGATGCCTTCTTTCAAGCTTCACTAAAACTGTAAACAAATAAACAAAAAAAAAAGTCAAAACAAAACCAAACTTAGAAACCAACTGTAAATTAACCTGATTCTAATGCAGATTACCACAAATTGTAACATCAGTTTAATTCCCCTAACACTAATGAAATGCAGCAGAAAAAGCGACAGGCATCAAAAACTTCTGCTTGTGTCCTCATATGGAGCTCCCTGCAAAACAGAAGTTGAGTGAAGAGTAAAATTAACTCTTTCCCATTTTCTATTATGCCACAGCATAGACAGGTCTAAAAGTAATTTTGTTATGTAAAGAATCAACAACAGGAAGAAAGAGGCAACTAAGCACACTGGGGTTGTTTGTTTTCCTACAAAACAGAAATTCAGAAACTCACGTGTAGACAGGAAAGGTTATCAATTGAAAATTTTAAGACTGCTTTATACAGCAGTATCAAAATACTAGAGCCACTATCACAACCCCAGTGCACATGCAGCTCTACTTTTTTTTTTTTTACTGTTCTCTCTGAAACAGGAGAAGAGTTGGTCTCAGTTTGTCTCCCACCCATGTGCAAGTTTAAGGGTGGAAGAGGGAAGATCCTGCAGTTTAACTGCCATGATTGTCCAGAAATGGTACCAAAATTAGCATGCATATTTATTTCTTTAACAAAGAGAAGCTGTTTAGGAACCTGATTTTACTTTTGGTTATACTGATCCAAGTCAGAAGTAAACTCATTAGAGATGACCAACTATGCCCTAAATAAGACTTAAACTACTATCATAGTAATTCCCTGCTGTTGCAGGATGCAGCAAATTATTTCATTTAAATTCATATTGATTTGTAGCAACACAGCACACTAATGCAATACAGCGCCAACAAAAGGGGTTGTTCCGAAATAAAATCTTTACACTTAAACATGCATTGGATTTTATTGATACTAATTTTTTAAGACATTGGAATCACTGATTTTGTTACATTATCAAATAAGATAGTTTAAAACCAGAACCTGAGGATTACATACTGACAGTTATTGCAAATAAAGTTAATCTTTTAGAATTCAGAATATAAGTTCCATTCGTATCTGATTTCATCTTTTATGATTAATGGAACAGAGATGAGTAGTTACTAAATACATTAATGACATTTTAATACAGTCATGAAAATTATATTGTCGTAGGAGTCTTACATACAAAACCAACACACTGTAAAGCTTTATTGTTTCAGTATGTAATACTGGAATTAGATAATTTCTTTTTTTAAATTAATCATTCCAGACTGACCTTCACAGAAACAAAATGAAGGGGTTTTGGCTATAGGTACATGAAAAAGACACCTGCGTATATATGTATATATATGCTCCTTAATAAAGCCATCCATATTTCTAGGAGCTGTTAATAATTTCTTTTTCATTCAGTCACCATTTCTCCATACAAAAGAGCAAGACAATAAATTCATTTCACTAGTTTTCTATTAGAAAAGGAATGAAAAGGCATCGCATGAAGTCTGATCCACACTTCCCATCTTTCACATCAGGATTGAATCTACATTTTGGGTGGTGCAATACAGAAGCCGTAGATTAGGCTGCAGCTTGGGAGTTACTAGCTAATGATGCCTACCTGGCTTGCTGAATAACAGAGCACGCTTTCAGCAGTCTGTCCCCATTTAAAGCCTAATGATACTACCAATTCCAGTTTACTACTTTTTGAACAGGAGACACTACACAAGAAGAACCAACAGCCTTAAGAAAAATTATCCCTGTAAACTCGCAAATTATTATTGCTCTGGCTAGGAAGAAAGCTGAAATTGAACACAGGCATAACTGCTCACAGTCTACTCCTCAGCTCCTGCTAAATATACACACCTCGATTGCCAGAAGAGGTAACTTTTTTAAATTTAAGTTATCAAAGCTCCTTGTTGTGCTCGCTCACTCTTTCTTTCATGTGTTTGGCCAAACATGAAGTACCTTAATGCTTTCAGCATGACTTAAGTTTTGAATAGTTAGAAAAGCCAGACAATTTACACTGACCGGAACCTGCACGCAACGCAATCTTTCACATTGATACTCATCGTTCTCTCTATTTTACTCAGATGTTAAAATTGTTTCATTAAGGTTGATTCTTGTTTGTTTTGTTGGGTTGGGTTTTTTGAACAAACTTTATTGTCAGATAATAATTGGACAGACACACACATGCATGCACATTAAGTAATTATGAAATTCTATTTTCAAGGAGATAATACAGCCTGTGAAGACAGCTTTGTAACCCTTCAACTTTAATTTCTTGAGCCAACCCAAATAACATGCTATTTTTAAAAGGTATATCTGATAATTTAATACTTAACACAGCGAAGCAATCTGGCAGCATCCCATTCTTGCATATACACATGTACAGACTAATACAGAACATACCTAACTAGCATGGGTCCCCGAATCACAGAGGCATTTCAAGCAAAGTTGTAGCTACACCTTTTCTGACAAGCCAGAATTTTTTGTAGTAGGATCCCTGCTGCATGTATGTGCACACCTGTGTATGAATTAAAACAATGTAATCAGAATGTCAGAGTGGGATGTTCTGTAACCCCTTTCACAATAGACCATCTCTGTTCCAATGAAAACATCAAGAAGCCTAGAAGGTACAAGAAAACGTCCCTTAGTGCATTAAAAAAAACCAGATTGTAATAAATCCTAAATAATAATAATAAAAGAAACAGTTTTCTGAAGGAATTCTACAGTTCAATCAGAACTTAAAAGCTTCATGACTTCAGGGGGATTATGTAAAATGCAGATCTATTTTTGCAAGTTACAACTCTCGTCATTGTCGAATATGCAAGACACCAATATTCTGATCCCAGATTTTCAAATGCGTGTGAACGCATAATAATGGAGACAGATATTCAATGGGATTTCCCCAAAACATCTAGAGCAGTTTGCTACCTAGCTCCGAAGGTTTACAAGGATCAGGTTGTTCAATAGAACTTTCGTCCTGAAAGCATGTTAGCAATTTTGAAAAATGCTACCAGGCACACCTAGATAACATTGCAACTCGGGTCCTTGGAAGCTTTGCTCTTACCGAAAGTCAAACGGTAACCCACGCACCAGCTCACCGCTGGCAAGACAACCCAAGTAGCTGCAAAAACCCAGCTCTCCAGGCTGCGGTCCGAGGCAGGCAGCTGTAAGCCAGCCCTGCCCAGGAGCCAGAGAGTCATGTTAGCTCACGCTATTCCCACGCAACTGCCTTAGCACGCTACTCGGGCACAGGACCACAAACTCAGGACAGCATGACTTCCAAACCAAAGTTTGCTCTGTCCCCCACCAACCTGAAGCAGAAATATGGTGAGGCGAGGTTTATCGGAGCCTCGCCGAGTAAGCTCTCCCTGATGCTCTGCCATCCGGCCAGAGCACTTGGGAGTACAGCGTACCGCCAAGTAAGAGAGACACATACAGCTGCATACGGCAATAATCAACAGATTTGTCCCCTGCTGCTTCAAAGCTGCTGTCCAAATCTATGCATCACCACATCACTGTGCTCCTTTTTGAGAATGTAATATAATAATCCGATGAAGAGCTGCATTCTCTCTTAGTTGAAATGATCTGCTTAGGGTATCATCTTCCAGAATCCACTGAAAGCTGGCAAAAGTAATCAGGTAAAACACTACTTTTTGGAGAACAACTATTTCCTCAGATTCAAGCATGCTTTTCACCATGACCCCTGTATCATCTCCTCCTCAAAACAACAAACAAAAGAAGGGCTACAACTCAATGTAAGTTTCAGATGTAGAAAGAGAAGGGCTGTGACTCTGCAAAACCATTACTACTGATCCTGTATCGGAAGACATTCACAAACTCTGAGAAAGGATTACAATAAAACAAATATTGCACAGATTAACAAGCATTCCAGATTTAAAAAAAAAAGGAACAGGAAACATTTGAAACACCCAAGAATTACTGTTTCCCTCTCCACTTGCTTCAAATCCTAGAATACCAGTGTTATGACTATCATGTACACACATACATTCATGTGGGCAGGGAAAGAAAACCTCAGACCACGAGTGGCTTCAGCGGCTTAGCGAACCTTAACCTGCCATAAGATTAAAACCAAGAACATAACACTATTTGGCTGCTGTTTCAGCTCAGTGGTCATTTTGCATTTAGCATGCCATAATCTAACACAGCCCAGAAAAGGGTCACAGGGCCTCTTCTACAGCAAGTAAAAAGACCTGGTTTCCATTCCACAGTTTACAGCACAAACTGATCTCAACATCACGAGACATTGAAGATGATGCATCAAGGACAAACATAAGCTAAGCAACTTCAGAGTGTTTTATGATGTTACCTATATTCCAGGTTAATATGAGATTTTTATACTAGTACATTACTGTGTCTGAGGCCACTGGAGTTATGCTGCAGCTTCTTTACCAGATTGCATTATATTTCTTCACAGTTCCTATCTACTTTCAAATTTAAGCAAAACCCAAGGAATGCAGCCATTCAGTATTTTTGTTGATAGCTTAGCTGCTTTGCCACGATCTCTCTCAGGAGAGCTTGTTAGGTGTAATACCTCTAAGAAAAGGTTTAAGTAAGTTTGTTCCAAGTCCTGAGAAAAGTAAAAATAATTTTAATTATGTTCTCATTTCAATGCCAGGCCACTTTCTTTACTATGACAACCAACTACATTCTGCACTGCAACAGATTTTAAGAAACAAATGAAAAAACATCCGAGGCTCCTTAAGCTAGGAAGGCAGTTTTATTTATTCAGCAGTAGGTATCTGAAATGCCTATCATAAAGAAACTATAAAAAACATTTGAACAGATATTTCTTATTGCAAAGGAAGGTGAGAGAAAAATCAGAAGTATAGCTCGAAGACAAGTTGTAAGAACACCTGCATTTGTCAAGCTTCAGCTGAACCTAAGGTATGGGAAAAACAAATGAAAAACACTAGGAAAAAGGAAGGTAGCAGGCTTCTCACATTTGGTTGAAGGAACTAATGTCACTATAAAAAGCTATAAAAAACAAGGCACTCGCAGTTCTCATTGCAGATGTATTCTTACAGACATTGCAGAACCACCAAACCATTCAAAACTAAAATGCCAAGGGCCACATCCCCTGTCTTCTGCTCTGTCTCTGTCGGCCCCTTTAGTTCTGCCCCCACCCTTTATTTCTACTCATATCTCAACAATCTATCTACTAGGCAGATTTTTCTGTGGTGTTAAGAGGAAGAGAACTAATAGATAAATGAAGACATGAGCATAAACATAGAAAAGCAAAGAAAATGGACTGAGTAAGTTTTAGGAGGTCCAAAAAGGAACAGAAGGCATTTATTACTTACATTGTAAAGGGGAAAAGGACTTTGTAAATGGGGGAACATGAAATATCATCATATGTTTTAAAGGAAACGTTCTGAAGTGATGCACCAACAAAACTGTCTTTCAGATGAGGTAAACTGAGGTCATGAAATTTTATTTCCAAAATCCAATTTATCATTTTCTGGAAGATATTCATCATGTAGCTGGTGACAAAAATAGTGATAGTACTACCTAGGATAAAGGACCCTATTTATCTGAAAAAGTCATACTTCGTAAAAGTAACCGCTAATATAAAGCTTGTAATAAGTGTTACTCAGTGAACTCGCAACAAATCCATAAGGACTGCAGTTACAAAGTCAGTGACTCTCAGTGCAGAGTGTTTTAAGAAGACAGCAGGCATAGCTGATGGGGATAGAAGGCACAGGCGGACTTGGAGAAGAGGTGAAAACAATAGGAATACTTAAACCTCGAAAAGAAGCCTCCCAAAAAGCTGGACCTGCCTACATTTAAGTCCCTCGATCCCATCTCTCAACAATGCATTGAAACATCAGGCTTTTAAGTTCCATTTTCTGCAAGCCTCACATATTGGATATGCTCCTTGTTGAAGCTGAAACCTCCATTACTTCAATTACAGTATTATTTATTTGCTGTGCAGGTGTTTTGTTGGGGGAGGGGAGCTGGGCTGATTTGGCATTTTAATCAAAAAATGGGTCATCATTCCTTGGTTATGGCTTTAGCTTTTGTGAAAATAAAACCACTGCAAAACATTTATCTCGGCAGAGATGAGCTCTTTTCCATAACACATTGAGATGCCTTAGAGCACTGAAAGCGTTCATACTAGGATTGTGAAATATTTTGCTTTGAGCAGTACTGTATCTATACATATAAACTGAATCTCCAGCAGACAGATTCATAATGTTGCTGAAATCCATCAGAGCTTTGTCACCAACGTCACCAGGATGAAGATGGTTTATTCATACAGGTATAGCTATATTCTAATAATTAAAAAAAAAAACAAACACAGAATTGACAATACCTTACATAAAGGAGTCTCTTAAACTAAACACCTTGAACAGCTCAATTTACTGATCACTGATCAGTATTGTTGATCACTTTTAAATGTCATTCTAACCTAGCATTTGAGCTTGATCCTGCTTCCATTAAAACAAATGTCAAAACTCTCCCAAGAAGACTATCTCCTTCCTAGGTCTTAAGGTATAGGAAACACGCACTTTTTACCTCAGCTGTCCTATATTTAGAACAGTATAGTCATAAACAATTAAGTATATTGAGAAGGCCATGAGGCTGCTGAATATTACACCTCTTCCCTGAACTACAGCAGGGTCAGAAGCATCTTTTAAACTTCCATATTTTCTTTAATTTTTCAATAATCATGTGAGAAATAATGATCAAATACCTTGGCTGTTTTGAAATTTGTTTTGCACGCTACTCTAGATACTTATCAATCAACAAATAGTGATTACACTACAATCAGCCTTTGGTTTCAATCAAGGTAGTGTCACACGAAAGAGTCATTAGTTCTAATTTGGATGCATGGAGGCGCTCATGCCCTTTGTGCTAAGGCATGTAACCTCCAACAAGATCACAACCTGAACATCAACCTGAATGAGGTAGTCAAGGCCAGGCTTAAATTGAATGCTTCCTTCACTAGACTTCTGAATTTTTGTTGCACATTCCCAAAGCCTTTGCCATAGCAAAGGTCTAGTTTGTTCGTCAAGAAAAGGGTCTCATTTTGAGATATGACAGGCAAGGGCCTTGCTAACAACTTACTTCCACCACTGCTGCTGAAAATATTAGTAAAGGAAGGGTTGATGCCCAAATTAAAATTCTAAGTACAAACTGAAACACAGCAGAAACACACAAGTGTGGTGGGCTGGAAAGAACCTTTCAAGTGTGATACACTCCATAGCACAATCAGAAAGATGTCCTACATGGGCACAATAAAGACAGTAAAATAATGTCCTCACAGGTTTCAGAATTCCTGCTATGAGCAGGGGAACATGTCAGCTCAGAGGGGCTTGCACACAAAATCTTTTCTGATCAAACTCACTGAATAATATTCCTAGTCTTTCTCCATCAGAGCAGCACACAGGCAGCTTCCTTCCCCTTCCAGTCAGCACAATCCTCTACTACAAACTCACACTTAGAGCACTGGTCATTCAAAAAAAAAAAAAAAGAGAAAAAATCCAAGAAAACCCCAGTCAAGGCTAATTTGTAACACTGTCTCAATTAGACAAACCCAGCTCTCCACCCACTGCTAGAAAAAAACTGCTCAAAATTCTCATCCTTAAAATTTATAGTATGCAGCTATCACTGCATCAGTTTACATTAGCTGCAAAAACTCACCATCATCTGTAACAAAAGAGATTCTTCTTGTGTTGGCACAGACTTCCTAATACTCTTCAGTCCTCACAGAGGACATATTTTACATGCAGTTTCTTTAAGGCAAAGTACATAGCATTCCATGTCGATTTTTAATTTTAAGACAAATACTTTCACTTCCAGTTTGCTACAAGCAAAAAATCGTTAGAAGTATGAGCCTTTTAGCCTTACCAAATAAATATGCTAGTCTAAAAAAAAAACCTATACTTTGTTTTACAGACCATTTTATAGTTCTGTAGTATTTCCATGGTCAGTCATAGACCACTACAGTCAGAAAAGATGAATTTGTCCCTCTAAGGAATTAATATGCAATCCTGAAGGATTATGCTATGGTCTTTTAGTTACATTATGGCCCCCTATAGAGAGAATCAACTTTAAACAGCAACACATTTCTGTTGATGAAAACATTGCTCTACTTATGTGTCATTTTAGTATGGCATAGCAGGCTGTCACAATCTACCTCCTGCACGCAAGTCAAGTTTTTACAAATGTTAAAAATCTTAATTATGTGTCTATACTTAATTTGACAACATTGAGCCAAATTCTTCCTCTAAACAGTAGAAAATAAGGGAATACCCCTAACAACAGATGGTGGGGGATGGAAGGCTGTATTTGCTTCCTTTATATGAAGGCAACGTGTGAAATCTTGGCCCCGCTGAAGACCACCGGACTCGGGGACAACTTTGCATAACCTGTTTCTAGACCTACAGAAGTCATAGGAGTTGTCTTCAGCCATCATTAATTATCGCCATAATTTTCAAAGGAGCCCCAAGGACAGGCTTATCAAATAGAGCCAATACTATTAACTCAATGGCAATTCATTGATTTTCTTACAGTAATTCAAATCTATATGCAGGCATATGTACTTGGGAACCAATTCTGAATGGAATTTCAAACAATGTTATTCTAGTAAATGCAAAAAAAACTCCAGCTGCAATTATCATTATTTGTTGCTTAAACAAATACTACAATTTAACGTAGGAAAAAAAATAAAATGCATTATGTCCTACTAATGCTTTTGAGCACTGAAAATATTCCCAAGATGACTCGAGGCAACACAGGCAAAGACACTTCCCTCCACTCTCAAATATACTGTGCATAGATGATCATACTACATGCATTTCAAATCACTGTTTTGACTAAAGACTGTTTTGGAACATAGGGGTCAGCACATGAGCTTCCTTCCCTGCCTTTGCTCTGCTGACTAAGCAGCAATTAAACTATTTCACCATTAAGCTACTTCATGGTATTTTCCTATACAGTTTGGGGGATCTTCTAATGGTTAATCTCTCTGACCATCATTAACACCTTACAGCTAGAGGCAACTATGAGAGAATGATCAATTAAGCAAGTTAATAGCAATTTCCTTTGCTCTGTCCAACCCCTAAAATTAAGTGGTTCAGGCTTGACCACCATGCCACAACGAAAATGAGTAGAACCCATTTTGCCTCATTATTCCTGTTTAAATAGCAAATTACCTAAAACCAACTCATTCAGCCACAGCAATGAGGAACTGCAAATTATTAGCATTGTCTCATGGGCATGTCGTCTTCACATGTCCTTTCTCCTATGAGTTCTATTACACCACTTGAAGCAACGCTATTTATAAAGCAACTACACAAAACAGTTCAGAGGAAACCAGTTGGATAATAATGTTTTATAACAGCTAAAAGGCAGCAGCAGCACAGAGCAGAGCCTCAGATACAAAGAGGTGGGGAACAATTTCTTTATTCCATGAGTGATCTCCCTGAAGTCAATGGAGTAACACAGACACTCAAAGAGTAACATGGTACAAATCAGAAGAGGTGCTAGAAACTGGCCTGAATTTAATGAGCAAGGATCTTCAGGATTTTAAAACACATCTTCTAAAAGTGAAATTGTAATGACCTAATTGTCAAACTCATGAATGATAACTCTGTCAAATCTTATCTTTCCCCACTTGACCAGGTTATCCTCCTTTACTTCCCTCTTTCAAGTACTTTTTCTTCATCTATAGAAAAGTCATCTTATGCCATGAAGAGTCATTTATTTGGGGACTGGGAAGGGTCTGTGATTCATCGTGCTGAAATATGAGACCAACAAGTCCCCATGACCTAGAAATAGAGCACCTTTATTAATTTAAATAGGAAGAGACATTTGTGCATGAAAAGGGGTTGAAGAAATATTCTGGGTTCAGGAGCCAAACAAATAACTGTCATTATTAATAGCTAAGTCTAATTATGGGGGGGGGGGAGGAATCACAACCAGTTAAACTGAAATTTTAATAGTTTTAAACTGTAAATGAAAATGTAAAGAACAGAAACTGATTCAGAAAGATACAGCTCTCAGTTCACTACCCTATTCCCTTGCTCCTGGCTGAAAATAAGCGTACTGGAAACCTGTTATAGCAGTACAGCACTGTCTTTGACCAACTACCAAGAAGGGTTCTCACTGGAACAAACGCTCTGTGTATCTATTTGGCTCTTTGTAGGCTCATTCCCTACTTGCAATGTTCCTTAGTGAACTAAATAAGCAGCTGTGGTGTTCACATGTTTCTCTTTTTTTTTTTTTTTTAATTAATCTGTGTTTGCTATTTGATGGATGGACATCTTTGACAATCTCCCACCATAGTTATATTCTAGCTCATGGTAATTTTGCTAATCAGGTACATTTCATCCATTGCTTGTAGGGACATCCAGCAGTTGAGAGAAATCTTATGATTCAGACTAATATATGGAAGTAATTCTCATAGATGCAATCAGCTGGCACACAGATTTTTACATATGCATAACTATGCATCAGAGTACGGCCAGCTCTGTAGAAGAAGCTCAGACAAATCAACGTCAGTAACATTATGAAACTACGTATCATGTTTACATGCAGAGATTTGGTGAAAGTCTAAACTTCTGCAAATCTGCCAAGTCATAGTTAGCCAATACCTTGCTATTGTTTCCAGGCATTATGGAAGCGTTCTAGATTTCCTTTTGCAGCACTGCTTTACTTTTAAGTGCATGCCCCATTTAGATGTGAAATACTACGGAATCCCATTTAGATTTACCTTAAAACAATTTACTGTATTGTTCAAGTCAAATGGGGAGTGGAGTTTGGGGGATGCATAGAGCTGAGTTCTACTTCATTTTCATCTAAGTTTTCCTTCCTTCCTTCTGTCTTTGTTTACAGTAACAATAAGAATTAATTACACAAATATAACAGCCTTGAACTGTCTGGTTTAGTCATGGAAATTATGTCATCAGTTTTCACACTGCCAGAACTCATTTTCTGTCTTTGTACTAGATTCACATCTCAGATTTTCTTCTAATACAAGTAGAAGAAAAGCAAGGTTGAACAGCCCGCTGCTGATAACATAGGACCATGGACTGCCTTAGAGAGCTTCGTCTCAAAATTTGTACTAACATGTAAACAAAAGAGAGTGTCCAAAGTACAAATTAAGGGTGTTCTCTGGTAGTTTTAGGGAACAAGTTTTAGTTTCTAGTTAAAAGAACAAAAATAAAAATTCTAAACTTTCAGGAAAGTTAACAGTTATTTTAGATATTAATTTGAAAATTTGTTTTAAAACAAATTCAACACATTTCATTTCAATTAAACCAAAGGGTATATCAGAACTGTAAAAGCTGACTGTGAATGTAACACATTAAAAATGCTCAAACAGCTGACAAATATGCATACACTAATGCAAAGAAATTTCTGCTGTGTTAAAAGTAGAGCTAATCGGGGTACCTTACTATCTCAGACGAAAGAGGAATGGAAAAGAAATCTGTATATAGAGCAGGTAACACCATAAACTGTTCTTGTTTTCCCTTAATGATTACTATTCCTTCTTGGATTTCCTAGGAGTTTCTGGAGTACAAAAGTGACAGCAATGTCATTTTCTCCAGTTATTCTGTTTTTAAAAATCTGTTATTAGCAATAGTGATAAAATGCAGCAACTCTAAAATACGCTATGACAAAAAGTAACGTGCACTGAAATAAAGACTTTGTGCTGTTCACCAGATTGCAAAATGTGTGTGAATCATTGTTGAAGAATCCCTTCAGAAATACTCACAAAGTGTCACAAAACAATTCTTTCTATACAGTGCAAATTTACTTTTTGACGTTAGTAGATAGTAGAAAACTCTTGTCCTATTACTATTTGCAGGTTCCACTTCTTGGACATCACAGAAAATGCAGAAAGGACAAAAATTACTCATAAGTGTAGCACTAGGTCTGTCATTTATAACCTTCAACTCCTATTTAAAGAATCATGGGCATTTCTATAGACATTAATGAAGTTTCTTTCACAGCAGTTTTAGTAAAACACTCCATGTATTTTTGATTGCTATCACAAAACTGAAGTTCAAGGAGAAAATAACTAAGACTTTTTTTATTAGAAGTGATAGTAGTTTAGATACTTCACTATCTAAGCCATCTCAAGTATTTCTTATAATGAAATTCCAACAGATACTCATTCTTGCGCTAGAGGTTTTGCATTAAAAGGGGCTTACTGATACTGCCCATTAGGTTCACTTACTCAGCCAGCAAATATATAAGAAAAACAGCTTACCTTTCGATAAGTTTACAAGCAGCAATATGCACTATAATAACCATATAACATACATTGAAAGAGAATGAGTAATTATTAATATTGAAGAACAGAACACTATCAACTTAGAAGTACACATTCTTTAGAAACAAATAAAAATACATAGCTATCTATATTCTATGTGGCTAGTACCGCTGCACGCAACGTTTGCAAAGTAATTACCATAATTCACAAATAGTCCTAAAGAAGAAACTAAGAAATAAATCTGTTCTGTTAGTAGCATTCTCAAGTGTGGATTGTATTATGTAGCTTTGGTATACATTCATCAGGTAATTGGTACAAATTTCTAGCATTTCATCCTTTATAAGCACTGAAAAGTCAATATTATTTAACTGTTGCACAAACGTTAATAAAAAGTCATAATCCCGGGAGCTTACCCTGGGTCAACAGAAAGAAGCCCAGAACCATCCAAAGTTATTTCCAATGTCCAGACAAGAGATCTGAAAAAGAGAATAACAAAGGGTTTGTGACAAAGCTGACACGGAGTACTCTGAAAGGAGCAAAATCAATTGTGACATTTTTCATTTATTTGTAAATGCCTCTTTGGCAGTATGCTCACTCAAAACGACAGTTGACTCTTATAGAATAGGGGACGTGATGGTAAAATAGAGGAATCCTGACAGTTGCTTTAATGAGATTCTGCATTAGGACCACTCTACCACTTTCCCTCTACAAGGAGTATGCCCTTCACTTTCAATCTTATATCCTCCAATTTGGAAAGCATTAACCCTATGAAAAACTCTACTCAGCCTCCTCTAATCAGCATCACAGCTCTTCTTTCTACCTTCTTCACTACCTCACTGACACTTATGTATGGAGCCTGCTCACTCTTTTAAATACGCTTAAGTAGCATAGAGCAAATTAAACTTCAACTCAATAGTATTACTTTAATCAAAGTCTAGTTGCAGCATGTGTGATGAGGTGAGGACAAGACTCTCGAAAAAGACCTTAGTTGATATTAGGAGAGAGCACAAGCCCACAGAGCATCCCTTACAGCTCTAAGAATTATGCTACTGGAACTGTTCAATGCAGGAACCTCTGATGCTTACATTTTCTTTATTGCAAAACTAAATAGGGAAATTTGTAACGTGACAGGAAACTTGCCTTGCAAATATTGAGAGAATAATCATTCTGGGAACAGAAGCAGACAGCAAATTTTAATAATCATAACAACATGCAGCATGATACCAAATATTTCAGGAAGAGGTCACTGGCTCGAGGACCTAATGCTTGAATGCGCTTACTCTGACATACCTCAAATCTGAGCTATTTCACTCCCAAGTTTTCCAACAATAACACTATTTTTGTTGTTCAAACTTGTGTTCTAGTACTATATCACGTATCTGTCAATGGAGCTAGATGACAGTACTGAATACATCATGGTAGCCTCAGGCTGCACTGAAATTAGCATCTTATCCTCTGTTAACACCAATAAAACATTTGTTATTACAACAGTAATATTTTTGTAAAATAAAAAAAACCTCTCATATTGGCATTGCTAGGAAGAGCTTGAATCTTAGCTCTTTTGCATGAGGTAAACAACTTCAAGATGAAAAAAACTAAAATATCTGCCTCCATTTGTGTTTCAGAGAACAATGCCATATCATCTCTGTATGAAATCTGGCTAAGCCATGTTTGGGGAGTTTTCAATGAATTCATCTATATCACAATCTGCTAGATGATCTGTCTACATAAACTGTGAATAAAGATCTTTCATTTCTTGAAATAAAGAAGAGAGAGATGGGTCATCTTCACGAGTTACAGAGCAGTTTGCTTGACAACCTTCAGAGAACCAGTGCAGTAGTCCATGGCTCAAGCAAAACTTCCATTTTCCATTCAATTCGTTGGCTTCAAAAAAACCCACAAGTTTTTAGAGTATGGCAGACCTTTCTAAAAGAAGCATTTTTGACACCCTCAATTGGAGGATGCAGACTAAAGCCGTTAACTTTGAAGTCTTTCGCAAAATCGTTCCTGGTATATCACATCTTTTAAAAACTCTCAACTGATTGAAAGAAGGACTGTGATTCACTTTCAGTATTAGCTTGGATTTTCTCTTACTGAAGATTCACTCTTCAGTGAAACATCTTAAAATTAGCGTAACAAAGCCTAGCACAACATTAAATCACCTACTGAGCATATCAGTCTGAGTTCACAAAAAAAAATAGAGTACACTTCAAAACAAATTCTCTGGCAGTTTCTTCCGATTGATATAAAATTTCTTAAGCTAAAAGACCCTTCATATTTCATTCTTAGGAACACACAGTTACTACTAGCAACCTTTCACATTTGGATGGAAAGCAGAAAAGGCCAGATTCTGGCCTCTGCTCCAGCATGGGAGCACCAATGAAAAATAATGAAGTCAACACGCATTTACTCTAGAAAGGAAAAAAAATTACTATTTAGCTCCAAGGAAGGCTGTTTTGTAATTCAGACAGGTGATCTGGAGGCACAGCAGAGCAATAATGACTAACTTCACATACTAGAGGGAGTATAAATTTTAATGATACCACTCATAAAACCCACATTTTAAAGGTTACAAAACAGAAACAAGCTTACAAAGAAAACACATAAATCATTCAAGGTGTCGAGTTCCTCCTCCTTAGCTATTTTAAGAATTAACAGCCTGTCCATCACTAAATCAACTAGAATATGCTGTACTTCTTTATGCAGGACTGAAAAGGAATGTACACTAGAGTTCAGAAAGCATACACCACTAGAGTCTCTCTTCTTAGCAACACAATATCCATAATTATTTATACCTTCACTGATTTATTCATTATTCAATAAAAATTAAGCAAAAGCACTTGACCAAATTCACTTACATCTAGACAAGATCACAACAATACATAATTATCACTATATAGGCCAGGTAAGTTACATGGCCTTCTGATCCAGACGCACAAATGCACTTAACTATTTGCTCATATGCATTTCATGGTAGTCCCTTAAATATCTTCAATGGGGTATTCACATCAACAGAGTAGAACACTTGAATGTTCAAAGAAGTTAAATATCAGAGAACAACAAAGTCCATTAAAACACTGGAGTGCTCACTACATTTTGTTCTTGGTTTTTCAACCTTCAAAATTTTATTGCCTTGCGTATAAAAATTAAAGTTCACCCAATAAACTGCTGTACCATTTATCACGGAACTCAGGCTTCTGAACAAGTCACAACACACAAGCACTACACTCCTGATTATCTGCACCACAAATTAACCTGAGCTATTACTAACACTGCTGGAAACATTAAGTACATTATAGTTCATATCCATCTGTTACTAGAAACTGCTAAATCAAACATTAATTGTAGGTCCAATAAGCAAATAGAAATAAGTAACACCCTCCCAAACCAAAAACCCCTAGTTAACCATCCTACTGTCCCCCCCAACCCAATCTTCATCCTATCCGTTCTTCATAAATTCACTGATCATTATTCATGCCTAAAACACCTTCCTTTTAAAGTCAAGCATCAAATTTTACCACCGTAATGGCTCAGTCAAGTTTAATCTAATCTATACCCCAATCAACCTCCCTGAAACAACAGTGTGGCTTTGGGGGTAAATTAGGAGATGAACACGCCTCTCTGTGTGCTGGAAATGTGTAAACCTATCTTGTTTTCAGGAACAGGGAAACATCCTCTGCACATCCTCACGTGGCCTGCAATGAGACTACTGTCATCCAAACTCCATGACTTCCATGGAAGAGAGAGAGGGTCCAACATCGATACAGAGTACCAGTTATACCAATCAAATGGTCTGAAGCATCACTTTTGCTCTTAGTAACAAGGAAGAAGGACATTCTGAAAATACAAACTTTTTCTTCATCTTGTCCTCCCATATTGAGGGACAAGAGTGTTGCAAAGCAACTTTCTATCCTGCTCTCCACTCATACCATGAAGATGAAACAGAAACAGGGCCTTATAGCTTTCTGCATACTGGCTCAGAGATCAGGCCTTTAGGTTTTGGTTTTGAGAGCTAACTCAGCTTTAATATTACTTTTCTTAATACCCTTCTACGTTTGAGCTGTTTAATGGATAACTCAAAGCTGATTTATTTATTTTTTCATAAGTAGACAAACATTAAAAGACACCTGAACAAGGTCATTTTGCCTTGCTCCAAAGTCCAACAAGACTATCAGATAAGGTATCACCCAAAACCCTTCCATGTCAAAGGGAGTATTTCTACTGGCTGGACTTTAATATTGAACGTAGATTTGGGATCTAGTCTCAATCCAAATGAGAGTGCAGCCATCAACCACATAACTACGCTGTTCTCACTGGCAACACTCACTGGATTTAAAACTGCAAACTTGCATTTGAAATGTCTACATCCAATTACCAGTTATCAGAGGCAACTAATCTCTTAAAACTGTACTAGTTAAAGAAAACTCAGTATTTGGTTTACAATAGCAATAAACACCTAAATATCTTCAGTAAGCTCTTTTTCTTAAGTCTTGCCTTTAATTCTGGAATCTTTTCCTGTAACTCTGGAGGAACTTCAAGTATAATGCTAACACATTGTTTTCCCAATCTTTGTTTTCTTTAGGAAATTATTTAAGAAGAAAAACCTTGAGCAGTGATCTCAGCATTCATACAGCAGTGAACTTCAGATACAGTAATTGCATTGCTGTGAGCTATGACGACTTTCCCATGGGGGAGAAATGACCTGGTAATTCAAGAATGACAAAGTCAAAAGTAAGGTAAGCTGGGGGAGGGAAAGGATTTCCCCCTAGGATGAGATAAATATAATTTCTCATGGCAGTGTATATCTCTCTTAAGCCTCAGGTGGTTTTAAGTTAATGAGATTAGTTCCAGCAGGCAGTGAAATCCCAGGATATAGGATTTATATTTCAGCAGTTTTCACTTCATCCAGCAAGCACAGTGAAGTCAATCTTTGTGTCATTTTGTTATTGTCCTGGTTTGGGTCTCGTTCTCAGACTCAAGCCTGGCTAAAGCACCTCATAACTTTGACTTGAAGGCTTAAGCATCATGTAAAGAGTGTGTTTAAATGTTTAAAAGGGAGGAGAAAGGCAGCAGTCTTAATCTGGAGGAAAGGATTTTTATTTAACTTTTCAGATGCACTTTTATGCAATGGAATTTGATCTTGTACTTTTCTTTTTTTAAAACCAAGGTCACACACATTTTTATCCTGAACACACACAAAAAAGCAGCAGTATGCATTGCTGGAAGAAACACTGCTATTTTTAAAATTTAGTCACTAAAAAGATGGACATTAACAGCTTCAGAAGACTGGCTAGTTCAGTATCTTCTACATGCTGAATAATTGCCACCCAGCTTGGTAACAACCAAAGTAAGTTCCTATCCAGTGACTACCCACTGGATGTACAAACTGGAGTTTCACTCCAATCCCCAGTTGTGCTCATACAACAAAACCTTCACTCCTGTTGTCAGTTCTAGCTGTATCACAAGTTAAACTGGGCTAGCCTCATGTAGTGCTAGGAGAGGGCAGCATTTTGTCTATCTGACAAGAAGGCACAGCAGAAGGATTCCAAAGTATACAGAATAAGTACCTGGAGCTATCTGAAATATAAATCATTATACAGAGCTGTTAAGCAGAAGGCTTTTAGAAAAGAACATAATGGGAAAAAACTGAGGTCAGACGGTAACACTGACTTCCACACACTCAGAATTCTTCCACACCCAGCCTGATTTCAACTTACAATCCCTGCATATTAATAACTGCTAATTTAACAATTCTTTCACACTCTGGACAGTATTTTTAGCTGTGAATTTTACTTCAGAAAAAAATCATTAACCTCAATAACATTACCAGTGTGAAAAAAATTGAGTGTTGACAACTTGCTTTAGGTAGCTCTTCCTATCTAATGGGAGAATGACCACAGCCCTTTCCTCCTCTTTTGTGAAACAAAATGCGTAGACATCACATCAAGAAAATGCTCATTTTAGTCCCAGGCTTCTTTCCAAGACAGTCTGGTTAAAATACATGTCCAGAAAGCACACAAAGAAGTTATTTTCATCACGGTAATTTAATCTCAAAATACAAGATGAACTCTGTTCAAAAGACTTTCTAGGATGTCCAAGTCCATCACAGGAAAAGCTATGCTTACTCTAGTTTTAACTTACAAGCCTGACTCAAATACAGGCCAACCACACCCACCCAGACATCACTGTTTTAACTTTTGTGGTGGTGGTTTTGTGTTTGTTTTTTACTTTTACTGCTGAAAATGCCTTCTCATTCTGTGCCAATGCATTACCCCATTATCTTTATTCTTCATCCTCTACAGAGAAGTCCTTACTACTTGAGTTTTTGGCACTCCATTAGCCAGGTGTCTTCAGTTACATATGAAAAGTTCAATCATCTCTTTGCCAAAGGAAAGGGCGTGTTCTATCATAGCTCAGGGTGAAGAGTGGCAAAAGCTAAGTAAAGGGCAACTGTTCAAAGTTGTGAGATCTGTTTCCTTTTTCTGTACCAAGTACCAAGCTAGAACCTCACCTGGTACAAAAGTGTATAATTTAACTGGAGACAGGCAACATCAGCAAATGAATCTGAGGACACAGAGGCTAACGCCTGACCACAAACTGGTTTCTGGCACAATTCAAAACTTCATAGCCATTGGAAACCAATATGCTGAAGCATTCAGTATCCACCACTACTTGGACTGGCTATAACTTGGAAAAACGCAGCTGTATAGGGATGTAGTATCACATGCAGGTGATACTAAAATGCATTCTCCTGTCAGGATAGCTAAGTGTTTGCTTACCTGCGAAGTAAATACACATTTGCTCTCAAGTTAAACCCAATGAGTATTTCCAGATGTGCACAGAGCAAAGCATGCCATTTTCAATTTAATATAACATGCTAATATGATTTCCAACAATATGAAAATGAACTACCAGGGTAATTGTTCTGGAAGTACTGCAATTATAAGTGTCATCAGAACGCATTATGTTTTCTGTTGGCAAAAGAATTATTTTGTAATGGGTCAGAGAACTCCTTTCACACACTTTAATACTCAGCACACACAAGCTTCAAAAAGGAAATCTATTTTAAGTCTCTCCCATCATTTTACTATCGGCCCCAAAAGTACCAGGCCTACCAGAAAAACACTTATAAAAGTATGATGACAGGGTGAGTTACCTTAAAACAACTATTTCAAAAGAAAACAAAACAAAAAGCCAACAGTCTGCAAGTATTTACATCTGTTTTAAGGCCAGAAGGGTCAACTAAGATGAAGAATTTGGACCTCCTGCACAATGACAAGTCAAGAACCCTCATACTGAAATACCTCCCACAAGAGACAGACTTTAAAAGAAGAGTTCATTAATAGACATACAATGTTCTAGAAGATTTTTGCAGGAAAAAAGTGCAGCGTTGTGATTCTCTTTTAAAGTGTTAATGCGTGTTCAGTGGCCTTAATCTACTCTGACTAGCTTTTAAAAAGTCTCAATACTTGCTTTAACCTTACCTTTCTCTTGGTCAAGTCCACTTTTGCTACACGCAATTTCATTCCTAAATGAATCATTGCACAAAAGTTCCCTTATAGAGCCTATTATAAGCATTTGGCTGAAGAGAGCGCAAAAGCATTAAGCTTTCTGAAAAGGAGTCGAGCTCTATCTTTTCACAGCAAGCAAAAATGGCCTGATTTTGAGAACAGCCTGCTGCACCCCCTCTTAGCTGGCAAAGAACTGCAATTTTACAACTGCAAGCCTTAAGCCACAAATGCCATCTCCTCCATCCACAGAGTACTTACTACACATCCATACAGCTGGTCATATCTAAGTAAGCACAAGACAGTTGTGCCCTGTCATTTCATTCCCACGGAGAGGAGGCAGAACAAAGCATCTAAAAGCAACACTGCTGCTGTAAATAGAAGAAAGGGATCACTAGTCCAGTTCTGTCCTAGAAGGTATGAAGAAAAACTCATGCCTAGCTGTGTACAGATATTTATCTTCTCTATGCTTTGTTTCTTCTTCTCACCTGTATGTTTGTCTCCTAATATTTGCAACATTAAAATGAAAATATTACCCTAGAATTTTGAATACAGCTATGTTTTACAGAAAAAGGGGAGAAATTTAATCTCCACTAAGACTCCTTTATACTGCCATAAAAATGGTGGAAAGGATGTGTATATGAGAGCACGTATACTTAGAAATACTACACACAGATACATCATTCCCTGCATAAACAGAAAGCAGTCTTAGAATAAATGGGAAAAATACCACATAGTTCAGTGAAGGGTTTCCACTTTGCATGTGAACATAATCCAACAACTGCTGCTCTGTCTGGCCTGGGACAGAGCACACCCTCTCAGAGTCTGGATATTAGACATCACAGAACAGTAGATGCTAAGACTGAGCGATGCTAGAGAATAGCAATACTAACGCTTCTTTGCTTTGCTTGCATTGCAAATATCCTAAAGCAAGACTACTTTTGAGGAAGAAAAATAACAAGGCAATAAAACATCAAGTTTGAAATCTCATGTTCCCTGAAATTTTTGCTCCTAGGTCCAGAGGTCTGCCTGCCACAGCTGCCTGGATATGTCAGGAAAGATTCGGCTTCCTTCTGCTGCAGGAATGCAGCAGATTAACCTAACGCATTAGATGGAACCTTGTTTGGGAGAGGAGAGAGCTGCTGGCATCAGCCTGACATATATGAAAGAAGACAGGCTACAAAGTTTAAGGAAGTGTGGAAACTTTAAGAGACAGTTTTGTGATTAAAAAAAGAGATAACGAAATGGACAGAAGTTGTCAAAAGAATTTTCATTTTGCTTTACATTTACTGAAATAAGTATCGACTGATACACTCACAGTTTCATTGCACTAAGCATTAGATTAGGGCTATTGAACTAACTCAAGATGATGCATTGCATGACAGCTAGAAAAATTAAACACAGTTCAAGCTGCAATCTTGTCAGATCTCAGAAAACAGACAGGATATGAGTGATCTGATAGGGAACTTCCATGGAAAGCTGAGAAATCCAGCTGGGGATTCAGCTCCCATTCCTACTGGGCAAATGCCCAGACAACTTGGTTCTAGAGGCTAAGACTTCAACCCAGGCTTCTGACCACAGTGATCATTAACGACCACCAGTAACACCTTTTGTGGGTTAATCCTCTTGTTCTTGAAAAGGACTCCAGCAACACTTCCATCCATCTCAACACAGAATAGCCCTAGCTTACAAAGCTCACACATACAGGAATACAAATGAATGCTTTTGGAGAGTCCTTGAATGGAGCTGCTTAAGTATTTTTATTATTTTAATGCCAGAGAAGACCTATATGATTAGAAAACAGGGCAGTTACAAATAGGGTACACCATCAATCTTCCAGTAAGGAGGGCCCTTCACTTTCCACGCCAGACAGAAGCACTGGATTCTTTTCTGCTCAGGAACAACTCAGTGGCTGAAACCATCAACCACAAATGACATTTTTTAAACCACCAGACCACAAAATCTCCCTAGAAACACTGTGTACACTCAGCATATCAGGACATTGCACATCCTTCATTAAAAGGACCACAGAACCACATTAAAACAACAGCACAGAGGGTTTCCCCTTGCACAGCCCTTCGCACCGCAGGCCCAGAGCAGGAGTTTCCACTGCCAAACTAATGATATGTTCCATTTGTTGAAGAATGGTCTATTTTGAGTGACAGTGTGCCAACGCTTTGCAAATGTTGTAGCAAGGTTCACTCTAATGTTAAGGTGATTGTATAGATTGTGCCGAAGGAAATTAAGTGCTGCTACAGTTCACTAATGATGTTCACACCTTGGATTCCATTAAAGTGCTTTGGTTATTTCACAGGACTCCACTTACAGTATGTCTCCTGTATTAGCTTGCAATAAGTTCACATTCCTTAAGAAACCTTGAAAACGTGCAACATAATCCCTTTTAACACGATTATGTAAAAATCATCACATCAACATCAGCAAGAGTCTGGTCCAGAAGAAACTCTGCTAAGTTTTAACTTCTCCTACTTTCAACCCCATCAACCTCACTCCACTGTGAGTTTTCGTATTCATAGAATGGTTTGTGTTGGAAGGGACCTTAAAGATCATCTAGTTCCAAGCCCCCGGCCATGGGCAGGGACACCTTCCACCAGATCAGGTGGCTCAAAGCCCCATCCAGCCTGGCCTGCAACACTGCCAGGGATGGACGGGGCATCCACAACCTCCCCAGGCAACCTGTTCCACTGCCTCACCACCCTCACTGTGAAGAATTTCTTCCTTACTTCTAATCTGAATCTCCCCCCTTTCAGCTGAAAGCCATTACCCCTTGTCCTATCCCTACGTACTCTTGTAAAAAGTCCCTCTCCGGCTTTCTTGTAAGCCCCCTTTAGGTACTGGAAGGCTGCTCTAAGGTCTCCCCGGAGCCTTCTCTTCTCCAGGCTGAACAGCCCCAACTCCCTCAGCCTGTCTTCACAGGAGAGGTGCTCCAGCCCTCCGATCATCTGCCCGGCCCTCCTCTGGACTCGCTCCAACAGGTCCGTGTCTTTCCTGCGCTGAGGGCCCCACAGCTGGACACAGTACTCCAGGTAGGGGCTCACGAGAGCAGAGGGGGAGAATCCCCTCCCTCGACCTGCTGGCCACGCTTCTTTTGATGCGGTCCAGGATACAGTTGGCTTTCTGGGCTGCAAGCGCCCATTGCCGGGTCATGTTGAGCTTTTTGTCAACCAACGCCCCCAAGTCCTTCTGCTCAGGGCCGCTCTCAATCCACCCTCCACCCAGCCTGTATTTGTGCTTGGGATTGCCCCGACCCATGTGCAGGACCTTGCACTTGGCCTTGTTGAACTTCATGATGTTCGCACAGGCCCACCTCTCAAGCCTGTCAGGGTCCCTCTGGATGGCATCCCTTCCCTCCGGCATGTCAACCACACACCACGCAGCTTGGTGTCGTTGGCCAGCTTGCTGAGGGTGCACTCAATGCCACTGTCCATGTCGCCAACGAAGATGTTAAACAGCACTTGTCCCAAGATGGACTCCTGACAATTGCCACTCGTCACCGGTCTCCATTTGGACATCAAGCTGTTGACCACAACTCTTTGAGTGCAACCATCCAGCCAATTCCTTCTCCACCAAGTGGTCCACCTGTCAAATCCATGACTCTCAATGTTACTTTGCTGCCATAAAGGATAGCACAGACATCCCACTTCACTACAACAGAAATCATTTCTGTGCCCAGTCTTAAGCAAATAAGCAGGGAACGTGATTTACTTTTAGTCCAAAGAGATTGATAACCTTGAGTTTAAAACTATACCTGGCATCTCCCTGATCTTCACTTGCCATAAGAAAGGTAGAAAGAAAGTCCTCATCTGCAAATTACTAAAAATAATCAGCTGCAAGATGTGACCTTGGATAAAGCAATGTTAAATTGGCCAGCAAATTTTTCTGAGGCATCACTGTTATCAACTTGAATTTTTTTCATTTCAGCCTGCCACTGATGCTTGGCAGGTTATAATTTTTCATTTTCTCAGTTGGCTGGTGCTCACTCAAGTAGAGATTATGGAGATAGTGGTGGAGAATTTTTACAAAGAAATTTTTTCCCCTTTCACTCTATCGTATCAGGATACAAACACAAATCGTCTTTATGAGGTGGGTTACCTTCCAGGTGTATTAGGATTACTGTTAAAAAAAGATCCTTTGAGTACTCCAATGGCAGGAACCGTTCTTGTCTTATTTGGAACTCATGAGCTCACCAGTGTGTGAATGGACAGTTGTACAACTACTGCCTGTTTAGCACATTCCCATATGATGTGGCCTAACTGCCCTTCCATTTTACAGTTAATATACAGTAAGATTTTTACAATTTTACTGAATTAGTCCTTTCCCTTGAAGTGACCACTTTTTTTTTTTTTTAAAGCCATTGATCGCTTTCTACTAAAGGAGAGTATTCCCCACTCATGACAAAGTATGTTTGGCTCCGTATCACCTTCCCACTCTCTCATCATTCCTTTGCTGCTGATTTAATGCACAAAAGCTGTAATAAACAGCTCCTCCCAGTGATCCATTCTGGAAAACACTTCCTATTTCTTAAGTGTTTGAGGTTTGGGGTTGGGTTTGGTTTGGTTTTTTTTACTTCCCTTTTTTTCCAAATATCTTCTGCTCACAAGGAAAATGTCCAGAATACAAATATCTAACTGAACACAAAACAAATCCAAATATGCAATTTCATTTAAGTTACTCAGTCTCTGGTGATGAACCAAAGCATCCTTTTGCTGGACATTTATCTTTGACTAAGAATACCTGTCTCTCAAGACAACCCTGATGCAGGAATTGTACGTGATATGCTGTGAATATTTGCAGAGCTTTCCTCATTATCAAAAAAGATTTTTCTATTACTATTATTCTAGTTAGAGCTTATGCTAGAAGATACATTGTTAGGGGAAGTCAAAGAACACATTAAAGCCTGGTACATGAGAAGCATAAGTCACGGTGGAATGCATTATCATCGATCAGAAACTACAGTTCACATGAAGCTGGAGACACTATGATGTTGTTACTACTACATCAGCATTAAGTTACAGCCCAAAGGATATTAACACAGCCTGACAAAACATATCATTGCCTCCATAATTATCCATTTTTAGCCTTCCTATTCAAACCATGAATATTCAGTACAAAGCAGCATAGGCCTGTTGCGATCACTGACCTGAGTGCACAATGAAACAAGGTCACATTTATTTATATTGCCTTTGCTTTGTCTTTTTTAATTGTATTTTCAAGTATTCATTATCCTAGCAACTGTCTTGTTACATTTTCATTCTTGATACATTGATTGCCATTGAGAATAAGCTTCATCATTCATTCAATAAGATTACAATTTTGGCTGATGTCTAGAGTGACATAATAAGGTTTCTAAAGTCATATGACTATACAGAACTACAAACCTTACATCAAATTCACTGCTTTTTATTGAAATTTCTGCAATTTCTTTAGAAAGACAGCACAACATCACTCATTTTATAGACAGGGAAGCAAAAGCACAGGAAAGAAAAGCAGCCTTGGCCAAGGCCACACAAGGGAACAGTGGCTGCATTTGAATATTGACCCAATCTTCCAAATCTAAGTTCATTACATCTTCTGTTTAGTTAGATATTCATATTCTGGACATTCTCCTTGTGAACAGAGGATATTCACAAAAAAGCAAAAAAACCCCTCGAGTTCTTAAAAAAAGCAGTTGAGACAGTATTCTTAAAGTTCATGACTACATTTCCAATAGCCACACAGTCTAGAGAACAACAGATTATGTCATCTGACGAGCTCCCCAAAAGCCTATCCTCAGCTTTGACAGAGCTCCTAGTTTTCTGTTTCCTGGCTTACAACCCATGGAAAGCTGCTTTTAACATCTCCTAGTCCCATTAACACATCCAGCAACACCATGAAATCAGCACACTGGGAGCACAGGGACCTCCATGCCTCTTGCAGCCTCAGAGCATCGAGCAGCCTCCTGAGTAACTCCAGCAGGTAAGGAATACAGCTGCATGGAATTGATCCTTCTGTACTTTATGTAGACAGAATACTAGTTTGATCATGCACAGTTTGCAGAATTATCTAACTTCTACTCAGATAAAATATTAGCTCTGCTCTTGGCATTTTAATTCTGATTTAGTAAAATATTTTTTCAATTAACTTGGAACTAGGTTGGAGAAACTACATTTCAGTAATATATAAATATATTATTATAACCTAGTTTATAAACAGGCTTTTGGTGGGGTTGGGTTTTACATTTTTTAATTCACCTCTCAAACTGGACTCATTCTATAAGCTGATTAACATTAATTTACCTCTGTTAGCGACCACTTGTTCCAGTCAAAGCATATCATGTGACGGGGGGCGGCGGGGGAAACAAAAAAGGACACAACTAACTTGTATTAGTCAAGTCTGCATTAGTCAAAACAGCAGTACAAAACACTCAGTCTTTTCACACATTTCTTTACACCAAATTAATTCTCTTCAAACTACCAAATTTGCAGCAGGTCTGACCTCAAATCCACTGGAGTCTAACAACAAACATGTTTGGATGAGAACAGGCATGAATTACAGATGCATTGAGCTGCAGCTCTCTAGCAATCTCTAAGTAAGATCTCTGCTTGTTAAAAGGAAACAAAATTTGATAGTACTAAGAGTTGAACTTTAGAAAAAAAAATATTCTGAATCCTTACAAGGCCTGCCTGAAACTAACAAACTCACACAGAGATCAGGAAAAATCAAATTGAAATAAGCTATTCATGAATCTTTGTTACTTATGCATAAAACTTTCATAAATTCTCACTAGGAATCCAATTCAGAAAGCTACTCTTGAAGCAGAGAATGCAATATAAACACGTTCCAACTTCCTTTGCTGGAATTTTTTTTTTTTTTAACCGAATCCCACCCTAGCTTAGCACTATGGCAATGCATCTCAACAATTCAGACTCTTCTTAGGTACTCATTATTGTAGCCTAACCTTTACAAGTCTACTCTGTATACAATATTCTACTCTGTGTAACAAGACCCCACTCTCTCCTCATGGCATCTTTTACTGTTAATTAAAAAGATTCCTTTGATGACCACTGACATAAGAAGATGCAAGTTTTGTACTCTCACGTTAGTATAATAAGCTGACTTCAAGAATACAAGTATTGTTCTTATGACAGCCTATGTGCATAAGGACTACGTGGAAGGGACCCTGCAGGTGCAAGAACTGGGGTTGTTCACATCAGCTCTTGACCTTCAACTGGGAAGTCAGACCAGACTGTTGAAGCATTCAGAGCACTAAATGGGCAACAATGACAACCCATATTTTGTTTTAGCCATTTGTAAAGCTTTTATAGTCATCTGAGTTTGCCAGTGACAGCAGATCTTTATTCATGAAACAAGTAATTATCTCCTCATGAAGAAGTGGAATCACTGAGATTTCAACAAAAATTCTTCATTAATCTGTTGAGTTAGCAGAGGGAAGCATATAATATCAAATATGAATGCTTTACTGAGCAAGAGCCCTGACTTAAGCACTGGGTGGTCAACCTATAAATCTAGAGATCTAAGTTTAATTTCCCCCAAATTGGGCTGACTGAAGCAGTCACTACAAAAGCCTAGCACCTCAGATACCAGATACCTCAGGTTCATTTTGGATTGGTACATACTCCAGGTAAAGTCTTTTCTTTTGCCTAATACACCCACAGATCCCCACCCTGGAAACGTGGGCTTAAAACAATGTCAGAAGAAGCCTAAAGAGAAACAAAGGTTAGTGGCTGGGGGAAGGAATAAATCTTGTCCAGATTTTCATATCTAAATAATGGAAAGACACTGGGCTGCTAATGAAAATAATTTAGAAGTTTACAAATCAAGGCATGTATCTTAGTAGCAGGCTGTTTTAAAAAATATATATGTATTTGCAATATTAATCTATAATCCATTAAAGGAAAACTGATTTAAAAAAACAAACCTGGTTTAACTTCATGACATCCGATTGCAAAATCCTGCAAATTTTAGGCTGTGTATATTTAATTTGTTCAAGTCTGACCTGCTGTTCAGTCCACGTGACACAGCCGAGGGAGTACATTAAAAAAAAAATCCACAAGTACTAAAAAAATGCTAACAGCCTTCACAAATGCACCCTGAAAAAGCTCCAGAAATCTCTCATCTTAACAGTATCTTAGATAAGCACTGAACCCCTCTTTACTTAGTATTGCTGTTCTTGTTATAAAGCCCTGATAAACCAGAGTCTCAGTACTGAGTCTGCAGAAAGTACTCCTGATTAAATTATTTTTCATTGGCACTTCCTTTTAATTTTTAACCTGCTGCAATAACTAACAAAGTACAGCACAGACCTCTGAAGACCCTGATTAGCGAGGATTAAAAAACCTTCTGAAACAAACAGATATCACACACACACACACTGTACTGCATGTTATGGTACAGTCAGTGCCTATAGGACTATCAGAAATGGAAGTCTTAAGAAAAGCCCTGATTTAAAAAAGATTACCAGGAAAGACTGAGGAAATATTTACATTAGCTTCTGTAAATTAAGGAACTTGTTGGTGCATACAAAATGTTCCTAGGAAGAGTTATTTAGCTAATCAAGACAAGAAGATTCTGATGTCTAGATTGCCATCAGTGATTTACTCAAGTTTTATCTATTTCCAGATTGCCGGCTTCCTGTTGTTTGTAAAATATCTACCCAAGTTTCCACTCCAAGCAAATCAGAACAAGGGTCAGTCCACATTTTAAGCCAGTTTGTGAGGCACGTCTCATATCACTGTAAGACAACTTCCTCTATACAGTTTCAAAGAAAAATCTGTTCTTCTTCATTTTTCTTCATAAACCAGTACAAATTGGTGTCAATCTGCACTTTTAAATAGAGGTACATTCACACAGCTGGTTGGAATACTTCACATTGCACAAGGTAACCAAATAAGTGTTTCTAGATGGAATTCCTCCAAAGCAAGAGATAAACAATAAATGGATTAATATTCTCTAGGGAGCACTGTAATAATAATCTCTGAAGTTTTTCCTACAGCTTTCAGTTAATTTATTCTAGAACCAATAGTGTAAATGCAAGCCTTCTAACAGAATAAACCCCAAATTTCCAGTAATGTGGTTTTAAGATCTAAGTATTTGACAGTTTCCCTTTAAATCACATTTATTTCAATTCTGAAAAACTGAATTACTTTGATATATCTTTTATGCTGGCACTTTTATGCCTTCTCAGGACATCAGTGATTTTCAGACTTTTGAACTGGTACTAAAAATAATTACGCACTAAAGGTCAAGAAAATTTTTTCCCTCTTTTTTTGGTAACCCTTCCATCTCATCTTTCTAGGAAGTATCATTAATTAGCTCCTTTCAACCAAAAAAATAGTGTTTCCATTAAACATAGAAAGAATTGGACTTCAAAACTGAATCACACAAAGTATCTGCTAGAAAAAGAAATAAATTACCTAAGGCTTTGCCACTTAGAACATATTATAGTAGAAAGTAGTCCTTATACATCAGTATTATTTTTCAAAAACATACTTAATCATGAGAAAAATGGAGCAAGAGTTTTTTCAAATCTCTCATTTATGCTTGAATGACATGCCAAACAAAAACCAATTCTGCATTAAGAAGTAGCATCAAGAGCAAGGATTTTACTTATAATAATTCAACTATAATTTGATACTCACAACCACTTTTCCCCCCCCTCCTTTCATGTATTGGAACACAAGTCTTTTACTGGAAGGAAGACTCAATAATAGCTCCCGTACACCTCACCCCACCCACCCTTCCAAAGACAGTCAATACATCTGCTCTCAGATATCAATACACACAGACAACTCCATCGAACCCTGATCTGTTAGCAACTAGACAACAAACATGTTTCAATCTTACCATTATACATACAGTTTGTAGGAGAAGCACTAACACCTATTTCAAAAGGGAGACCATTTCAGGTTACTTTCACATAATTTGAGATAACAATGCAATAATTGTTCAAACTATGTACTTCCTAATAAACACACATTTCCTTTAACACATCTCTGATTCCTCTTAGAATAGGAACTCAGAAAAACTCCTATAAATATTCTCTACAACCTTTCTGGAACTATTTTCAAATTCAGAAGTCACAAGCCTATATGATCAAGGTTGCACATACATAAATAAATTCTCATATGCTTACATACTTTAGTATATAACCACTACATATATGAAAATGTGTATTTCATTTCAGTTCCCTATACCCAGAGGTACATTGTTAATTTTTATGTGCAAGAACCATCTGTACATTACTCAAAGGAACATACTGCTATTTTATTTTTTACAAACAAAAACCAACAATGAAAAAATAACTTTACCAAAAAAAAAACCCAACCACAAAAACACCACACCTGTGCCACAGAACTATCCTATGTTTGAACATACATCCCAGGAAAATTTTTGCTCCTGGGAATTTCTGTTTCTGAAGTGCTGGACCTTTGAACATTCATATTAATTAAAAAAAGAAGAAATCACTTGAAATATATTCTCTTTTCCTGCAGAGCAGACCTTATTTGATCTAAAAAACTGAAGTATTCTTTAGAACTGGTTTAAAAGCTGAAATCCATGTAAAATACACATGCAAATTTAGTGAATTTAAACTTTCATAGTTTCAAAGTTAATTATTCACTCAACTAAAATCTGGACTTAAGTACTGGCATAGAAAAAAACATCAAGAATGAAGTATCTATGCAGAATCAGTTTTTGTTATGTGGAGCATTAACAGTGCAGAAAAGCCAGTTAGACTGCACGGGAAATGAGTATTTTTCCACACACACACACTTATGAAAAACAGCTGTTAGAAAACACTAAGAAAAAAAAACTTTTTGACCAAGGATGAAAATGAGAAAGCATGTCCCAAAGTATTCATTTTCAAAGTGTTACAAGTAGGTGGATCAAGCAAGTAAAAAGAAGCCACAACTCAGTAATCAAGAAAAGCTCTGTATTAAAATTGCAAAGTCTGGTAATTGATCAGAACTAGAGATGCTTTCCCCCACTCGGAAACACTATGTTCTCCACAGCCTCTTTGCTCACTACATGTATTTTATTTTTTTTTTTTTTACTATTTCCATGAAGACAAAAATCAAGCCATCTGGCTTGTGCCAGACATACTTGCCCGTGTTGTATCTGTTTTTCAAATAGCAGACATTCATCAAGCATCTAATACATGTGATTAACTGGTAGGAAAACAAGAATTCAATCTGATTTAAAAATATCTTTGCATTTGTTCTCATTCCATCCTGGGAGAAAACTGGATACTTTTGCTTGCTTGTCTGTGACTGAGAAAGAAGTCTGAATAACCAGTAGTTCAGCATGTTGAACATATGCTCACATATCAGCTCTGGGCCAATACTTTGGCCTGAAAACAAGACCAGGCTTCTCCGAGAATTTCAACATATGCCTCTCTTGTGTAAGCACTTACGTAAACAATATTGTATAGGCTTTATTTCTCACTTGATACAGTAAAAATACGCAGTAATGCGGCACCTCACTACTAAAAGAAAAATTACAGAGGCACATTTCTGACACTATGTAACTATCTCCCCTTTTTAATTGGAACTTTTTTTCTTTTCCCCAACTTGTTGCACCGTCTGAGTTGCTGTTACAGTCCCATTTACAGAACACAGAAGAGGGCACTGCATTGCAACTGTCTCCTTTAATGGTTAAGAGAAACAGCAGTCTGATCTGTCAATTCTTTTCTTCCACAGGTATTCTGAGACCCCTAAATGAGTAAATCCACTAATATTTTAACAGGCTTCCATAATTCAGCCTCAGGCAGTCTACTATACTAGCCAGAGGCACAGTACATTTCACTTTTATATACAGGTGAGCCCCAAGGTTCCAGTTTCTTCCTCAGAGGTAGTTCCTTCATATCGTAGATGCTCTGCAATGGTTCCCACAGCAATAGCCAATATCAGCAGGAAAATTACAAAATTCTCCAAGTCCCCAGCATAATTCTTTATCTGTTGTAAATATAAGGTGTGTCTCTACAGCAGTTCAATATTCTTCGCTGCCCTCTAATTACAGTTTCAAATATTTATGCAAGAAATAATTTCTGTGCCAGAGCTCATATGGATTTGTTCCTACTAAAATAGTTCTAAAACCAAGTTAGTTGAAGCAAATCACCACAAGGAAAGTATGTTTTTTAACATGACCAAATATTGCCATTAAAATGGAATAGTGAAAGACAACTAATTTAGACAGCAATACAATGTAAATCCCTGCCCTTAGTCTCACCCAGCATGATGTTTGTGATTCATAGATGTAAATCTCTCAGAACACATTTATAAAAAAGGCATGTTTAATAATACAATGTTTCAATGCAGCCTGCAGTTTCCACCTATTAATTCATCTGAGACTTTACCGCCAAGTACGTTGTTTTCCACAATTGCCCTGATCAGTGGATTTCAAATTTCACATTAGAAGACAAACAGGAAAATTAATTATCTGCCAACTATTTTTCCTGGGGGGTTTTGTATCAAATTTAGAGCTCACGAAGTGCATCGAATTGACTGTAGAGAACCAACTGTGACAGTATATGGGATGCATCCAAAGGTGTTGAAGGATTTGGCTAACATCACCAAAAGACCGCTCTCTATCAGCTTTGCAAAGTTGCGGCAACTGAAGGAAGTCGTAAGGACTACAAGAGTCAAGTGTTACGCTCATCTGTAAACAGGCACAAATGAAGATGCAGGATCTTGAGATCATTCAGCCTCACCTCAGTCCCGTCTTGCCAAAGTATGGCACACAAGAAATTTTCAGCAAGCAACCGTTACCTGCACGTGGACACCAATCCACATTATACAAATACAGTGAAATAAAGCTACTGAGGGTCATCGTAACTCCACGTCTTCACTGACTTTAAAACGTACTGGCATCAAGTGTAATATAACCCGGTATGCTCCGGAAGAGCTAGAAACAATAACTTCCACTTAGACTATCTGGAATAAAGCAGTAGCTTCAAAGCGTAAAACTTACTTGAAGCCCCACACACAAACACCATCTGCTCTTTTGCAAAAGGTATAACATTTGAAATAACATTCTTTTCTCTTCCTCTTACTACACGCCATCATGGAGAGAATAATTTTATTTATATAAAGAGCCTGCAAAATGAAGTTCCATAAAAACAGGAGCATATGGCCAAATAATTCTGAATAGCACTTTGCATATTCATCCGTAAAATAAGAACTATAATGGGTAGATAAATACACCCAAGTCTACTTGGAAATTGCCAGTATACACATGGTTTTCTGCAAATAATTATTTTTTTAAGAATTTCTCACCCATCACTCCACACAGATACTTCTCATTATGGTTTTGCCAAAGTTAACCTTTTCAAACCACAAACTTGGCCTATACCCCCTTACATCATACATATTGACAATAGTCTTAGGCCTAAGTCAGTGCATTAAAAAAAAGATTTCTCTTTCATAAACGTTAAATTTTCATCACCATTACAAAGAAAACACTTGAAACAAATTTAGGCAATCCCTAACATGAATGTAAATATGAAGTAGAAAAGGTAAAACCTGTGTGGAGCTACTTAGAACATTAAATAAAACACCTAAACATAAACTTAAGACAAGAAATAATCATTTAAAAAATAAAAACAACCCTGAAGGAAAATATGTACCCATCTATGAATTACCTTCTGCTATTAAGAAGGAAAAAAACAATGCATGGTCAAACATCTCTACCTTGCACATGCACTCATGCAGGATTTTCTGTAATTACAGCATTTGGAATCCTCCCTTTCTTTTCTTCCAACAGTACTTCATACATCTATCACCCACTGGTTCCTAAGCCATTAAGTACTCTTCATTGCACAGTTTCTTCTAGTAAGTGGCTTAGAATTTGTTGGCTGAGCCCTAATAAAAAACACTTTTGCAGACATCTCCAACTCTTACATTGATCAATACAACAACAAATATCTAGCTTTCTCTTCAGCGCATATCATGAAACTTTCTGGATACTTGCACACTATCACTTGAGACGAGAAGTACAATCATCTTCATACTCTCAAAAATCCTTCCAGATGCAGACTTTTCCTGCTCTAATTTGCTGCAGTATTATAACCAGCTGGTCCTCATTGCATACATGAGTCAGTTCACCAAACCAGGCTCTTCTAATCACTTCCCTGGTCATTGCTTCAGTATCTTCAGGGATTTAAGCAAAAAGACTGGTTTCACTGAGTGATGTGGGTTTGCTTGGGCCTTCTTCATTTATTTTGATGATCCTCTCATCATATTGAAGGCTGATTCCCGACATCTTCTCCAAAAAGCTAAAGAGTTTATACAAGACAGTCGTATCTTATCTGACTTGCACTTCAGCTTGATTTCTGCTCTTCCTGTCAAACTTAAGTCTCAAAAGGAGGTTTCACTATTCTGATTTAAAATTCTTTTATTTCTACTTATGCTGCCTACAATTCCACTAAGCCTAAGACCTGAAAGCATCACCTGCTAAAGGCATGTAAAACTGAGCACACTAAAAACCTCAGAACATTCCTGCTGGCTCTTCACTGCAGGAGATAATGCATTATAACACAGATTTCCCTGAAATCTCTGCGGGATCTACAAATCCCTCCTTGCAAACCCTCCAATAATTCACACACACAGAGTAGGCTCTTCTGTTAACCAGCCTGTCGTACTCAGCTGTCTTCTAAACCAGCCCAAGTGCTCTCTTCCATGCAAGTTACTCAAAGACAGCAGGATTTTTTTTTTTTTTTTTAATTTTTTTTTTTTTTTAATTTCACCTTTCTTTCAGACTCTGGACTTCAACTACCTTTACTTCCACAATATTTCATGGAAACTTGTAAGGACTCTTAGCAGCTGGCATGTTAATCTAGTATTTAGAGACAATGACCAAGACCTACTAATGCAGAAATTGAGTGTAATGACATCTTTACATTGCTGAAGAATTTTGCTGCCAACATGACTTAGCAATCTTCAGTACAGAACTTATTCTAGAAGTTCATTGTTTCCAAGCATTCCAGACATTTTTGAAAGTCTCGAGTTAAGCATCAGCTCTGTTCTAATTTCAACAGTATCCTGGGTTAAAGAACCATATTTTATTACTTTCTTTTTATGTAAATCCATGTATTTAGAAACAGAAGGAATACTGTGATTGTCTACTCTGACTTCTATAGAACATGGATATAGGCCTTCAATTTTTATTCAGGTACATCTTAAAGGAAAAATACCACATCTAAATTAAAATTTTCCTTTGATGAATATTATACCATAACCCACGATAAGTTACCCTCATTGCTGAAGATGCATTTCTTATTTCTATTGCAAATGCTTCTGGCTCATATTTTAGCCAATGGATCTTGTTATACCAACATTTTCTGCTTCATCATAGAGTTTCTGTTCACAATGCACAAACTTAAACATTGCAATCAAGTCCCTCCTTGCCCTTCTCTTTGATAATATTTAACATATTAAGCTTTTGGAATTTCTCCCTCCGGAGCTATTTTCAACCCATATTCATTCTTACGGTTCTTCTCTGAATTCTCTTTGACTTTAACATCCTCCTTGAAGTATGAAAGCCTAAACTTCACAGAGGATTCTTGGAGTGGTCTCATTCATGTCAAATACAAAGATGCTGTACATTTCCTGCTTAGGCATATATAGATTGGATCATACTGAACTTTTTCCTCAAGATCTCCCGTAATTTAATCCGTATTTACATGGAAAATAGTTAATGAGAAGCTCAAAAACAACAATGAAGAGTGAACAAAGGAACAGACCCAATGATCCTACCAATTCAACCTCCCAGATGACTCTTAGATATTTCCCTCTCCCTACACGCACGTGCTTGGGTGGCATTTCCTTCTGATTTTCAAGCAGAAACCGCAGAACTATACAATGGCTGGATCCTTTGGCTATGTATAAAGGAGGAACGCAGCACTTACTAGTAGAGAGAGTTTAGAGTTAACCAGTCTGAGTTAAAAGTCAAGGTTTACTGAGGTCAACAACCAATGTCAATAAAGTCAGGATATCGATCTTCAACACAAGTAATGGATCAATAATAAATAATAGCATATTCTCACTTTTATTCAGCTCCTGTACATATTCTGTGGTTCTCAGATTTTCACACAGAACTGCAAGCACATTTGTACACGAAACCAGAACAAAAAGTGTTCATGAACCTTTATTTGATTACTTCTTGACTACATTTTCAGATATTCAAATCCTAATATTTTTCTCCCTGCTAGATTCCAGCTAACCAACAGAACACATGGCTAGTAAATGGCTCATAGAAAATAACTGCTCTTCTGCACTTAGCTTGTGCTGTAAGAACTGTGCTCAATTTTTGCATGATAGGAACGATATAGTTACTGTAGAATGAACGATGACCTTCCCCACTTCCCTGCACAGTAATGTTAACCAAGCATACACAACCGACATAACCAGTAGGTGCATATTTGAGGAGAAACAAAGTACTTAAATGCACATGTCGCTAAGGCTCCAAGAATAGAGTGCATTGTTTTCAACTGATCATAACTCAGTCAGAACACCGAGTTACTTCTCAATGGAGGCAATTTCCACATCAAATTTCAACTCTCAACCACTTCAGCAATGCAGTTAAGGAACATGAAAATCTTAAAAAAAAAAACACAAAAAAAAAGAGGGAAAAACAGGAGACCGGAAAATGTTTCTTCTCCTCACTTCATGATTTAGGTGCACGGTGGGAGTGGAGGGAATCAGGGTTTTTTCACTGTTAAATAGTATAGCTGTGTTGATGTGAGTTTTTATGCTGACATGCTCTGGAAATCTAAAACTTCTGAATCTAAACCCAGCACTGACTTTAAAAAAAAAATGCAAAAAAAACCCCACACACAAAAAAGAGACAACCAACCACAGTAGTCAGGAACAAAAACAAGTGCTTTCTTTACTGCTCTAACAATCTTACCCAAGCTTTCGGAAGAGAAATATAAGTGGACAGAGGGAGGAGAGACATCATGCCTAAAATATTTCAGTTCAAAGAAGTTTGGTTTGCAATCAAAAGAACACATACGTAAGTTTCAAAAGTTTATAATACAGGAGGTCCAAACAAAAATACAAATACCAACAAAGCAGTTTTGCTGCAGAAACTAGTAGCCAGCATAGCAGTCTTGTGAACTAAACTGTGGTGCACATTCCATGGAAGTGCTAGTGCAAAATTTTATATCCATAGAAGTGCATTTCCTCACACCAACACAAAAGAGTTCCGCTCTTGGCAGTCCATACACAGACTCAGTGGTTGCTGGTTTGCCAACAACCTGTTGAGAAGATACGAATATAGTGTTGGTCCCCTTTGTACACAGCCACCTAACAGAAGGTTTTGGTGTATAGTATTAGAACAAACATGACTGACATTCCCAACACCAGTTGTTGTTTATGCTGAGACACATCAGGCAAGGAATCAAGCAAAAATAGTCCCAGAAAGCTACTTCTTCCAATAGATCAAACACACAACAAAAGTCAAACCCCAGCAAAACCAAGAATGGCACCACTGTATCTCCACATGGCAAGAAAAAGAAACAACTATCTCCCTCAAAAAAAAAAAATAGACATTCAGTATCTGTTCTCTCACAGCTCAAGATAACACCTGTATTTCATTGCTGCATTAATTATAGCCATCTTCAGGAAAGTGTTATGACTCTTGTTTTACAAATCAGCAAACCAAAGAGTTACCTGCACAGGAAGGCAATTTCCAGGATCCCAGTTCTAAGTTTTATCACTAATTCAGAACCATCTATCAGGATTTCCTCACATTACATTGCATACTGCTAAAAAACTTATTTATAAATATATGTATATTTATAGATACATACGCTTAAGCACCAAAGCAAATGTCACACTGCGGGGGGGGGGGGGGGAAGACACCCACAGGACAGACCCACACACAACAGCCTAAGCACCAATTCTATACCAAATAAATACACCGTACTGCAGGAATGCTATCTTGGCCAACAAAAGTACATTTAGAGCAGGAGCTCCAGAGCCAGTGAAAAAGTCTGAGAATTTAGAAGATGTCTATTTGACAGATTAGCCATACTGAAGACCTACAGCACACATTCCCTGGAGGGTTACATGTACATCACTAAGAACTACTCCTCTGAAATAAATCTGTTTATTAAGGGGAAGAAAAAGCACGTTAAAGGTCTATTTTTGTCTAGTATGCGTTCATACCTGGAGGTTATTTAAGAAGGGGAAAAAATAATGCAGGTATGTACCACAGTAAGTGACAAGCTAAGACTTCAGCTATGAAGATTAACAGAGCGGGAAGTCATATGATTCAGCATGACTATTATGAGCTGATACCACAAAAAAATCTGCAGCTTGTGACACTCATATGAACCATAAGCATCTTTTTATGGACTTGGACAATTCTGACATTTTTACCACTTAATCCTTTTTTCTGCTTTCAACAAACAACCTGGACCAAACTCTTCAAAGCAAACTAAACAGCCTCCCATTAGCACAAACAGATGTATAGCTTCATTATCGAGCAATTTGGCCTGTTAATGTTGTCTCAGCTATCTTCAACAATGTAAAACTGGTTTTACTTTAAGGATGTGAAAAAAAATTGCAAAGTTTAGATAGACACTTAAAACAAGAAAAACCTGACAAAACTTGGGAGAAAAGTGGTTTTCTGCCTGAATTTTTTTTTTTTTTTAAGAAAATTCTGTATAGCTCCACAGCTTTTCATTAAAAAATTCCAGCTAAAAAAAAACTGCAAAAGATCTGCTACAAAAGATCATTCTTTGGCTTGTTTCAGGTGACTAACTTTACGGCAGATTATCGCACACTTAAGGCATCTACTAGGAATGTGATCCAAGACCAAAATTCAGAAGATACTCTTTGGTCTTTTGACGATACTGAAGATAAATGCTGCATTACGGATGCACTGGGACTCATACAAGAGCTCTTTAGATTAGAATTCTAAAAATATATATAGCATTGCCTGATATACAGGATTCTGGCATCGTTACAGTTTCAGTCATCTAATGCTTTCCATGTGCTAACCACCGAACAAATAAATTTGCCTGTAAATGTAAGAAATACGTACCAAGTAATAAATAAGCCAACATGAAACAGACTGTTCATATTAGGGTAAAATCTAAATTCTTTATTTCTTCCCCTGAATATTTCTGTCCAGATGACTCAGCAACAGCGCTGCGAATTTCAGCTGAAGTCAGCAAGATGCCTCAGCACTGTTTGCAAATGTCAACTCCATAGCCTTTACAGAGTACGTTTTAATTACAATTTCGAGGGCATCTCAGTTAAGGGAGACTTACTGTACAGAAACCTACTGAAGTCCAGGAGCTCCACGTGGATGGAGAAACCAAGACACTGTGGATCACACAGCAGGACTACAAAGTTATCCTACAGGGAAATCTGTGAAATTACTCATGTATGTTTCAGGTAATCTAAGCGTGCACAAAACGAGGGAGGGGAAAGCACGTTTTCATCCAGTTCATTGCTCTGAAACACGAAAGTTTTCAAGGTGCCACGTACCACTACGTTTCGGGGTTTCTTTTTGAATATTTAAAATCTTTAAAGGACCTAGCACACAATTCCGCGCAGAACTCGGCTGCTAAACCTAGCCAAGTCAACGCTTGCGTCTAATTTCTCAGTGTAGCGAGGCGAACAGAAGGCAAACAGTGAAATACTCCCAGTTAACTCGGAACCGGGAACGAAAAAAGAGCGGGAGAACGCCGCTGCCCCGTCCCGCAGGACGCACTGGCGAGGCAGGTTTACCTGTTCCATCGCCAACCGCAACGTACTCAACCAGGGACCCTCCTTCCCCAGCCAGCGGAGAGAAAAAAAAAAAAAATCGCGCTGACGGAAGAGACACGCCGTTCCCGAATCCCCACCTTTCATTAGCAGACGGCAGCGCCGGGGCAATTAGCGCCCGCGCGTGCCCCGCGGAAGGGCGCGCGGCTCCCCGCTCACCTCACGGCGGCGGCCAGGGAGCAGCCACGGAGCCCGCCGCCGTTGGCTCGGAGCTACTTTTTTTGTTTGCTTTTCTACCGAGTTACTTTCAGAAAAACACCCACAAAACTGCCTCGCTTCGACAAAGTTCCCCCCCCCCCCTCCGCTGCCCTACGGCGCTGGCGTGAGGTCGAGCCCCGGCTGACAGCCGGGCTCCCCAGCAGCCCCGCAGAGGGACGGGCCGGCCTCCCGCGC
>NW_010972798.1:3118171-3133596 GCF_000737465.1 Haliaeetus leucocephalus | reverse complement strand
CCTCCCCTCCCCGCCGCGCCGTTACCTGCCCGCCCCGGGTGCCCCGGCGCCGTACGGCCGCCCCGCGCTCGCCGAGGGAGGTTTTCAGCAGCCGTAAAGCGGGGAGCGCGCTCTCCCCCAGCGGCCGCGGCCGAGCAGGGGCCACCCCAGGAAGCGGCCCTGCGGGCGGCAGCGGGCTTCCCCACACACACACCCACACACCCCGCTCTGGGGCAGGCAGGGGGCTGCGGGCGCCGTGCCCTTCCTCCGCTTCGTCTTCGGAGCACACCCCGGCTCGCCCACCTCGGGGGTTCCCTACCTGCGCGGAGAGCTGGTCCCGCCGCCGTGAGGGGCCAGGCCGGGCCGGGCCTGCCCGAACCCCCCCCCACCCAGTCAGCCGGGGCCGAAGCAGAAGAGGGACACCCTGGTCCCGGGGAACGTGGGGAGAAGAAAGTTTGTGGAAAGCTTCTCACACGGTGTGGCAACAGGTTGGGCAGGTTAACGTGCGTGGCAGTTAGCGGCATTTCAAGCCGCAGAGCCTGCGGGCGTAGCTCCTGCGGGGTGAGAGGATTCCCCCCACCTCACAGCGGTGGTCGAGCCTTGTTTTAAGGCTTTTTGGTGATCATTTGGGATACGCAGGATTTTGTACAAGTTAGGCGGTAACAAAACTCTGTACCCACAGACCTGGCACCTGCGAGAGGAGAGGAGAGTAGTCGAGTGCACCCAGCACCAGGCAGGACCCGCAGGTTTTCCCAGCACAGCTCTGTGGGAGTGAACATCTGCGCACTACGGACGCACCTGACACTCAGGACTGAAAGGCAAGAGTGCACAGTTTCACAGGTGTCTGAACTGCTGTAATTATATTGCTTTCACAAAGCCTCCTAATGTCCATAGCTAAACTTTGATCTTGAATGCAGTCCCATTACAATACTGTCTCCTTATAAAAAAGGAATTTCCTCAATAGCGATTAATGACTTAGTTCTGCTGGGAAGCATTTTACTGTTCATTCTGTCCTAAATCTACAATTTGTCCTGTAATCCAGGGTGCTACCACACAAGCTACAGGGCTCAGCTGTCTTCAACAAAGGCAGGAGAAGTAACAGCCTCTTAAATTTCACTGTCTTAAGTCAGGGTTAGTATTGTTTAAGAGAATCAGCAATAGAAATGTTAATTTTAAAAAGGGAAAATATGTCAAGAAGTATTACTCAGAAGGGCATTTATGACATATCCTTCCCCATAGGAGGGAAAGGAAAAAAAGTGAGAACAATTAAAATGTTTTCCCTACTGGATGATAAGAACTACTATTAAAAAAAAAAGCATCTTAACCCAACAGCTACTGCAGAGAAGGCAGAAAACAAAAGTCTTTTAAAAAGTCTTCCATGCATATGGTACGCATACTAGCAGACAGAAAAGCAAATTTCGGGCATTTATAACAGAAGTAGCTTCTGCTAATAAAGTACTAATGGGAAAGTCTGGTTGGACTGCTATAGCTCTGAAAGCAATTTCAGAAAGCACAGAGCAATGCAATCACTGAAGAGCAGGTGAACTACTCTACAATCCTCATTAATAAAGCAGTTTTTCCAACATTAAGCAGAAGCAGAAGTAACACAACTGCAACTGGAGGCGTACTTTTCTTGTCCAAAGACACAGAAATCCATCGGGCATTTAGGTGTACAAATACATATACTCAAAGCATGATTCATCAGTTTTTATTCACAATTTGCACTTCTCCTGCAAGAAGATGTTACAACTCTGCTCCTTCCTACATTCTTCTCTTTTCTAGACCACCTACAAGTTAGAGCCATAGCTATATACTGGTTTTGTTAGTCACACCAGAAATACAGACTTGAGTTTTTTGTGCCTGTAGCTTAAGCCAGTCGTGCCCGTTCCATGTGAAAGGCTGAGACTCAAGTTTAAAACAGATTTACTACCACCACAGTTCTGCATTTCCTTGCTTCTGCTGTGAACCACTTGTAGATAGTCTAGAGTTTGGCACAAGTCTGAGCTAACATTGCAGCAGAGAAATCGTCCAAACAGCAAATCAGTGTGCCAGCGTGACTCCATGTGCTTTCACACAAGGGGCCAAATGAGTTAGGTAACCAGAAAGCAGACTGCTTGAGGTCTCAGGCCTCTGCTGCATTTTCATCAAAAATACCTGGACAGGCCTCTTAATTACTCTGAGCAATATCAAAAAGTCACTCAAATCTAAAATTTCATTACCCTTCTGCTAAAACCAGGTTATAGCTTTGCTACCCAAACCCTTGTCTTCCTGCTGCCATTCTAACAGTTCCTCCCTTCCCCCAACATTTTTGCCAGGGATCAGCCTCATTACAGGCAGCAAGAGAAGCAAGCATTCACTTTCCACAGTACAGACGTGTAGCCAAAGGGAAAAGTTTGAGTCAACTGGCAAGGAAATGATGTGGGGGTTTTTTAATACTGAATCAGGACCACACACTCCAGAAGTGAGTCACAAAAAAGCACGTGATGCTCCAACAGTTGGGAAAACTGAAATAGATTAAATTATGAAGAAAAAAACCCCTCCAACTGATAACAAATTTGCAAAAACTTAATATGACACGACTAGAAAAAAAAAATCACACAAGACAATCAAATATAAGTTTAAACCTTCCATAAAACTTATCTGAAAGGAAATAGCACATAAAAATAGTACATCCATAGAACACTTGAGTATTTACGTGCATCTTGCCTTATCAAAAGTATCTCAGGTAATTTGGAAATGTTCATGGAAACATGGAGAAGTTGAATGTTATGCTTGAAGATGTTAAGTCAGTCTTGAGATACTGGATAAGACAGAAAGAAAGAGAGTTTGTGCTTCACAAAAAGGCTAGGTTGAAAGGAATCCATTTGATGTTTTTAACTACTGACTTTAAATTGCTGTTCACAAGAATAAGCTTGCTTTTCTTCTGTAGGTTAAAGCTGGGTTTGTTGGTTTCTTTTTTGTTTTTTTACCAGCCTGCTAAGTGATTGAGCTTTAGTCGTTACGTGACGCAAAAGTGCCATCTCGTGGCTCTGCTAGTATGTGATGTTAAAACACTGCCTTTTCGGGTCATATTAGAGGTACCAACATAAAAACCTTATTTTTAAACGATTTCAGCCTACGAACAATAAAAAAAAATCCTACCTAGTTCATACATTTATGGACTGACACTATGAAGGGTGACGTTCTCCAGTCCTTGCTGGAGGACACAGATCACTGTAGTTGGCAGGACTATTTATTCCACTGCAGGAGAAGGAGGGCATTCAAACTGTCATTTTAAAGGTCTGAAAGGGACCTGCAGACCTGCCCCTTATCGTCCACTCCCGTGGTATTTAATCAAAGCAGCTAGAGACCAAGACGACTTGTAGGCATGCCTAGAATGTCAAGGCTTGTTTCCTTACATAGGCTAAAGACACCACACATTTAAATAACAGAAACCCCACCTGGGGAAACGAGAAATTAAATACCATTAAAAGCATCTGCCAAATGTAGTTTGAAGGTCTAAAATTCCTTTTTATGAGCAGTCTCTGCTTTTTATACTGAAGAATTAATTGGATATATGTATTTTACAGAACTAATCCACGATTCAGCAAGAAAATTAATGAAATGAACAGACAGTTGGAACTGCTGCCAAGAGTGGTCATTTTAGACCTAGCAACCTTAGAAAATGACCTTTTAAATAATGAATTTGGAAAAGTACACTACAAACCAACAAAAATGAGTGCTATCTACCTATAAAGTCTGCTAATAGCAATAGCTTCTAAAAAATGAAGACATTAAATGGATTGTATAAACTTGCTAGACCTGCTGTTTATGTATCAAGCATCCTGAGCATTGTACATACCTGCCTCAACACACCCCCTAATATAACTCCAGTTTTGCTCAGTATGTTTCTACCCCCTATACAATGAAGTACTATACTCCCACCTGGCCTCAGTGGATCATATAGCTGTACAACATTATGGAAGCAAGAGGATTACAAAATTACACCTAGAAGGCTAACATGGCTTCCCCAAGTACTTAGAAAAGGATAGCTAAACAAGAAGTAATGCAACAAATTTAGACAATCCATTAATTATTCATTATCCCATAAGCAGTGAAATACCTCCTAAAAAAGGCATGTGAGCACACGTGCTTTACACAATTGGAAGAATGTCCAATTCATGTTGAATTACTGTTTAAGTAGTGCATAGTGATACAAAAGACGTTGTGTGGTTCTGCAGTTAGCCTGGAGTTTCTTTTTATTCCTTGATCCTTGCCTTACAAAGTAGAATAACTAGCAAAAGCAGGCAATTCTGATTTTTGTCCAAGCTTACACTAGAGCTGGATTTTTCTGTAAAGGAAATGACTCCCTACTTCATAGAAGTACCACATTTTCTTTTAACTTTGAAATCTATCACATTGAAATTAAACGGAAGTCCACCATCTCTTATCAATGCCTTTCTGCAGTGGACTTTCTCAGCCTTTTCCCTCCTACTCAGGAAGATGTATCCTAAGTTGCAAAATGTGATTCCCCAAAGTCTGTGCATAGTTTATTTATAACTTTAAGTATTCAAAGCTGGTAGTTTTTATGGACCAGAGGACCCATTCTGGAAGTTTTTGGGTTCTGGTAGCTGCCCAGGATAGACAACAGTTATGAGTACAAGGAAATACCTATAGTATATAGCTTTTACTAAAAAAAAATTAAAAATATATATATTCCAATGAAAAAAAATTGCAAATCAATAAGTGAAAACAAAAACAGTCTCCTCCTCCTGCCCCCCTCAGCTATGTCCTCCTCCATTCTCCTTTCAGATTACAAGAATGTGAAAAGAGAACAAGACTATTTACTGAAGAATCACTCCCATGCCCACACTGGCCCCAGGACACTGTCTTCCAAAAAATTATTTTCTAATAAACAATCTTTGTAACATTACTGTTAATCAAAACGTTGCCATTTTAGAAACACTGAGAAACATGGGAGGTACCATCAGTTCTTCTAAAGTCCTTGAGGCTGTTATGGACATTTTTCATGCATTACCAGAAGCAAGTTGTTTTGTCACTGACTTAATAAGATCACATTTGGGGGTTCCTAAGAGGCAATTTTAATTTATTAAAACAGTTCAGGGTCTACATTTCAAGATGTTCATAGACCAGCTCATTAAAGAGATGTAGATGAATGAATACAATCAACATCTCTAATAAGCAGATCTCCACAACACTCAAAGTTGTTTCACAAGAGAAACAGTTCCTATGATAAAGCTTATAACCACAGATTATGGAGAAGAAAGCCTGTCTCCTGCTTTTTTAATTATTTAAAGAATACTCACTTCAGTGGTGGGTTTTAGAAGGTGTTTGTGAATTGAAACAGAAAATGAGAGTGTAGAACCTGAGCCTTAATCCTCCAATTTAATTTCCCTTAATCTTACTTATAGAATATAACCTCTTTTTTAACTATCCAATTTTTAACCAACGCCTGGCAGTTTCAGATCCTCTTATGCCTTTTTACCATGAAATACATGCATTGCTGTTCCCCAGACTTCCCTCCCTCCTCTCCAGGTTTCTCCACCTCATGTTCAACACAGCATTCAGCTTCTAATCTAGGATGGCTAACACAGTAAAACTAGAACAGAAACAGAAGATAGAGCATTGCAAGTGGTCATTTGGCAACCTGCAGAGCTCACACTTACAGCAAATACTCAGAGCACAGGTAGGGTGGTGAATACAACATTAAGACTAAATAAAAAACAATTTATATTCACCCCCATTGAGGTTTGAAGCTCGGATAGGTAATTTGTTCCAAATGGAGGAGGAACACCACGGATTTTAGTGCTCCAGGCTTTTCTGGGTCTTGATCATTTAGCTCATCATGGGGTTTCTTCACATAACCTGACCTCCAGTTGTTTTTGAACAAAAGAGGTAACCGCTGAAGGAGATTGTGGGGAGAAGAGGAAGGAGACAACCCCTAATTACTTAATTGGTTGATTTCATCAGGAGCTGCATTATAGTCAGTACTTAGCAAGAAAAGATACTTAAACAAAACAGCAATTTTTAAACCAACACAAATGTAAGAGTTTTTATTCTTTATTAAATCGAAACATTTTCTTTAAAAGCAGCAGGCCTTACAAAATAAGGGACAACCTAAAAAAAAACACCAGTGGCTTAGACATATTCCATTTGGTGTGATAAAAGACAAAGACCCACATATCTTGCAACATATAATTTACTTCAAAGGACAGTAACTTATAGCCTATTATTTTAATGATTGTCCTGCAACTGATCATTTTGTGAAGTACCAAATAAAGTGCAGTTAAACTAAATATTATCCTCTTACCCTTCCAGAGAACAGTATTTCATTTAAGCCATTCAGATAGAGGTAGTTTTGAGGGTTAGTTGTAGATTTGAAAGCTTGTTTGTACTTACTTGAGCTCCAAGGCCTCAGCCTTATTTTGACCAGTTCGCATTTTTAAAACTTCTTAGAAACTTTAAAATCTCATATATATTTTAAATGCTTATCTTAAAATAACTAAAGCTGCTACAGGGCCCAGTTCTGATTTTGCATACACCAATACTTTTGCATCAAGACAACAAACTCGTCCCAGAGAGAATCTTGTTCTTTCACCACTCAAAATAATTATATTGCCACCACTCCTATTAGGAGGAAAAGATAGATGGCCTTCACTCAAAGATGCTCTAATTTGCCCTTACAGAGTTAATTGGAGGACTGACATCTGAAAGAGCTCTCTGTCTCACAGGACTCATTTTCTCTTTACTCATTCTGTACCAACTTGAAAGATAGAAACATTTAACAGGCTGGTCCCCAGACGTGCATTGTTTTTACTAATATTTTCATACTGTGGTATAGCAAGCAATCCTGCCCAAAAGCTCACAGCAAGCAGTATCTTGAACACAAAACATATACTGTGCCAGCAAAGGAAATTGTTTGTTTTGCCCTTACCTCCTAGAAGTATCAGTGGATATCAGGAAACAATGTCAGATATGCTCATCAGTCAGAAGTAATTACAGATCCCTATCATCACTGGTTTTCCACACAATCACCTTATCTCTGACAAGACACAAAAAAGAGCCTACTTTGTGGAAAAGATTCATCCCAACAAGTTTACTGTCTGAAGAGTAAGAAAATGATGAATAAGAATGTTGTCCAAATGTTTTTACTGTTGCTTATAAATAGGAGGAAATCTAATTTCTTTTTTTTTTAATCAAATGTAAGCCTAACTAGCTTCTAGACACCTCTTTACACTTTTTTAAAGGTTTTCAAGAAGATTCCTAACACTGCTTTCTTAATGTAGTTTGTGATTATTTTTCATAACTACTGAAGTAATTAAAACCACATTCCAATCAAAGTCCTAACGAGTGGAGGCTTTGCCCAGTGATCCATCAGGAGAGTCACTAGAGCCTATGCCCAGTGCAGTGCTTCCCTATAGAAGAAGCTAATTAAGTGAACCATATAAATAAAGTGACCATATGGAACACCAGTGGTGCAGAGATACTATAACTTGGAAGCAAAATTGTCACAAGAGTTTCTAAAACAAGGACAGAAGGTGCAAGTTATAAGAAGGTGTCTGCTGAATATTCAGAATATCGAAACAGGAGCTATGTTTAGAAAGGGAGGGTATCAACAGATAGTCTATACAAAGAAACAATAACAAGTTATCATAACTGATGCACTTTGCAAAAAAAAAAAGTCACAGAAACAGAAGAATTTAATTTCTTTCTATTTAATACCAATTGCAATGGCCACATACCATTCTGTGTTTGTATTTATTGGGTATTTTTGTTTGTGCCACCAGACTATAAACTTTTCCAGGCATGGCCTGGCTGTTTGTTTGGTGCAAACTCCCCTATTATACAATACTGTGTACACTTAAATAGGGACTATACATGCTATGTTAATCCTCTCCCTTCTTCACTGTTTAAGATACGCGCCCAAGCAAACTATAATAAAGGGAGTCAAATAGTACAAACACTAGAAGATAATTGCAAACCTAATAGGGCACCAGAATTTCATCAAAATCTTATCTGCTTCTATCAGTGCTACCCATTTGTGGCATATAGCAAAAGTAAAGTCATGCCGATAAAAAAAAAAAACCAGATTAAAGTGTATAAATTGGGGGGGTTGTTTGTCCACAGCTTAGGTTTTCTTTAAAACACAGCTTGTACCTGATTTACTTGTCCTAATGCAGGCCACTGTAAAGAAGATGTTATTAAACCTTTTAATTTCAAAACACACTTCTGTGATTGCAATTTAAATGAAAACACATGACTGAATCCCACTTGATCTCTTCACACTAGTTCTGGCAGTGCACAGGCTTTAATTCTAATCAGGATAAACAAATCCATAGCCGAGACTGGTAAAAAGAAATACATGCCAATTTTATAGGAAAATCTTGCTTTTTTGTTAAATGCTGGGCAAAGGAATAAGTACTGAGCACTAACTGGAGATGCTGGCCTGAATAAAATGAGAAAAAGACCTGAAGTACAGGAAAGTAGAAAGGATCCAGAAAAAGACCATGTGAGAGGTAGCACTGCTTCAGTACCTCTTATTAGATGGCAGAAGGGGTGGTTTAGTGTTTTCATTGATTCTCATTTCAGTTGGTATTATCTTGGGATATTAACAGTTTCACTCCCTGTGGCCAAAGCTTTTAAAAGTAAGGGTGATTAAATTACCTTTTAAGCAAAACATAACATGTAGACTGCCAAGGTAGTAACTTAGGCAGAATGAAAGACCTTTTCAAACTAACACTGGCCTGAAGATGCCATCATATAATAAAATAGCTTTTCATTGGTCTGGTTCACTTTCACACTGAGCACCAGCGCATGCAGCAAGACAACAATTTGGCTCTGAACGGTCAGGTTTTTTTGAAGTGTGATTATATAGCTGGATACTTCCAGGGATAAAAAAGCTGTCAAAGCAGCATACAATTTAAGGTTCGCAAGTGAAAGAAAGTAGAGGGCTCATCAACAAGAACGTCATTTCTAAGAATAAAGATGGATTTTTTTTTTTTTTTTTTTAAACACTACTCATGACTCCAAGGGAAAAATTAGAATCTCTTACAGAACTAGTAGGAGAAAGCAGCAAGGACAACAAATGTCAAGTTAAAGCAGATATATTTGCTGGTGGGTCATTTAAATTGTGCCTGAAGGATAATCCCAGCAAGATGGGTATTTCAACTTCATTTAGCAGCATCCCTAGCTGGGATAAGGAGGTCTAATCACTTTATTAGAACAACAATGTCATCAGAGGAGAATTTTGGAAGGGGAAGCTATTTTTTTTTTTTTTTTTACTTCTTAATTTTTATAAAGATGTAGCAGGATAACTTTAAGCAACCCACTTGAAGATGTGGATGTTTATGATTTTAGCAATTAGTCTGCCTTTGTGGTATGCCAAAAGGCTGACTGTGCAGCAGACTAAGAACTGTACTGGTGTTGCCCGTAAAAATACAAAAAATAAAATACATCCTATATTTACATTTTTTTACCTCTTATGTTTTAAGAATGGCAGAGTAGAGCCTGTTTTCTTTTGCACTTTAAATGTTTTGGAGCAATACACCACCTCCAGACATCTTCGTTCCTTTTCACATAGCATCTAGAATTCAGATGATACATTAATATTCTTACAGTTTGACCTTCCTTGCCTTTTATGCAGAGCTCCTGTGACTCTGTAACCAGCAAAGTTTGGGACATGGATAACAGAGTCTTCATTGCAGCTTAGTTTCTTGTGGGGATATCCTAACAGAGCATTAGTGCTAAGTGTTGCAAACAGATAGTTATACTAATTGACTCAAATTGAGTTTTTATACTGTCCTTTAGCCTCTTCCCCATGTAACCACCTACATCTGTGACAGAACACGCAGTGTCACTGGCTTTGTCTGTCGTGCTACGATTTGATTTTTTTTCTATAGTGCAAGGAAAAACTACTGATAAAAAGAATGCAGCACTATTCTTCAACATCACACTGCTAACTGGAGACTCTCCCTCTAATTAAAAGCTACAGAGTGATGAGAGCACCCCTAAACTAGGAATTGGAATGTCAAAAATCTGTCTTTATTTTAAGCTGCAAGCTACATACTAATTTTCATACTGAAGGGTCCATAATACCATCCCGGAGCACTCAGTAAACAGAGATGCTCGGAGCCCCACCCAGCTGAGGAACAATGTTCTTAAAATATAAAGCTTAAACCAAGAAGTGCATAACATTTATAAACTGGGTAATGATAACAGAGGGTTTTCTGGTCCTTGCCTGTTACTGGACAGTCTCATACCACTCTTTTGGGGGGGGTTTCCTTGCCCTTTTTTTGCAAAATCAGAACTGCATTGAGAACATACCCAGAAAAATAAGTGTTTTTCATTGCATGCAGAGAACAGAATTTCCCAGCGAAGACCGAGACATTTGACATGCACAGTGCCCAGTTTTTAGCTACCAGTGTAATATTCTTTAGCAGCCTGGAGTATGATTCTTAAGATGAAGATGGCATGTGGCCAAAGCCATTCTACAGACTGCCTGACTGCTCAAAAGGGTATATTCTGTGCTGAAAGCATCATCATTGTTCTCAATGGTCTATCACTTAAAATAGACTCACATCAGTAGCCCACCATTAACAGCTAGTAGTTGCTCCTTTGGGTCCCCCTCCTCTTTTTACTCATAGACTTGAAAGAGAAATGTCCTTAGACAAACATTTTCATTTTAAAACACTTCCTACTCTGAAGTCATCTCCAGCATCAAAATGAACAATTGCAGCATGAATTAAACCTTTTAAGATACAACTTTCGCCAAGTATCACCATCTGGATATTTAAATCCACAAAAATCTCTGCTACAGGGGCAAGTGCAACACTTACAGTCCTAGAAGTGGGAAATCACCCACTCCTCAGATGTATCTCTACATATTGGTGCAGACAAGGTGCAAATTACACCAAGATACCAACCAAGGTAAATCAATATCAAAGAGCCTGTTCATCTGTTCTCACTGTAAATAGCTATGCTGAGACTGACCACTTATGAGCTCTTAAGTACATAGTGTTAGCAGTGATACACACCTGAAAAAGAAAGAAACAAGTCTTCACAGCCCATCGATTTTGCCTCCTCACACTTCTCACCCTGAAGCTAAAGGGTAGTCGAGAGGGAAACAGGTACAGTAAGCTGACTGGTTGTCATGGTTTAACCCCAGCCAGCAACTAAGCACCATGCAGCTGCTGGCTCAATTAAATCTATCCCAGCTGAAACCAGGACACTGGTTTATAACTGTAGCATTAACACAGTGTATGTACACATGGAGGGAGAAAGAGTTCAAGCCACAAGCAACCACCCTTTTTCCATTAACTCTTTCCCTTATATTTACACTTGCCTTATACACTTTGATTTAACCCTGCAAGCAACATCACTCACTGCTGGTACCAGAGAGCACACCTCTACAACAGTTGTGGCATGCATTACAAAATAGGCTGTATCTGGATAAGAAAAAAAAAAAAGGTGGTGTATTTGTCCTATTCCTAACCTTCATTGTCAAGAATGTTATCTGACTTACCTTCTGACACTCTAATGAGAATAGTATTTTGGAAATTCTCTCAAGTGTAGCTTATGTAAACCGGGTCTGATATTTAAGGAGTCAGAAAGTCACCATGTTGCACTGTACCTACTACATCCCTGCAATATATCTAATGTTAAGAACATCACCTTCACTGTAAAGTCAAGGGGAAAAAAAAAATCTCCCAGACTCCTGGGCTATAATTTGCTTTGCCTGCTACTATAGCCACATACTTCAAAAGGAAGTTTATACAGTTGCACCAGGTTTTGACAAAAAAAAATGGTATGATCCAAAACTGCTGTCTGGCTGCCACAGCTGCTGAGAGCTTTATCCAATCAGGTTTTGAAAAGTCTCTGCCCATGGAGACTACACAACCTCTATGGCCAAAGTCTGCTTGACTAGCCTAATGATGAGAAAGCTTTTCCCTTAAATCCAACCTAAACCTCTGTAATTCCAGTTTACATCCATTGCCTCTCAGCTTCCTGCCATGCACTGCTGTAAAGAGCCTGGCTCTGTCTTCTCGGCAACCTCCTCAAAGGCACAGGAAGGCTGCTGTCAGGTCCCCCATAGAGCCAAATGTATCACAGTTTCCCTGTACTCAGTCAATGCAGTGTACCATGGGAACTATGGTTTATTTTATGAGATGCAGCTCTATATATCCAAATTATGATTTCCAAGAGAAACTGCAGCAGTTTTATCTAGAAACCAAAGAGCTCACATTTTTGCCAGCAGCAAAATGGAGAAAAAAAAAGAATCAGGTTCAAAAAAACCAACCAACCAGCCCTACTTGCAAAAATGTATTTTTATTTTTAAAGAAGAGCCACCCCCACCGCCCCCCCAGTAATGCAGCACTAGAACTAGAACACCCACCTCCTGTTTATCCCAGTATCTCAACCATAAGACTGCTCTATAACAACAGCCACATTCACAAATAGAACAGTAAAACCCTGGTAGCATTTATCCAAAAACAGAAAAGGCATATTCCATACAAAAGTTTAGCAACAAAAACAGAGAAGGTCTGATTTAGTAAATTCAGTTTGCCTTACTTGTTATTTAGCAAACACCTTCTACTAAAATCCTACAGTTTGTTGACAGCAATCTGAAATGTGTTAAAGTAGGATACACATACAGAATGTCTTATTTACTAAAGCGAAATTATTTTTGGAAAAGCTGAATGTAGAACAAGCTACATCTTGCTCTAATTTACAGCTGAGCATCCTGTTTACATGCTGATGTCCGTGTTTACTTTTTTGGTTACAGGAAGCAATGCTGAAAGACTTGAAATAATTTTGCCTCACACTGCCTATCAAGTTATTCTACTCCCATAGGAAACAATGGCTTGGGGTCAAGTTAACTCATGCAGAGAAATGCGAGAAAGCAGAGTTGTTTCACCGCTCTAAGACAATGCCATTTTAACAGCTTTGCTACAAGGATTTTCTTTGCCAGGCTTCTTTGCCCAATCTGTCTCCGAAATATGTACGACTTCCTTCTGGCACATTTGCTCAGAATATTGTTCAAATTATTTTTCCTTCTCTCCAAACTTTTTTTTCCTCCTCTCTCCTCTTTTACAGGGCAAAGTACTAATATTTTCACAAGATTTGCCCTCTATCTTCAAGCTACAGTCTTAACACATCAATCTCAACTATGGAGCTGTACACAACAGCAGTTTCTACATTATATTCTTGCTTCTTTTTTTTTTTCCATTTATATCTTGGAACATAGAATGTCTGGCCTTATAGAGGGTTAAGAGGAGGAAGCCAGGACAGTTTTCCATATGAATCTCTGTGCGAGTGCCAGCTGGATTTCGCAGCCTGGTGCTCAGCAAAGCACAGTGGAACAAGAACGTTGTTAGTATTCTTAGAATGCTCTGAAGAGGAACAGGAAAAGGCAGGAAAATAATCTTACTCTGTACTAGCAAGAAGTGCTGGAAAGTCAAAGAGGAGAATTCAGGCTCCATCCTCCCCACAGCACACAATCAACATCACTCACAGTCACTCTCATGCATCACGGTGACACTGAAGGTAATAAGCTGTATGTGAAAGAAGGAAAATGCTGAAGAGGTGTTGTTGCAGTGCATCCCCCTTTCCTCTTGCTCGCCGTGCCCTCCAAAAGCGCACATTGCTTCCAGGATACTGAAAATACCGCTTGCTGAAGCTCTGCCTGGGAGGGGACCCACCATGCACCCATTCCTGCCTCTTGGGATATATTTATTAATGATTTATAGCAATACAATCATTCAAATAACTAGAGCTGACTTAGTCTCTCAATTTTTAATTTAATGGCTGATTTACCCTACCTTCGAATCGCTGCTAGGGAGCATGAGGCAGTCCTAACCACAGACAGAGCCCTAAAGCACAGGCGATGCTGGGGTGATATAGAAGTGTTGATGACTCCCTAATACATTAAACAGGTCGTGCACAATGCTCAGGGCCTCTGGGCTGGTCCTGTGCACACAGACAAGTTAATTCAAACACCACTGATTTTTATTAATTCTTTATCAAGAGCAATGAAAACTGAGTGAGGTCCAGAACAAAAACAATAAAATCCCCGTTCCCCCACTGTGAAGAGCAGCTACGTGGGGGAAGCAGGGCTGGATAACAGTCCTGTCCCATTCCTACTACCCTTACCTGCCTAGCTCTGCAAACCCATACATTTTGCCCTGCCATTCTCAGCATATCCCAAATCATTACATGTGTCAGAGGCACTGCCAAGTGGTACAGTAATCACACAAGGAAAATCCTCCAAATTCCAAGGTTATATAGAAGGGGAAAAAAATACCACTTTCTTCACCTCAGGGGCAAAATTGGACTTCAAATGTGTGATGGACTAAATAACGCTTCATCACGAGAGCCAATTTTCTGCCAACTCCCCCGCAGCTCTTAAAACATAGATCTTGGTTTTGTACCTGATTTGCTAAATAGCCTTAGTCTCTAGTGTGCCTTTAAAAAATAAAAACAAATGATAAATACATAATTTCATGATTTACTCTGCTCACCAAAAGGTAGATATTTTAGGAAGGAGAACTGTTCTCACTTAAAAAAATTATGTACTGATATAAAAACAACAAAAAAAACCCCAAAGCCAAAACCCCACACGTCACTCCCCTTCTTCCACAAGGAGAGAAGGGGTATTATTTCCTCACGGAAAACAAAAGCCAGAAGAAAAGCTAAGTAGTTACCAATATGAAAATCATCTAAAAAAAAAAAACCCTGTGGCGTATAACAAACAAAAAGCCCTAGGACAGTTCCATCTCACATAGCTTAAATTTTAGTGCTAACTGTAGTAAAAACATGAGAGGTAAAAAAAAATATAGAACAAAAAATATATATAGTGCAAGCCTTGAATCAATAAAGTAATTAAGATCATAAGTATCCTAAGAAAGCCAACACTTAAGCATTTTCCTGCTGTGTAGGACTTTGTTAGATAGAAGTATGACTTTTTCTTTAAAAAAAAAAAAAAGGACCCTTCCCTCCCCAATACTGAATTCCTTCTTTGGACTCATTATATTGCTTTGCCCCACAACAAGCAAGGTGAGTGGGTACAGCTCCTCAGCTGCACTTCCCTTGACTTTCTTGGTTCACACACACACACCCCCCTCTGCCAAGACTCATCCATTTAGAAATATCTGTAGAATAACCATATAAATGCTTCCTACCTTGCCCTTAAGACAGTCAAAATCCCCCCTTTGCTCTGCTGAAGAATCTTCTTCCCTGACTGAAGATATTCCAGGTGTCTCATTCTTTTAAGCTTTTCCTCCAAACCTGCTTTGCAGCTCCGGGAGATGATGGTCCCAGAGCTGCAGCCCCTCTGCCACCTGCCCACCTCTTCCCTTCTCACCTCACATCTCTCATTTGCCCCCTCTTTCTGGAAGTTTCTTTCCAGTAGAGACTCCGGGGGGGGGGGGGGGGGGGGGTGCTTCTCCCCT